>NW_022589730.1:6420435-6434034 GCF_004348235.1 Phoca vitulina | reverse complement strand
ATATATACCTGATATTATAAAATAGGGTTTTTATAAAGTAGTCATTTTAATAATCAATTTTCTATTTTAGGGAGATGTAGATTTACAGAAAAAAACTGAGAGAAGAGCACAGAGATTTACCATACTATATAACTCATACTGTTTCCCCTATTAACATCTTAAATCAGCATGGCACACCTGTTACAATTAATGGTGCAATATTGATATATTATTATAAACCAAAGTCCATAGTTTATTCACTTTCCTTAATTTTTACCTAATGTTCTTTTTCTCTTTCCTACGCGGGATCCCACCCAAGATACCACATAACATTTATTCATCTTGTCTCTTTAGGCTTCTCTTAGTTGTGAAAGTTTGTAAGATTTTTTTCTTGTTTTTTCTAACATTGACAGTTTTGAGGAGTACTGGTCTGGTATTTTGTAGGATGTCCATCCCCTGAAATTTGTTTTTTTCATGATGAGATTGGGGTGATGGGCTTTGGGAGGGAGATCACAGAGCAAAGTGCCAATTTCATCACATTATATCAAAGGTACATGCTGTTGACGTGAGTTGTTGCCATGCATGTTGACCTTGATTACCTGGCTGAGTCATATTTGCCAAGTTTCTCCACTTTTTGTTACTTTCCCCCATCTTTTGCCTTTCTATACCATATTCTTTGGAAGTCTATGCTTAAGCAGTGGAAAGTTATGGTCCACTGTCCTGAGAACAAAATCTATAGGGATTATTTTGGAATTTTGTTTGCACAGGAAGTTTGTTCTTCATTAATTAATCTAGTCAGTCACTTATTTATGTCATTTTAATCTCATAGAAAATTTTGTATACTTGGGGTTATAACCCAAAACTATTTTATTTACGTTTTAGTTAAAATTGTTCCAGTTTTGGCCATTGGGATCTTTTCAGTTGGCTCTGGTGACCTTTGATATGTATCCATTAGTGTGTGTGTGTGTTTGTGTGTGTGTGTGTGTGTGTGTGTGTGTACTTGCTTTCTGGCAGTAGGAGATGCTTCAGGTTAATCACTCAAATTTTCTGCCCCTGGCCTAGAATCAAAAATTTATCCAAGGAACCCTTGTCATTTTTTTGTTTTGTTGTTTGTCCATGCACCTAGGATAACCATCTTGGTTGCTTGACTTTTTTGTGTGTGTGATTATGAATAAGGTACTATATGCATATCTATGTAGGTATTTTGTGGACACAAGTTATCACATCATTTGGGCAAATACCCTAGGAACATGTTTGCTGGATCATAGGCTAAGACTATGTTTAGTTCTGTAAGAAACTGCCCAACTGTCTTCCAAAGTTCGTGTATCATTTTGCATTTCCATCAGTGATGAATGAGATTTTGCGTTTCTCTGTATACTTGCTAGCAATTTATATTACCAGTTTCCTAGATTTTAGTCATTCTAATAGGTGCGTGGCAGTATCTTTTTTTTAAAAAAAGATTGTATTTATTTATTTGAGAGTCAGAGAGTGTAAGCAAGAGAGCAGAGAGAGAGGGAGAAGCAGACTCCCCACCTAGCAGGGAGCCCAACGTGGGGCTCTGTCCCAGGACCTCGGGATCCTACCTGAGCCGAAGGCAGCCGCTTAACTGACTGAGCCACACAGGCATCTGGTGTGTGGCTGTATCCTGTCTTTATTTTTGAGAAGTATTAAGATAGTGTAGGGGCCCAGAGCAGGCTGCCCCAAGATGGGTCACATTGACATAAAGATTATTTGGAGTTAAAAGTAATCAAAACTCAGAAGATGCAGGAAAAGCTCTCTGTCTCCCCTGACAACTGCCTACATTTACATTGGAAAGGAGAGTCTGTAAGAGGAGGAGAGCTATTAACAGAGACTCCCCTTCACCTAAGGAGCCTACCTGCATAATAGGGCAATCTTCTTTTCCCAAACATCTCTTTCCACCTTCTTGCTAATGGCTTTCTCCCTTTTGTATCCTCAGACCCTTTCCCTCTACCTAGCTCTTATGAGCTTCCTGTTGCCTCATTGTCTTTGAAATTTCCAGTGTGTGGATTCCATGTACCTATGTTATTAAATTTGATTTTCTCCTGTTAATCTGTCTCATGTCAATTTGATTCTAGAAGGACCATAGGGCAGAGAAAGATCTTCCTCCCTGACAGTAACATTTTGTTCTCTTATTATTTGAATTTAGAAAAACAAATTCCTTGGAAATCAACTCATTTGTATCAATAGGCAAGAAAAAGTGACATATAAGAAGTGTAAAGAATTTGGTTTTTCATCTATGAGGGTGTGTCTGTTCACAACATACATCACATATTGCCTTGGCCAAAGTCTTAAAAATTAAAGAAGAAAGTATATGAATGGTGAGCAGTGTTTGTAGGTACGTTCTATAAAGTAGTTTCAAGATCTCCGTTTTCTGAGGTAACAGTTTTTGCTGCAGAGTGATTCAAAGCACAAAAAAGTAATGATAATGATAATACAGGAAACATATTTTTAATCTCAAGTATCTGATCACTCCATGCTCTTATAATCATCTGTACAATTTACTGTTTGCTTCGTGGTTTCTTATGTTGACAGGGACAGGTGAATTCAAGGTATTTAAAGTATTTTTCATTAAATGACTACAAATTAATACAGGACAAATTCCCTAAATGATAGATACTTAGAATACCAGGTAAGTTTAAGAAAAAATCAGTTATTTTCTTCCATGGGATAGGAAGTGGAATATATTTTACTTGATCTGTTCTTAATATGGGTGTCAGTAGACCTTTGGTCTCATTACTTCTCAGATTTTCAAAGATGTGTGATTTCAATTTGATTCTGGTCTTGTATAGGCTACAAATGATGAAGATCATTCTAAAAATCTTGCCTATAGTTAATGAAGTAAGCATAAAAAGGGTTCACCTTTTCTTCTTTGGAAAGGAATAAATAATTTAGGAGAGAGGATATTTTGCTAAGTACCAATACATTTTTTTCTAATAGATTTCATTATATTAGAAATCCTTTGACTATATTCTATCTCTCTGTCTACTCACCTGGAGAGACAAATGTAAGGGAATGAATATACTAAATATAATATCAAGCAAAAGATTGGTTCTCTTGGTCCAATAGATTTGGGGTGAAGGTAAAAATAACTAGGGTAAAAAACAAGAGATGACTTTTGCATGAATACTGCCAATTGAACAAAAATAATAGAATTTTTAAATTATAGGCTTTGACAGAATGAGAATGCAACAACTCTGTGTGTTATCATTGCCATAACATAATCAGGCAATTTAAACTTTCTTAATATAACACAATGGTTCTCCCTGTTTTAGGCTCTCCATACACCTGCTTTTTACCTTAATCTAATATAGTATTTATCATATGGTGTATTTACTGGTGAATTTCTTCCTTCCTAACTAGATGTGCGATACTTTGAGAACAGGAGTTCTGTCATATTATTGTTTTTATTTCAAGTATTCAGCATGAAGTGTAGCATAAATTATACACACAATATATGTTTGTTGGGTTTGGGTTTTAAATTGAATCTAAAAAGAAATATATTGTGAAAGTCAGATTTATATGGAATTGAAAGTGTTGGTTGTTGAACACATTGATAATATAATAGCCATATTTATATTTGACATTTACTTACATACAACTGTATTATTATAGAGGGAGTTTTATTATATAAAAAAATATGACTCAATACAAAGCTTTCATACAGAGATAAAAAAAAAAAAAAAAAAAAAGAAAGAAAATTCCAAATCCCCAGAATAAGTTGGTTTCTAGGAGGTAATAGAGAACTATTCATACTATTGCTTTTATTTTTTTGTTTTTTGTATTAAATGTATCATAAACCACACTATTTCCAATCTCAATAGTTTATTTAATTGGCAGATTTCCGGAGAAGTTTCCTAAGTCTCCACAAACTTTCAATTCTATCCTGAAAATAAAGACAGTAGGGTTTAGCAAAATGTCAAACTAAGAAAATGCAACAGAGCTAACAGTTCTTAGAGAACAATGTTACAGAATATCCAATTATTATTCTCAGAATTCTCTTCCTGGAGAATGTCAATCAAAGTCTACATTTTGACTGCAGCAGCAATAAAGAAGACCCATAGGCTTGATGATAAAAAGAATGTCAGCAGTATTTTTAAAAACTGTATATCTAAATGGCTTGTATAATAACAATTTTATAATCACTTAACAAAAATAAGGACTCAGAACTGTCTTCTGTGATCCTACATCTCAGAAAATTTATGATTAATGAAATTAAAACTTCCAGTTGGAGCATATCTGAGTCTTCACCTACAGGGCAAACAGTATGGATCTGGGGGAAGACCTAGGAAAACAATTCTCATGTTTATTCATTTTGTATAATAATAGTTTACTTCTATTTTTTAGGGCACATGGATTACATCTATTTGCCAAAATCTATTTTTAACCAACATCTGTATAATATGATATGGGAAAGTTTGATAAGAGTATTTAATTGTATTATTTATTTTGACTATAATGTCAAATTATCTAAAAATGAAAATGTAATGCTGAGTTATGATTCCATCCTTCACATCTAACATATAGCTAGAAGAAACATTTTGAGTACAACTTGGAATACTCTGATTAAGATTCTTCTATTGTTTTTTATTTAATACATGTTACATATTTGTCCTAGGTAAGATGTTATGTTTAATATATAGGTTGCTTGGGATGTGGTGAATTCATAAATGAATTAGAATGAAAAGTGAAGAAAAAAAATAGAAAGAGAGAAAGAGAGAGAGAAATGTGATTATTTGCTCAAGGCAGTTCCAACATATGCTGGATTATGGTCAGATCTGAGAGGCTGGGTTCACCAAATGTGGTTTTCAGCATAACCAGAAATATTTTGACCACAGTATTTGAGATATACTTTTGACTGACGTTTATGAATCATATTTTAGTAAAATACAATTTTTGTATCTTATACTAAAAAGATTATGAAGAAAATCACACCCTATCTCTACTTATAAAACTAAACCTCCTTCTGTTCATACTGTTTTAAAATGTCAAGTTCTGAAGGTAAAATTTAAAATTAACATATTTTAAATATGGCTATTGACAACTGGATTAATAAATATCTATTTTCTCACTAGTAAATAGGACAAAGAGATCCAGTTTCCTATTTGGAGTTGCAGTGTGTAGCTTTAGGGATCCCCAGGTGCATAGCTATCCCTCAGGCTAAATACCAAAGCCAACTTCTTATTTCAGTGTGTGAAGAAATAATGGATAACAATTTTATAAATTGGTCGAAATAAGTTTTAACTTCATAACTATAAATTAAAAACAAATTCAAGAAAGTACAAAGTGAAATGACAACAATGACAACATAAGTACTATTTCCAAAATTTTTATCAATAAAGCATAGAGTTCTTAATTTCAAAACACATTACTTAAAAACAATGTATCTCTTTGTAAATGTTTGTAAATGTAAACATAACAAGAATATTTCTCTGCATATTAAAATTTAATTTTTCTTCTGCCATAAGACAAGATTCTTTTATTAGCGAATGAAGCAAAAATATTATTTTACCTAGATTCCAAATCCTAAACATAATATTTAACCATTAAGTTTATTTGGTAACCTCTACGGTATTTTTAAATTAAAATACCACAATCAGTGTTTGATGGTAAATATGCCTGGAAGTTCAAAATATCCCTTATTGAGTCGTATAAATTTAATATAAGCCAGATTATAAACATGTGAAGATAAAATTAACTTACCTCCTTACTATAAAATAAGTAAATTAAGTCGATTAAGTAATAATACCTAAATTACTATTTGGGGAAATATTTTCCCGAGGGCTTATACTAGTGATATATAATTAAAATAAGATTATTCATAATCCTCTTTCATAACTTCATTTTAAGTTTATTTCTTTATTCCAAATCAATATTCTGTTTTAATCACCCATACACAAGAATGAGCATTCAACCCCTCAGTGCTATTGTTGTTGTGGGAGCCATTCTTACTCTGATTTCCAGGCAGATTTTATGAGAATTCAGAAAGTAGAATTGCATAGGCCTAGAAGTTTTAAAGTCAGGATTTATGCATAGAGAGCATCTATATCTCCCCCAAAGAGACTATGATACTATATGACTTCATTTTTACAATGCCATTTTGATCAGTTAATTGTTCGTCAGCTAAAATTTACTAAGGACCTAAAATGTGATTGAAAGTCCTCTAATCCCTTGCTATTCAAGGCAGAATGATATTCCTTCTTTTGGAGTCTGAGTCAGGAAGAGAGATGTGAGAAATTATTAAATATTTTATTTAAAAACCTGATCATACATTTGTTGTATTATTTCAGTGAAAATATCTGTAGAAAAGGCATCTTAAAATGCATTGCTTTGGGGAAACAGGTGAGGCTTGGCACATTCATCTCTAGTTACCTCAGAAAAGTGTATTTTATTTTCTGTACCTAAAATATTAACTGACACTCCGATGATGATGGAGTCTTGGAAATGTCATTTTCCCAGCCCCTATTCCTTATAATATGAGGAAAAGGAATATAAGGTGTGTAGGAATTATGAGGTGCTCATGTGGACACCCTCCATCTAGGGACACATACTCAACAATCACCAAACCATTGACAGCAAGCAGCATACATTGTGACATATTCTCAGTGGCTTAACTTACTATTTCTTGAATCCTCCCAGTTCTGCAGAGTAGTTATTATTTTAAGTTTGAATATGAAGAAACTCAGACACTCAACTGAGGACACGTGGCTCAGTCTAACTTTAAAATACAATCTGTTTGCCACATGATGCTTCTTCCTGCGTTCAGACATGGCTAACTTACATACACTTGGCGCATCATCTCTTAATATTGAATGGCTGGAAATTTTCTCTTTTCCATCCTCCCTTACACAAATCCCAATAGTTATCACTACTTTTTTTTTTTTTTTATTTGAGGATAGTTGACACACATATAATTTCTTTGTAACTTCAGAGAAACCATTTTGTAATCATTAGCAATTGAACTGATACTTCAAGTGTTTCATAATTTGAAATTTTACATTTCAAATTAAGGTACTAAGTGTAAGAAACACTTTATCCAATTTTACTAATGCTATTAATTCGTCAATTTTCCTCCAATAGTTCAGCGTAGGAATGAAAGTAAGAATTACTGTTTTAAATGTAAAATATTCTCGATAATTATGTTTGTGAATTTGTTTCTACTCATTGCTGTTTTTGAACATGATTGTGGGAGAGATTGTGCCTATGATAAACATAGACAAATGTCAAACATATATAAACCCCAAAATTAAATTCTTACTCAAATACAGAACCATTATGCCTATTATTAACTTGTTTTAAGGAGAGTAGCCAGTTATGACAATAAACATCAGCGGTCCATGGACGTAACAAAATAAGTTTGTTGAAGCTACTTATACTTCAAATTGTATTTTAAATATAAGAATCGATGAGGACAGTTTACAGGTAGATTCTCTTCGAATTACTCAGTGCAGACAAATGTGCAGTATGATATTGCAAACGTGTTCTCTGTCATTCTCCCAGCTGCTTACACAATGGAGAACATGCTCAAAATCTCTGTGGGTCATTACTGATGTCACCGGTGGCCACAGAGGATTTAGCTCACATTATAAGCACTACCACCTTCCTGCAGAGAATTCAGATATCGGCTAAGTTCATTTAACAAAATTTTCTATTTGGTAAAACTTATTTTTTAGTAAAAATATGGATGGTCCTTACTTATGGAGGTTTCTTTTTTCTTTTTTTTAGTATGTCTATTTACAGTGCTTTATTATCATTCCCATTGCTTTTAAGCACTTTTATTTTTTGCACGTTCAAATGAAAGTGCACACAATATATTTCTATGACCTATACTAGGTTGAATAATTTCTCCCCAGAATTGATGTCCACCTGGAGCCTCAGAATGTGACATTATTTGGAAATATAATTAGCCGATGCATATGTAATTAGTTAAGATGAGGTCACTTGCAAGTTGGGTGGATCCTGTTGCTATTGACTGAATGTTTGTGTCCCCCCAGATTTCATATGTTGAAATCCTAACCCCCCAGTGTGATGGTATTAGGAGGTGAGGTCTATGGCAGGTGATTAAGTCATGAGGGTAGAGCCCTTATGAATGGGATTGTAAAACAGACCCCAAAGAGCTCCCTTGTCCCTCTGCCATGTGGGGACACAGAGAGAAGGCAGCCATCTGTGAACTAGGAAGGGGGTCCTCACCAGAGAGGAAAGCTGCTAGCCCCTTGATCTTAGACTTACAGTCTCCAGAACTGTGTTCTCCCGCACATTGTTGTGTTTAAGCCACCCAGTCTGTGGTATTTTGTCACAGCAACCCACACAAACAAAGACACTAACCCAGTTATTGGTGTCCTTGTAAGGAGAGAAAACAGAGACACACAGGGAAAACACCACGTGAAGATAGAGGCAGGGATAGAGTTAATGCTGCCACGAGCCAAGGGCACTAAGCATTGCCAGCAACCCTCAGAAGCCACAATAAGAAGAGAAAGGGGGACTTGCTGAGAGCCTTCATGAAACATGGCCCTGCCAACACCTTGATTTCAGCCTTCTGGCCTCAAGAACTGTGAAAGAATAAGTTTCTGTTGTTTTAAACCACCCAATTTGTGTGAATTCCTTAAGGCAGTTCTTGGAATCTAATACATGACCCTATTCTCTTTTCATACCATTTTTCCCCCATTTTAAGAAATGGGACTTATGCTTAGTTTTGAAGTGTGTACCTACGCTTTAAGTTATTCTAATTATACAATCTCTCCTGGTTAGGTTGACTGGTTTTTGTCTTTTTAATTTACAGACTTTGTTCATAAATTTAAGGTCAGTAATGAGTTGTGTTTTTTTTTTTTTTTTATTAAAGATTTTATTTATTTATTTGACACACAGAGAGATAGAGAACACAAGCAGGGGGGAGCGGCAGGCAGAGGGAGAGGGAGAAGCAGGCTCCCTGCTGAGCAGGGAGCCCAATGTGGGACTCGATCCCAGGACCCTGAGATCATGACCTGAGCCGAAGGCAGACGCTTAACCGACTGAGCCACCCATGCGTCCCAATAATGAGTTTTTAATACAAAACCAACAACATAATACATGAAAGGAAAAAACTGACTAGTTGGCTTCATTAAAATTAATAACCTCTGCCCTGTAAGAGACACAAAAAATGAAAAGACAAGCTACGGATTGGTAGAAAACATTTATAAAATACATTATCTGATAAATAACTTTTCAGGGGCACCTGGGTGGCTCAGTCAGTTAAACATCTGCCTTTGGCTCAGGTCATGATCCCAGGGTACTGGGATTGATGGAGCCCCAAGTCCAGCTCCCTGCTCAGTGGGAAGCCTGCTTCTCCTTCTCCCTCTGTCCCTCTCCCCCGCTTGTGCTCTCTCTCTTGCTCTCTCTCTCAAATAAATAAATAAAATCTTTTAAAAAATAAGAACTTGTATTCAAAATATAAAAAAACTCTTAACCTCAGCAATAAGAAATCAACCACCCCAATTTAAAATGTGTAAAAGATTCAAACCGAACCAGAAATAAAGAAGATATATAAAAAAGAAAAATAAACATAAAATTCCCAACATTATAAAAATTGCAAGTTAAAACACATGTGATTCCACTTTGTGTCTGTTAGAATGAATAAAATAAAAAGAAAAGAAAAATGGGTGATATCAAATACTGGTGATAATTTAGACCACCAGGAGTTCTCATTCACCATGATGGGAATGCAAATTGCATAGTCACATTGGAAGAGAGTTTGGCCAGTTTTTTCCAAAGCTAAACATAGTCTTACCCTGAGATCTAGTAATTGTGCTCCTGCATATTTACCTGAATGAGTTGAAAACTTAGATCCACATAAAAACCCACACTTGAATGTTTTTAGCAGCTTTATTTATAGTTTCCCCAAACTGGATGCAGCCAAGATATCCTTCAAAAGGCGAATGGATAAAGAAACTGTGATGCATCTGTATGATGCAATATAATCAGCAATAAAAATTATTAAGCTATAAAGCCAAAAAGTACATAGAAAAAACTGAAAGGCATATTGCTTAATGAAAGAAAATTGTATGAAAAAGCTGCATACTATATGATTTCAAATTTATGACATTCCAGTAAAGGCAAAACTGCAGCGACACAAAAATGATTAGTGAATGCCAAGGGCATGGGGACAGAGGGAAAGGTGGATCACAGGAAATTTTTAATTTAAAAATTTAGGGCTTAAAACGATAATGTTATGCATTTCTCAAAACTGTATATTGCAAAGAGCAAATCCTGATGTAAACTATAGATTTCAGTTCATAATGATGAATCATTATTGGTTTATTAATTATAACAAATGTAGCACACTAATGCAACATTTCAATAACAAGGGAAACAGTGACCAGCAGAGGTGGGGGTATATGGGAACATTCCATTCTATCTGCTCAATTCTCTGCAAACATAAAACTGCTCTGTTGACAAATATTAATGGCTGGATTACCTGAAGTAAGGAAATTATATTAATCATATCTAGAATTTCACTTTAAACTCTAAAATTCTGTAAGTTTTGTTACTGGACATTATGGAATTAAATGTATTATTTCACTACATTAATGCCCTTTAAAACCTCTTGGTTTAACATGAAATATCCTTTTCCTTGGCTTCATGTCTCCGTAAAAAGGGTATCCATTGGAGTCACACCCCTCATTTCTTCACGTATTTCTCCTCAACAAAGTCTGCTTGGTGTGTTTAAAGAACAGCGTGGTGAGCAGACATACTGGAGCCAAATGACCAAGGGAGGAAGTAACTGGCAGAGCAGATGGTGTAGGATGTTAGAGCCCATGGCGTGGTTGCCTAACTTACTTCTAAGGTGAAGGGAGGTCATCGTGAGGCTTGGGGTAGGGCAGTGATATCATCTGATTTATGTTGTAAAAGGGGCATACTGTTAAAGTAGGAGTCAAGGTAGAGAGAGAGAGAAGCTAAAAGTAAATTCCAGTAGTCTATGAGACAGGAGGACAGATCAGAATGTTGCACAGTGGAGGTCTTAAAAGGGAGGCAGACGTGGGAAACTGCTGAAGGATCAGGTGTGCGGAGTAAGAAAAAGACACGAATTAAGGTTCTTTTAAAGGTTGAAGGCCTGAGAAAATAATAGTGTTATTTATTGATTTGGGCAACACTGGGTCATAGCAGAGATAAGACTTAAATTAACAGAGCAGACCAAGGATGGATGACCTAAATTAATAAGTTAATCTAATGGAAACTTACATTTGTGGAGTATAAATAAGCAAGTAGAAAAAGAAGGAAAGGAAGACTAAAAGGTAGGTTGTTTCTGCTTTATTATTTTCCCTAAGGCAAGCATTGCTTTCGTTGGGTTGAAGAATAAAAACAAGAATCAATGCTCAATGATTTTCTCTCTAAATATATGTATAAGTAAGAAATGTGTTTAACTGCAAGTAATAGAAAACCTGACTAGAAGTAGAATAAACACATAGGTGTTTCTTTTTCCTCCACTTATCAATACCCAAGGGCTAGGCAGTTTCAGACTGGTTCAGCTACTCAATATGATCATTAGAAGACCAGGCTTTTTCATCGGCTTTATCCAAATGACAGCATGTTTTTTTTTTTTATTTTTTCCTCTTGTTTATTGCATTATGGTTGCAAGTAGGTTGCTGCATCTCTGGGCTCCTGCATACATTCTGGGCAGGAAAAAGTGGAAACATATATGTGGAATGTAAACGAAATAAAACAAACAGAAAACAGAAACAGACTCCTAAATACAGGGAACAAACTGGTGGTTGCCAAAGAGAAGAGGGTGGAGAATGGGCAAAATAAGTGGAGAAAGTAAGAGGTACACACTTCCAGTTATAAAACAAATAAGTCATGGGGATGAAGAGTACAGCATAGAGAACATAGTCAATGTATTGTAATAACGTCGTATGGTGACAAATGGTAACCACACTTTTATTGGTGAAGATTACATAATATAAAGAATTGTCGAATCACTATGTTGGACACCTGAAACTAATACATTATGTGTCAACAAAACTTCAATTAAAAAAAAAAAAAAGAGGAAATGTAAAGACACACATTCTTTTCTTTACATTAGAAAAGTAAAAAAATTTGTAGAAACGTTCATAGCAACCTTATGTTGTATCTCATTGAGAAAAAGTGTTCATATTGCTTCCTTTGATGAAAATAAGATGGAGCAACCTGAAACATAGGTTTGATGCTCTGTAGTGGATAAAGGCAAGGAGAAAAGCCTTATCCATCATTACTGGGTTCTGGTTACCTGTGTTCATGTGACTTTGACTCTCTATCTCTGTTTCTATCTCTTTCTGTCCCCCCCACACTTTTTCATTTGTTTTAATTAATGTAGCATAGTCAGTTTTCCCATTACTGCCAAGATTAGCTAAAATATAGGACAAGCATTCCTTGAATCTTTACGACCCCGAGAAGTAAGTTAAAAACACAATGTGACAAGAATATGAAATAAAAATGGCATATGATACTTAGAATTTGAAGAAAAAAATTTACCTAAACTTTTTGTGTTGTATGTATTTTAATCCGTGAATAAAAGCGAAGGACTTACAACATGTACTTCCTAGGAACCTACCACATTCTCTTCATCTTAGAAATGTCCAAGATGTGGATGAGGTTCCTGTTTCAGTGAGATCTGAACAAAATACCAAGTTCTCTGCCTCGGACGACAGAGGCAGGGATAGAAAAAAATGGCCACAAATGCTTTCCTTCAAAGGATAAATTAGAGGAACACACCAGTCACTAACCCATAGCAATTTTGAAATGTAACTAGGCACCTGCTTCCAGAATTCAGTATTCTGGGTGAGATAGTGTTCTTCTGAAGGGCTCGATTTTACTCCTGGGGAGTAAATCCAGGCTGAAGTTCTTTGTCACTGCGTAGGTGTGGCTTCCAGGGTCAGAGTTCAATAAATATTTTCTGTAAAGATTCCAATAGTAAATATTTTAGGCTTGGCAGGTTCTCAGAGTTCTATTGCATATTCTTTTTTAGAATTTTTTTAAAAATACAAAATCATTTTTTTTCTTGAGCAGAAAGTGGCCACTCACTCCTTCAGATCTTTAATCTGCTGAGATCTTAGAGCATAGATCCCAGAGGGCATAGACCCTGGCTCATTCTTCTTTTTACATAATAAAATTCCCATCAGTGCTAGCATCTGAGTAAATAATTCAGCTTGCTTAATTCCCATAAACATATCGAGGTCCCAGAGGACATTATTTGAGGTCTCAGTTTGCCGGTATAGCCGACCTAAAACCCTTTTTCAGCTTTGTATGAATCTGCATTGGATTCACTCCACACTTCATGCCCCCAAATACACATCCGTAATTCTTTTCAAGATTGGCAGGCCTGTAACTAACTGCTTTTATCATGCCTGGTCTCTGCAGATAAGACCCTGAAAAATCTGAGCAGTCTCTCTGCCTAGCTGAACAGGTCAACCAGGTTCTGCTTAAATCTTTCAAGAATCTTAGAAAAGAATCTTTGAGCCACATACCACACATCTTATTTGATCTGTACGTCCAGGTTATACTTGACTTTGAGGGTCTTTTGCTGATAGAGAGATTGAAGATGTGAAAAAAAAAATTTTTTTTTTTCATTTCCCAGCTGAACAAACCTCATTA
>NW_022589730.1:6340435-6415435 GCF_004348235.1 Phoca vitulina | reverse complement strand
ATTGTTCCAGAGTTTCGTGTAGTTGGAATGATACAGTATTCAGTCAACATACTTATTTTGAATTTCACCCATGTTTTTACATGTATTAATAGTTCATTGCATTTTATTGCTGAGTAGTAATCCAGGGCGTGGATATACTACATTTGTTTATCCATTCACCTGTTGATGGGCTTTTTGGTTGTTGGCAGTTGTTGGCTATTATAAATAAAGTCACTATGAATATTCATGTAAAAAATAAATCAAGTTATCTTAACAGAGACAAGGCTAACCTAACTGGTATTTTACAGTATTTCTCAAAGATATGAAATGAATAAGAGCCAAAATGATGTAAAGTTGACTTTGGACCAATATGATCAATAATAGTGCCTCACATACAAGAGGAATATAATGCATTTTATATTAACATTAAGTCTTCCATTGTATCAGCGTTAGTTTTTACCTATAAATATAGCAGTGGATGGGTATGCCACTTCGGCTTGGTATAAAAAGTATCTTTATTTCTGATTGACTTTCAAATGACAATTATTTAATTATTTTCCATAGCATTTGCATATAACTGTGCATTTATTTTCTTCTATTTACTATACATAGAAGTATTTGGTTGAAAGTATTTCTATTGTTTGATAATTTGTTAGTTTTTAACTTACTTTAACAAATCCAAAACAATGTCAATTAGTTTGCTTACTTTGCACATAAACTTTTATTGTACTTGTAATCTGAGAAAACAAAACTTTTTACAATAATTTGGTAGTCAGGGCTTTGGGCAATAAAATTGTCTTTGTAATTTAAATGATACACTATAAAGTTAGTAAATAGAAGACATATTTATATAACAATTTTATTAGGATTCCTTTATTGCTCAGTGTAACTATACACAACTTTGGTCTGTAACATATGACATTGATTTAACGTTAGGACGACGTGTAGCATTTGGGCATCTGTCATTATAATTATGTAATTTTAGAACACATGTAGTGATTTCTGAGTGCCAAGTTTAAGCCATTTGTAGATATTGAAGGAAGTTTTGTAGATAAATTCAAATTATATGCATTATTATAATTGTTAAAGGGTGGTATTTGAGGATGTATTTTATTCAAGCCTTGTTTTTTAACATGGCTGTATTATTATTTATGAATAGTTTTTCATTCTAATAATTGTTGGAGGGCATTGTCTTAATTTCAGGAGTTGCTATAACAAAGTACCACAGACTGGTTGACTTAAAACAGCAGAAATTTATTTTCTTACAGTTCTGGAGGCTGTTTGAAATCCATTTGTCATTTGGGCCGTGCTCTCTCTGAAGCCTCTATCGGAGAACCTGTTCCATGACTTTCTCCTGACTAACTGTGTTGCCGTCAATCCTTAGCCTACCATGGCTAGTAACTGTGTCACTTCAGTCTCTATGTCCTTTATCACGTGGTGTTCTCCCTGTGCCTGTCTCTGTCCCTTCTGCTCTACTTACAAGGACAGCAGTCCTATTGGATTAATCTCTCTAGTAAGACCTCAACCTAACTAATTACATCTGCAGCAACACTATTTCCAAATATGGTCACATTCTTAGATTCCAGGGGTGAGAACACCCTATCTTTGTGTGTGCACGCATGCACACACATGTGTGTAGTACAATTCAACCTACAGCAAGCAGATATGTGCCCCTCCAGCCCCCAGCCCTCCTGGGACACCACCTCTCAGCCTGCAGAAATGGTTGGAAATCCCAAATCAGAGTCAGTCAAGTATTAAATCAGGCCCAGAGATGAAGAAGAGGACACTCTCCTCTCCTGTTTTAGTGGATGCCAAAGAGCAGATGGTCAGTGGTTTCAAGAACAGTGTGGGCAATTCACACACTGTCTGGGGAAGGGACAGGCCCTAGCCATGTGACTTGGGAAATTAACTTCTCTTAGTACATGTTCACATCAATAGCATTGGATTATTATATGGTGTCTACTTAATAAATTTACTGGAATGATTAAATAAGTTAGTTAATATAAAGTGCTCAGGAGAATAGGGACCATAAAAAGTATTCCGTAAATATGAACAACAATGATGATGATGTCATGAGTAATACTTCCCTTGACTATGGTTGCAAAGTACATTTTAGTACAGGTTAAGGTCATTTTTAGAGGAATTAAAGAAATGTGTTACTTCTGGGGCGCCTGGGTGGCTCAGTCATTAAGCGTCTGCCTCTTGATTTTGGCTCAGGTCATGATACCAGGGTTGTGAGATCCAGCGTGGGCATAGAGCTTGCTTAAGATTCCCTCTCTCCTTCTCCCTCTGCCCCTCTTCTAAAAAAAAAAAGATTTTGGGAGAAGTTCTGAAATCATAAACAACCAAACATCTTTGAACATGTAAACCTAGGCAAAAAAACTACTTACAGAAAATCTACAAAATGAATGTGTATTTTTCTAGTGCTTAACATCTAATAACTTATATAACAGGAAAGGGGTGGGAGGGTAAATAGAAATTTCAAAAGTTCTTAAAATTTTGCCTGTTACAGCATAAATAACAAACCTAATGTAAGGAGTCTAGATATCATTAGTGCATAAATCAGTAGTGTAAAGAAAAATACATTTTTCTAGTAAACTTGGTTGCATGTATGTTTGCAAAGTAGCAAATTATAAGTAATAAATAATGAGAAAAAAGGATACTTATGAAAATCAATCCTTATGCCAGCAAATCATGGAATACTGCATCCTGAATGTAAATAATATTCCAAAGGAACTTGACTAGATCACAGATGTTTCTAAGATTGCGTGCTAGGACTTGAGGCGGTGCTCTCAAACCAATCTGTGCGCTGAACTGTCCATATGCAGAATTTAGAAAATATATGAGAATTCTTGGCTTCTGTATCTGCTTGTCATCTGTCTGTTTTGTTTTTTGTTTTTTTTTTCCCTGTCTCTCCACTGAAAGAGGTTTTCTTTTTTCTTCTTTTTCCGATACATTGTGTAAGTTTGGATTGTATCCTGTACTATGTGAGTGTCATATTGTGGAGCTGGGGATAACCCAGACATGAGCAGGACATTCTTCCTTTCCTTGAGGAGGTAAATAGTTTTTTAAACTATTATCAATAAATAATAACTGTTTCTGAAATGCAGTGAATGTATTTACTCATTGAAAGCCCAGAGAAAGGATAATTTAATCTGTTACGAAGGAGAAGTAAATTAGGATCTCCTCCATACAT
Organism: Phoca vitulina; assembly: GCF_004348235.1. Classification (NCBI taxonomy): domain Eukaryota; kingdom Metazoa; phylum Chordata; class Mammalia; order Carnivora; family Phocidae; genus Phoca; species Phoca vitulina. The sequence continues at coordinate 6,412,260 of NW_022589730.1, read as the reverse complement.
CTAGCCTTGCTTAATTCATTTTAATGTACTCTACACATTTTTTTCTAACAGTTATTTTAATTTAAATGTACATATGATCGTGTTTTTCTAAACATTTGCCTCTGTCAGCGCGAAAAGTCTATGTCTCCACTCTTGGCGCGGACACAGTAAAGAATTACAGATTGCCACCCGAAGTGAAAGCAGAAAGCAGCTTAACTAAAGCAACAGTCCACTCTCAAGGTGGGAGAGTTGGCAGGCCCAGAGGTGGCACCTGCCTGAGACTTCTGGGGTCCTTTCCTTGTATGTGGGTGGGGTGTTGCATCATGGACAGGGTGCTCTCTAATGGAGGCGGCTTCCAGTCATTTGGGGGACTTCTCCCACAGGTTGAGAGGGGGTTTTAGACCCTGCAAGGTTTGTCCCAGAACCGTCATGACAGCCTTCTCCTATTGGGGGCGCTATAACCTGAATGCAAATTAATTATAATGAGTCTAGTGGTTACCCTGGGGCAGAGGTGGAAGAGGAAAGCTCATATTCTGCACCTGTGGCTCTTGATTTTCTAGCCCCAGGGTCTGGGAAGCCACAAGATCAGGATGTTGTGCCCTGGGGCTTCTAATGCTTAATCTGTTTATCAGCATCCTTGCCTCCAGCTCATGTCTTTATCATTCCCCACCCCCCACCTCCAGGACTTGGGACTCTGCCCCCTGGGCGGTTCTTCCATTGTTCCTGTCTAGCTTCTACCTAACACCCCCACAATCAGACTATAAGTTTTAATAAAAAGACCATGTCTTATCTGCCCACTATTGAACATAGAGTAATCACTCAATAAATGTTTGATTCATGGCATAAATTGGATTTGGATCATGGAATGTCAGTGGCGGTCTTGATACTAATAACAGTTTTTGTGTGAAGAGAAGAAAAAAAAAAGTTTTATGCACAGAAGTTGGTAAGTACAGATATAACTTGCAAGAGATTTGGACATGAAGGAGAGAAGAGAAACAGATTATCTCCAATGGGAGACTGGGTCAAGGAGAGTTTGTTTGAAGTCATGCAAACTGTAATATATTGGCAGGCTGAGTTAGCCTTGTATAAGTGGCTTGGTTTAGGATTCCAGACTGTGTTTTTATTTGGAAATACATAGAATTGTCTTTTCTGAGGGCAACTGAAGGAGTTAAGGGTGAGTGATAGGCAGTGATGTTACAAGTAGAGGTGGTTAACTTGCCTCCACTGCTTTAATAACATGGAGAATTTGCTGACCCGCCGATGATTGATGACTGGGGTGCAGGGGAGGGCTTGGGGTTTCAGAAGAATGATACACTCTTGTGTTAATCAGTGTGGCGCCCTCTGTTGACTCGTTGACTCTTCTAAAATAATGAAAATGCACAATGTTCAAATACGTGGAGGGCAATAAAGCAATGGAAGAAATGAAACGTTTTTATGGAAGAGACAAGACTAAAATGTTAATAGAAGGACAGATACGATTAGGAGGGAGAAAGAAAAGCCATGCAGAGCAGCGGCAGGGCAGTCCCATGTTTCTAAAACAGAGTTAAAAAAAAATAGGGAACCATTGAGAAAGACATAGAGACGGGCAGAAAGAAAAAAATATTTAGGGAGGTTTTTAAAAGACTATTATTTTTTATTATCAAATACCTAGCACTGAAAAATAAGGCTAACATTAAACATAAATCTTGTATTGAAGCCAATTTTAATTTCATATTTTATTGAAAGGAACATCTAAAAGAAAGATCCCTGCTTCTCACATTAATAAATTTATATATTTGAATGTCGTTTTGAACTCCAAATAAGTACCGTAGGTTTTGCTATAAAAGAACATGTACTCTCTAGAAGAGTTATTAAAAGTTGTGATTTTATTATAGTTTGGAATCAAGCCACACCAGTAAGTAAACTACCTGCAAAATGATTCAGTAAGGAGTCTGAGAAGTTTCTGCGTGGATGCCGTTTCCACAACATTTTCCTCCACCATGAAAGACCATTCTGACTCTGCTGTTGATACACCATTATCTATCCCATGTTCATCAAGATCCCACATCTGCAGACTTAAAGGACGTTTACTCAGGCCTCCTTTCTTTATTGATTGTGAGCTCATAAGCAACTCTGCATAGTTGATCTTTGCAAATAGATTTTATCTATTTCTTCACGTACATTAATAATTAATTTGTGTATTTTTTTTAAGATTTTATTTATTTATTTGACAAAGAGAAACACAGCGAGAGAGGGAACACAAGCAGGGGGAGCAGAAGAGGGAGAAGCAGGCTCCCCGCAGAGCAGGGAGCCCCATGTGGGGCTCAATCCCAGGACCTTGGGATCAAGACCTGAGCCTAAGGCAGACGCTTAACAACTGAGCCACCCAGGCGCCCCCATTTGTATAACTTTCAAAATACTATTTCCAAGAGGAAATCTGACCAGATCAAAATAATATATGCAAGCTACTGTGTTTTTTATTTTTAAGTTATTCTGAGGCTATACATGTAAGTTAGTATATATTATCATAATTGACAGAAGTTATTTCTTCTCATGAACTACCAGAATTACATATAAAATTACTTTTAAAATAGTGCTATGGGGGCGCCTGGGTGGCTCAGTCGGTTAAGTGTCTGCCTTTGGCTCAGTTCATGATCCTAGGGTCCTAGGATCGAGCCCCGCATCGGCTCCCTGCTCAGCGGGGAGCCTGCTTCTCCCTCTCCCTCTGCCTACCACTCTGCCTGCTGTGCTCTCTCTCTCTGTCAGACAAATAAAATCTTTAAAAAAATAAGTAAAATAAAATAAAATAGTGGTATGATTATAAAAATAAGCAATTTGCGTGGAACAGCTACTTTTCTATCATGTGATAAACACATTGGGCTTTGAAATTATGTATTATCTTCACTTCCACGAGTGCAAAATATTTTATACTTAGAATTTCTTTGAGACAAGAGGATACAAATAGCATTATTTGCCCTTTGGTTCAAATACTGGGAAGTAAATCAATTATTACAAGTAACTATAACGAGGAAAGAACTAGAGTGACTATTCTTATCTTTTAACCCAACACACCACATTAATTTCAGTTCCTTTTCACAAAATCCAAACATCTTTTTCTTGGAAGAAATACATTACTAGATTCTATCAGAGTTCATTTGGCATATTCTGTGATTGAGCTTATTTACATATGAGCCATATTTGAAAGTTAATAATATTTACGTGTCTTTCTAAATGTCTCGAAGAAGGCTCTAGCCAGTGGGCAGTGCTATTGAGCTTTTTCCTTTTGTCCTCTCCAAATAGTTTGCTCACAGGCAACATCAGATGGAAACTTGCCACAGCTCTGTTGTGGGAAAACATCAGTGGTGTAGAGATCTAGAAATACGTTCTGGTGCAATGAAAATTTACAGTGAAGATTAAGCAGCTGAAGGTATATCCAAAATATCACTTTTTGTTTGTTTGTTTTGGTTTATTTATTTATTTATTTATTTATTTGATTTTTTTATTATGTTATGTTAATCACCATACATTACATCATTAGTTTTTGATGTAGCGTTCCATGATTCATTGTTTGCATATAACACCCAGTGCTCCATGCAGAATGTGCCCTCTTTAATACCCATCACCAGACTAACCCATCCCCCCACCCCCTCCTCTCTAGAACCCTCAGTTTGTTTCTCAGAGTCCATAGTCTCTCATGGTTCGACTCCCCCTCCGATTTTCCCCCCTTCATTTTTCCCTTCCTGCTATCTTCTTCTGCCTTTTTTTTTTTTTTTTTTAAACATATAATGTATTATTTGTTTCAGAGGTACAGGTCTGTGATTCAACAGTCTTACACTTTAATAACTTCAAAAAAGCAAATTGGATGATGCCAGAAAAAGTGGCAGACTAAGCACCTCTGAGAAGTCACCCCCCCATAAAAGGAAGAGCAAATAGCACAGATTGTCAGCATCGACGTTTTCAGAACTCTAGAAATCAACTAAAGATATGCAACAACCTGAGAATATTTATTCAAGAAATGATGGGGAATCTCATTAAAACAGAGAGTTTTGAGCCATTTTCACTTGCCTTAGTCCCATGCTCCTGTCCCAGCTCAGTAGGGTTCTTGAAAAATCGCATACACTCTTCTAGAAGCTGGGGAGAAAAATGGAGCTGGTGCTGTTAGAAAGCCTCACATGTCTGATGGTTCCCTGGAAGATTCTCTCCGGGGAGGGGGCATGCTAAACAGAGGTACAGACATGCTTTAAAAAAGTCTAAAAGGAAAGATGAGAAACGAGATAAAGGTACTGAAATACTCAAATGCTCAAATGTAGATATTTTCCTGGGCTGGGTTCCTGTTGAAGCCAACCGTGAACCCTCTCTGCTGGTTTGCTGGTTTGCAGGCTCCGGGCTAGTCCGTGAAGGCTCAGGCAGAGCAGTAAACGGCCAGCCTGTTTTCCAACGGGCACGCCCCCCACCCTGCACACACAGAGGCCCTCAGTGCGCACCGATTTGTGGTTTCTAAGTATTTAAGGGGACTCTTCCATTATTGGCTGACCATGAAGTTAACTGATCAGAGACTTCAGAGGCCATACATGACAGTGAATATAGATTTTACAGAACTAGTTCTAAAAGTGAATTTAACAACTGCTGTGAGAAACAGCAACTACAAATTCAATTTTAAATAGATATGTTGCTATTTTTGTTATCATTTTTTTAAAAAATATGCTTTGTTAGTCATTCAAGAAAGTTGTCCAATTACATAAATTGTTGAATTTATTAGCTTAAAGTTAGTTGCTCATAGTATTCACTTATTTTTCAGATCTATAGTACATAAAATACTATTTCCATGTTCTGTTTTGATAGTGGTGATTTGTATTTCTCTTTCTCTCTCTCTCTCTCTCTTTTTTTTTTTTTTTTGTGATCAGTCTGGCCAAATGAGTATTAGTTTTATTAGCCTTGTCAAGATTCAACTTTTAATTTTGTGGATTTTCTTTACTTTTATTATTATTATTTCATTGATTTTCTTCTCTCCCTTTTTTTTAGTTTGCTTTCTGTTTATTTCAATTTTTCTAGTCTCTCAAGCGAATGCTTTGATCATAGATTTCAGACATTTTTTTTTCCTCATACAAATATTTAATGCTATAAATTGTCCCCTGACCATTGCTTTGGTTTCATCTCACAAATTTGAACATGTTCTTTTGATTTATAGTCAATTAAAAATATATTCTGTGATAACTTTTTTTGTCCTACACATTATTTAGAACGGGTTCTTTAGCATCCACTCAGGTAGGCTTTGCCAGGTGTCTGAGTGTTTTCTAGATTGTTTGGTGGTCAGAGAACATAGTTACATTTATCAAGAGGATATGCTCTTGATAAATTCACCATTTTATTATTTTAACATGTATCTCTTTTTCTTTTGTAATGTTTTGTTTTCTCATTATTTATTTGCCAGATATTAATAGAATCATTCCAGCTGTTTTTTGCTCATTTATGACATTGTGTATTTTTATCATTCATTTAATTTTAGTGAATCTATGCTTTTATATTTAAGGCAGGATTTTGTATACAGCGTATAGTTGGATATTTTGCTTTTATTTTTCTGACCTGACAATCTGCCTTTTAATTAGAATGCTTCAACCATTTCCTCCTAAAGTAATGAACAATATAGTTGATTTCAAATCTACCATCATCATATCTATTTTCTATTTGTCCTAACTCTATTTTTTGTCCTTTTTCTTCCTTTTCTGCCTTTTTTTCAATGAACAGAGTATTATTTTTGTATTTAGTATTTTTCTTTTGGATTATCATCTTTAACCCTTCTCTTTAAATTTTGGTGGTTGCTCTAAGGTCTGCAAAATGTATCTTTAATTTAATACAGTATATGTAGAAATCCAATTAGACCATTTAACCAAGAATTTAAGAACCTCCAACAATATGTGTTCATTTCCCACCTCCCACCCATCCTTTGTGATATTGTTTCCATGCATTTCACTTATTTTTATGCTATTACTCCCCCCAAATATCGTTGTTACTTTGGTCATAAAATGTTAATTATATTTTCAATAAATTATCAAATGAGAGAATTTTCTGTGTTTCCCAATCTATTTTCTATTTCTAGTCCTCTCTAATCTTCTGTGTAGATCAAAATGTGCATTTTCCTTCTTCCTCAAGAATTTGCTTTTTTTATTAAGCAAGTCTCCTAACAATGAATCCTCTCAGCACTTTTTGGTCTGAAAAGTCTTTATTTCACCTACATTTTTAAAAGGTGTTTTTCACTGTGTGTGGAAATTTGGGTTCAAAGTTTTTATTGTTTGTTTTTGTTTTGTTTTGTTTCTGTGTCAGTGATTTAACTGACATAGTGATTTTTTTTCTATGTCAGTGATTTAACTTCTCTATTGTCTTTAGTGTCACTCATTTTCTGGCAAATAAATTGTGGCTGTTCTTACCTCTATCACTCTGTACCTAATTTTGAGGTTTTTGTTGTTGTTGTTGTTGTTGGTATGGTTTACAACAATCTGTGTATAATGTAGGTTTATGTAGTTTTCTTTATCTTTTTTGCTTGGCTTTGGTGGACTTCATTGAGTTTGGATCTGTGGACTTACAATTTTCATAAAATCTGAAAAAATGGCTACTCTTTCTCCATGACATACATATATATATATAACTTCTCCTTCTGGTTCTCCTAGAGTCTAGTCACACTGAGGTAAGATGGCTTGATATTTTCTACAAATCAATCATTCCTGCCTATTTTATTTTTCAGGCTTTTGTTCTCTGTGCTTCATTTTGGATAGTTTATGTTGTTTTCTTATTTCTTATCTAACTGTGGGTAATCTCATCAGCTGTATTATTTATTTCAGATATTGTTATAATTTCTAGAAGTCCCATTGTATGTTTTATAGACTCCTATTTTTTTCTCTTTTTATATTAATGTCTTATAGAATTTGGGGCATATAGACCATGTTTATAATAGGTATTTTGACATAATGTTTTGTTGTTTGGTTGGTTGGTAATTCATTCATCATGTCATTTCTGTCTATTCCTACTAATTGAAATTTCTCCTGTTATGTGTCAGATTTTCCTGCTTCCTTGCATGCCTGACAATTTTTTTTTTAATTGAATGTCAAACATCATGTGTGGGTTGGGTGCTAGATTTTCTTGTGTTCCTTTAAGCATTTGGACTTTGTTTTGGCTCACACTTGTTACATTAAATCAGTTTTACCCTTTCAAATTTCACTTTATGCTTTACTAGGTAGGATTCAGAGCAGACTTTATTCAAAGGCCCAATTTAGCTCTATGGCTAAAATGATCTACTTGGAGAACTCTGCCTGATATTCCATGAATTGCATGTTTTTTATATTCTGAATGGTCAGAACGGGAACTATTTGTAGCTACGTGTGAACTCCAAAAATAATTCAGACTGTTGAATTCCAGTTGTTATTTCCACAGCCTCAGTATTTTTCCCTCATTCAAGTATACATAAATATTTGTTCAAACAATAAGGGCACCCCTCTGTAGACCTCTGTCTTTCTCTGTCTCTGTCTCTCTCTCTTCAGCTCCCTTCTCTCTGATACTCTGTCCCACAAATTCTAGCCAATTTGACCTCTTCCAACTCCAAGTTTTGTCTGCTAAACTAGAAATTACTGCCTTGGAGTGTTCATATGTCCATTCCCTGGCTGATCTTTGGACACCACCTCTAAACATAAAGTTGGGGCAACCATTCAATTCATCTTACGTGTTTCCTATCAAGGACCATGGTCCCAGCCAGTGCCCAATGTCTGAAAAGAGTTGTTTTATATTTTCTGTCATGTGTTCTCTTTTTTTAAGTCAAGAAGATAATTTGTTTGATCAGTCAATATTAAATATGAAAATGATTGTTATTTTTTTAAAATTCAATTTAAATCACTGTACTGATCTTGTGTTATTTTCACATCACCATTCAAATTTTCTGATTCGTGCAGCCTTATGTTGTCTGTATTTTGGAGAATTAAAGGAGACAGCTTCCATGTACACGTGGGGAAAGTATCTGGAGGCAGAACTCTAGCATTTGTTTTGGAACAGACACAGTATGCAGAAAACACAGGAAAACTTTGTTCTTTCTTTTTCAAGTTTTTATTTAAATTCCAGTTAGTTAACATACAGTGTAATATTAGTTTCAGGTATAGGATTTACTGATTCATCACTTACATATAACACCCAATGCTCATCACAAGTGCCCTCCTTAATACCCATCACCCCATTTAACGCATCCCCCTGTCCACCTCCCCTCCAGCAACCCTCAGTTTGTTCTCTATGGTTAAGAGAGTATGTTTTATGGTTTGCCTGTCTCTTTTGCCCCCCTATGTTCATCTGTTTTGTTTCTCAAATTCCACATATGCGTGAAATCATATGGTATTTTTCTTTTTCTGACTTGACTTATTTCACTTAGCGTAATACATTCTAATTCCATCTATCTCATTGCAAATGGCAAGATTTCATTCTTTTTCATAGCTGAGTAATATTCCATTGTGATACATGATATATATCACATCTTCTTTATCCATTCATCAGTCGATGGACATTTGGGCTCTTTCCATAATTTGGCTATTGTGGACATTGCCGCTATAAACATCAGGGTGCAGGCGCCCCTTCTGATCACTACATTTGTATCTTTGGGTAAATACCTAGTAGTGTAATTCTGTATTATAGGGTGGCTCTATTTTTGAATTTTTGAGGAACCTCCATACTGTTTTCCAGAGTGGCTGCACTACTTTGCTTTCCCACCAACAGTGCACAATGCTTCCCCTTTCTCCACATCTTTGTCAACATCTGTTGTTTCCTGTGTTGTTAGTTTTAACCATTCTGACAGGTGTGAGGTGATCTCTCATTGTAGTTTTGATTTGTATTTCCCTGATGATGAGTGATGTTAAGCATCTTCTCATGTGTCTGTTAGCCATCTGGATGTCTTCTTAGGAAAAATGTCTATTCATGTCTTCTGCCCATGTTTTTAACTGGATTGTTTTTTGGGTGTTGAGTTTCATAAGTTCTTTTTAAATTTTGGATAGATACTAACCCTTTATCAGGTATGTCATTTGCAAATATTTTCTCCCATTCTGAAGGTTGCCTTTTAGTTTTTTTTGATTATTTTCTTTGCTGTGCAGAAGCTTTTTTTTTTTTTCAATAGGTAACTTGTGTGATTTATTTTTTAACTTTCAATACATATTAAGTCACATATTAATTTAATATTCATATTTTTTCATTTAAAAAAAACCAAGTGCAGAAGCTTTTTATCTTGATGAAGTCCCAATAGTTTATTTTATTTTATTTTTTTTAAAGATTTTATTTATTTATTTGCGAGAGAGAGAATGAGAGACAGAGAGCACTAGAGGGAGGAGGGTCAGAGGGAGAAGCAGACTCCCCGCTGAGCAGGGAGCCCGATGTGGGACTCGATCCCAGGACTCCAGGACCATAACCCGAGCCGAAGGCAGTCGCTTAACCGACTGAGCCACCCAGGCGCCCCCCCAATAGTTTATTTTTGCTTTTGTTTCTCTTGCCTCAGGAGAAGTATCTACTAAGAAGTTCCTATGGCCAATGCCAAAGAGGTTACTACCTGTGTTCTCCTCTGGGATTTTTTTTTTTATGTTTAAAAATGTTTATTGAAAGTTTTTTATTTTTTTTTTAATTTTATTTTATTATATTATGTTAATCACCATACATTACAACATCAGTTTTTGATGTAGTGTTCCATGATTTCATTGTTTGCGTATAACACCCAGTGCTCCATTCAATACGTGCCCTCTTTAATACCCATCACCAGACTAACCCATCCCCCAACCCCCCTCTTTTGATGGTTTCCTGTCTCACATTTAGGTCTTTCATCCATTTTGAATTTATTTTTGTCCACAATTGCACCAAAAACCGTAAGATACCTAGGAATAAATCTAAACAAAGATGCAGAAAAAGTATTTTAAATTAAAGGTGACAGGTGACAACCAATGTGGATTTGTAGAAACACTCTCCAGCATTTTCAAAAATCTTCAGGATGGGGAATGATTCAGTAAGGAACACTAATTTCTTGTGGTCAGGCAGGTAAGGTTTTGGACTATATTCATTATATATACCCCCCCCAAAAAACAAACAAAAAATAACTCTTAGGGATAGAACAATTGGGAATTTCAGGTTATATGTATTTTTTTAAATCTTAAATAAACAGTAAGACCAAGAGAAAATTTCAATTTAATACTGTAGTTAATCTTCTTTTTTTTTTAAATCATTTTCTTATTAAAGATTCAATTTTTTTTTCTTTTTCAGTTTTTTTTCCCAGGTTACTTTCTGTATATTTGATCAAAAAGAATGAGTAATGGGAATTTGACATGCAGTTTGACCAACTTATGATTTATTTGATTTAATTGATTCTAAATAAATTTACACCAGGATTGGATTTACATGGACATATTACTTCTTTACATATGGGATTATTCAATGGGAAAATTGTTCATTTATCTGAAGAACTAATTTGCATTTTGCAACAATATCCCACAAATGTTAGCTCAGTGTCAACCTCTAACTTTAGTGTCAAATTATGTGTCTGGTACACTTGATTACTAGGCTTACTCCCTCAATTTTATGTTTTTAATAGCTGGTGCATTTTATTTTGTTGGATTAGATGTTGAATAAAAAATAAAGAACTCCAGAACTTCAAAACTAACCTGATATTATATAAGTCTTTACATAGTAATAAAAGAAAAACCTTTGGTTTTCTTCTGGATAAGGATTAGTTGCTTACTCTCTTTCTCTAAAAGACATGACTTAATGAGTGTGGGCTAGTTTTATTCATCAGCACTCTGAATATAATCTACAGATGGCCAACCAATATATTCTTTCTACGGAAGACAAAATTTCCAGTGATAACTTATTTTCAGGTTGCTTTTGGTAGCTCTGGCATTTGCTTTCTTGAGCAAGCCTAGCATTATGCAGCTACCATGTGACAAGAATTAATCTTGCATTGTATTCTTGGAAAAAAAAAAAAAAAAAAACCCTGAGTAGAAGACAGTAAATTCTTCTTTGTATAATGACTGAAAATTTTTCTCTCCTTTACTTCCCTTTCTTCATTTATCCCTTCCTTCCTTCCTTCCTTCCTTCCTTCCTTCCTTCCTCCCTCCCTCCCTCCCTCCCTCCCTCCCTCTCTCCCTTCCTTCCTTCCTTCCTTCCTTCCTCCCTCCCTCCCTCCCTCCCTCCCTCCCTCTCTCCCTTCCTTCCTTCCTTCCTTCCTTCCTTCCTTCCTTCCTTCCTTCCTTCCTTCCTTCCTCTCCTTTAGGAGATCACAGAAACATGTGCCTCCAGTGACCAGGAGAATGATAAAGGTGTTTAATTGCCTAACATGCAGAATAAATCTAGCACCAACCATAGATTGTTCTACCACTATGCTTACATATCTGATCATTTTTGCAATGTGGGGCAATTTGCTTGGGAAACTAGTGAGTTTCTTCCTATAGAAGAAAAGCCCCAGAATCTCCAAACTTCAGAATTAAAACAAAGTTATAAAAAAAAGGAGAGGAGAAAGTAATGTAGACTCAATTTTTATTGGCTTTCTAAGAATACATTAGCATTTTAAAAATATTTTGGCTATATACCCAGATATTAAGGGAATAGTGTTGGCTAAATTAAAAGGGTTGCTGGAGTGGTGGAGGGTGGGAGGGGTGGGGTGGCTGGGTGATAGACATTGGGGAGGGTATGTGCTATGGTGAGCACTGTGAATTGTTGAAGACTGATGAATCACAGACCTGTATCTCTGAAACAAATAATACATTATATGTTAAAAAAAAAAAAAAGAAGAAGAAGATAGTACGAAGGGAAAAATGAAGGGGGCAGAAATCGGAGGGGGAGACAAACCATGAGAGACTATGGATTCTGAGAAACTGAGGGTTCTAGAGGGGAGGGGGGTGGGGGGATGGGTCAGCCTGGTGATGAGTGTTAAAGTGGGCACGTATTGAATGGAGCACTGGGTGTTATACGCAAACAATGAATCATGGGACACTACATCAAAAACTAATGATGTAATATATGGTGATGAACATAACATAATAAAATAAAATTTTAAAAAAAGTATACCAGACAGAAATTAAAATTATGAGGTGGTTCAATTTTTTTTACTTCGATAATTTCCATTTTCCCTAATATACTTATCAATCTAACTGATTCACAACCAACAAAAATGCATTCCTAGTATTTCATATTGGGACAGCATGGACTTGGTAACAGGGAAACCAAAATATGAACCTTTGAGTGAATTTAACTGGGAGTGTCTCAATCTCCACATTTAAATATGGAGTTGGTTATTGCTGACTCTCAGAATTTGAGGATTAAATATATAGAGTCTGAACCATAACAGGTATGAAATGCCTGGGCATGGTTTTCCTCTACCAACCACACTATTTTTTTTTTTTTTTTTTTAGGCTTTGTCAAGGAACTAACAAATGACTTCATTTAAAACATTAAGCCTTCTACACTAATGAAAAAAAAGGAAGTAGTAATACCTCTTAGGGTTCTTTTGGAGATTAAATGAGTCAATATATGACAAGCCTTTAGCACTGTACTTAGCAAAGAACAGCTCAATAAATCAGAGTTCTTTTCATACAGGACTTTTAAGTAAACATTAATTTGAAAAATAGTAAAAACAAATAAGACATTTGTCTCATGCCCTCCATTGTTGTAGGCAGCAAGGATTTTCCTTAACTTGTTTGCCTTTATTGGCCAAATGATCTCAGTGAAGGTAACAACCTCGTGCTTGAAGGTTTTTATATTACTGGGCTTTCACATCTGTGTACAGATGAAGATAGCCGATGTTATACTTCATACACATTTGTGATGAAGATCATAGAGAAGGCAATGGATTAAATCATTCTAGTATGATTGGACCGCTAACTCACCTTAGGTCCTCTGCAATTGTTGGCACTGTCTTTCTAATATTCTCAAACCCAGCTTTACGTAAAGGTAGAAGTGAACTACAAATGACTCGATTTTCCCTTGTACTGTAAGTTTTCCTTCAAGTAAATTGTGATAAATTTTCTTCTTTTTCCTTCATGTCACTTTATTTTAGAATTGAAATAACCGCCTCTAAAGTAATCATTCTATGCCACTGTTTTATATGTAGTCTTTCCCTAATACAGTTCAGAGATTTCATTTGTGCCTCTTCCTTCAAAAATAAATATTTCTCATGCTATTCTGTTATTTTTTTCTTTTAGGCTGAGGAAATCACTAAAAAATCAGAATTTGTAAAAATAATTGGTCTCTCTCATGGCAGGGATTTTATTATATCATAATAGAAAATGAGCATCTGAAACCATACTATGCTGTGACATATTATCATTTATTCTTAAATAAGCTGTTTTATGGGTTGTATATTATAAATTCTCTGTAGTCATTGCAAATTATTCTATAAACTCATCAAAGAGGAATGGTTATAAAAAATATGCATCTCAATTACATGATCCCAACTGCAAGTTTGTTGTGCTCAAATAATTAATTTAAAGTAGCATATAAAAAATACTGCCTTTTCAGAGGCATAAATGATTACTAAAGCATCTTATAAATTGTGAATATAGATCTGGGATGGTTTTCAAACAATCCTACTCCACGTGCAAACATCCATAATATTGGAGGACAGGGGTTGGCTTCCGTGCCATATAACTCGCAGAGTCGCAGAGTTGGTCCTCTACTCTGTGTTTGTATTTATTAGGCCTTTTCTTTTCTTTTCTTTTCTTCTCTTTTCTACTATACACAACAAATTATATCTGCATTTATTATTATGCTTTTATTCATGTGATTTTTGTCATTCTCTCACCTTAGAAAGTAAAGTTAATGAAGACCTATGATTTTTTTTTTTCTGCACAGAATCTAACACTTAAAAAAAAGGGTTAGTAAATATATGTAGTGAACCTCAGATGATCTACCAAGTTAAAGCATTTGTTTAAACTCATCACAGTACTAGGAAGTAGGATAGAGTTTGAAGATGATGTGTTCATGGCAGTGGGAAGGTTTTATTGAAAGTGAAAGCAGTTTTACAAAATGTTGATTCATTCCTGTGTTATGGCAGATTGCTTCATTCCAACACAGCTCCTTAACTGAACTGGAGATTTTAGTTTAGCATTGTTATGGATAAGAAAGTTTTAAATTTTACAATCCTTGAATACATAGGGTGAATAAAGGCTACCACTTAACCTTGAGATTTTTAAATCTTAAGGGAGTAAAGGAATGAGAAAAATAAAAGGAAAAGAAAAAAATTAAATAAGACAGGAATATAACTTGAGATACAACTGAATGTAAATCATGAAAGAAATGACCAAAGAAAATAAGTATGCATTGTGTGGTGGTACATTCAACACAACATCTAAGAATGATTCCCATTTAGGTGTATCCAGGAGAGGTTTCTAGTATAGAAGACTCATTTATAGAGCGCGCTGCCCTTTCTATGGAGGATGAAAAGTAATATTGCATGTATGGTAAAGTTCCTGCAAATCAATACATACACTTTTCTAAAATCCCCAGTGACTATTTATGAATGTCATTATGTTAACGTACCAAATCTCTGGTGAATGTAGACTATCTCTTTATGTCGAAAGGTGGGGGGTTTTTTTTTGGTTGTTTTATTTTAGTTTATTTTGTCAAAAGATGATTATTGTTGGATCAGCTGTCACATCCTGATAGCCAATTGCTCACTAAAATATTCTCACCAAAGCCCTTTAGCCCTTCACCAGTGTGACTAATTGACAATAACATTTAAAAATCCACTGGAAAAAAATGTTTTGACTGTTCATTGAGTATTCCAATGAACTCAGATTATGTCTTGTCTTTGTGAATTCAATTATTAATTGATCAATCACTACACTCTAAAATAACCTATAGTTTAGGATTTTCTGTGCCTCCAAGGAAATTAAATGCAAATCTGTGTCAGTCATCTGTTAACAAAGGCTCCTTTAAGGAATCCTCTGGAATACAAATGGGATACCCTGCAGCAGTTTTGATCAAATGCAACTCACTCTCTTTTATTTTTTTTCCTTAATCACCCCTTATTTAAGGTGCCCATTTGATTCTTCTCTGATTTCTCTCCCTTGAAAAGGAAATCTGATTTGAAGGTAATATATCAAAGTACTTAACAGTGATACAAATTAGAGTTCTGTCTTTTTTCTTTTTATACAAGTTTCTAGTGGATATAGGCTTTGAGAAGCCTGAGGACACAATAAACACCAAAGTCTCAGCTATTTGGGACTTCAAGGAGAGAAATGATTCTTACTTTCATTTTTTTTTTGTTTTTAAATCATAGGCAGAGCAGCATAGTCATTTTCTGAAAAACTCAGATAAAAAGTGTTGGGTTTTTTTTTTTTCCAGTTTTTTTGAGAAATAATTGACACACATCACTGTATAAATTTTTTTTTTTTTAAGATTTTATCTATTTATTAGAGAGAGAGAGAATGAGAGAGAGCACATGAGAGGGGGGAGGGTCAGAGGGAAAAGCAGACTCCCCGCCGAGCAGGGAGCCCGATGCGGGACTCGATCCAGGGACTCCAGGATTATGACCCGAGCCGAAGGCAATCGCCCAACCAACTGAGCCACCCAGGCGCCCCACTGTATAAATTTAAGGTGTACAGCATGATGCTTTGTTTTATATCGTTGTGACATGATTATCACTCAGCTCAGCTAAATTCCAGCATCTCATATAGATACAATACAAAGAAAAGAAAGAAGTAAAGAAGAAAAAGGTCTTTGTGATGAGAACCCTTAGCGGTCTATCATCATGAGGACCTTCCTGTCTGTCACACAGCAGTGCTCACTGTAGTTACCCTCTTGTACGTTAGTCCCCGCTAATTTATCTTATAACTGCAAGTTTGTACCTTTTGACCGCCTTCTTCCATTTCCTCTTTCCAGCATCCTACAGCTGGTAACCACGAATCTGATCTCTTTGTCTATGAGGTTTTTGTTTTGTTTTGTTTTGTTTAGATTTTACAAGTAAGTGAGGTAATAGAGTATTTGCCTTTCCCTGACTTATTTCACTTAGTTTATGTCTTCAAGTTCCATCCATGTTGTTGCAAATGGCAGGAGTTCCTCATTTCTCATGGGTGAATAATTTTCCATCATATATTGTTGCGAGTGTGCTATGAAAGCGCACACATGAGTTGGGTCTTCCTACAATGCCAGCTTTATTTGATCGTAAAGCAAGATTAACGTCATTGTAAAGCAGGTTCAGGATTCCAAACTCAATGACATCTCACTGTGAATTTACCCTGGCTCCATGCGCCCCACACAAAGTGAGGTACAAAACAGTCTCACAACAAACAGGACCCAACAAGGGGTAGGCAGCTAGCGAACCATACTGGAAGTCAGTCCGTGAGCGTGCAGTTAAGATGAGGACTTGGTCCCCTCCGGTCGGCTCTCGGCACGGGCTGTCTGTCCTGTTCAACCGCTGGAGGCTCTCTGTTATGTTCAGAGGTCAACTGGGCAGAGCCTTAGGCAGCAGTTGCTTCTTTGGTGTGGTTCCATGTGGAAGGGTCAGCGTCTGGAGAGTCTGACAGTTTGCTGCAAAAGTCCTGCCTTTTTGAAGGAATTTAATCAGTCTTGGGCTTGTGCAGGTCTTCTCAGGTTCTGCTGGTTGTCCTCAGCCTGTGCTGGTTTCTGCGGTATCAGTGACGCCATTGGCTGCTTACATCACTGCTTGACATGAGTGACTCCATCTTGCTCTCTACATATATGTATATACCATAACTTCTTTATCTGTTCGTCCGTTGATGGACACGTAGGTCATTTCTGTTGTGGCTATTGTAAATAGCACTGCTATGAACACGGGGGTGTTTTCGTTTTCTTTTAATATATCCCCAGAAGTGAAATTGCTGGATCTTACGGTAGTTCTATTTTTGCTTTTGAGGATCCTCCAAATTGTTTTCCCTAGTGGCTATACAAGTTTCTCTCTCTCTCCCCTCTCTCTCCTCTCAGTAACTTGTGGTTCTGGAAATTCATTTTAAGTAAATATTTTGGCAACAAGACATAAATGATAAAATATCTTAATTTTTGATATAACTTACAAATTGTATTGAATGAAACTTTCCCCCTACTAACATTATATCCTACATTATCCAATTAGTCCTGGCACATGCATTGCCCCTGTCCTCATTATTGCAAAAATGAGGAAAAGAACACAATGAACAAGCTTTTCATTCACCCATTTATTCATTCAAAATGTTTACTTCACCCTTCCCTTGTCAAGAAAGGTGCCAGGTTTTATTATGAAAAATTAAAGATAAAGAACATCACACCTCTGTTATTTATGATTAGCAGTTCATTGAGGAAGACCCAAAAAATTGTTCATCTCTGTGAGTCTCTGTGATCCCAGTGACTATCAGTGATAACACCTCAGCCAAGTAATTCCTGATTCTGAAAATAAATGTTCAACGTAATTTTGAAAACAGTGCATTTGCTATTAATGTATAGGTAAATCCTTTCCCAAGTGAAAACAAAATACAAAAAGCTCAATTATTCTGACAAAATCACCATTCTTTTGAATCCCTGAGTCAACTTTGACTCCTCTCATACCTCACATAAGATTACCAAGTCTTATAGGTTCTATTCTAAACATTGCTAATATTTTGTGGCTTACTTCTCTGTGGATCCAGGAAAGTGAATGAACTCTAAAACTCCACTGTCTGCACCTCTCCTTGTCACTTAGTGTCTACTTATCCAATTTAATGTCATATCTCAAACCTGAGGTCTCTCCTCATCACTCACTGACAAATCCTGTTAGTGACAATGGCTCTGTTTTTCTTTCTACTCAGTTATTTTTTCATTCTGGGAGATTTAACATTCATGCCCATGGCACCTAAGAAGGCTTAGCTCTCGATTTCTCAGCATCCTTGTCTCCTTTACCTCTATCTGAACTGACACTACCCACAGAGTACCAAGGCCACACTTTGGATCTTGCCAGTCTGCTAACATCTGGAAGTGTTCTTAACTATCTGTTCTCTGCTGATACCTTTATTTTCACAGTCCCTTACCATTAATAGACCCATGACACCTGTTCTATAAACAAACTGGCACTTCCAGCACAATGCATCTTTTAATTTCTTTCCATATTAGCCACTTCTTTCTTTAACGTACCTGGTTGTACACTTTTCATTTTTAATCCAACAATGAATCAGATTCTATCAAATTGCCTCTACGTTTCCCGTCCATTATGCTGCTTCAGTCAAAACTTTATATCTACATTAAGTCCAAGTACCTGTTCTTCTCACGTCTACAAAGTTCAAAAAAGTGCTGCTAAACAAAAATAATTTAAAAAAAAGAAAAATCATATAACTGAGCTGAATATATCGACTATTAATCCATGGTTTCCAGCTCATCCTCACCCTCACTAGATGAATTACAAAATGACATCACCAATGAAATAGAAACATGGGTAGGAATTTGCCAATTTGGGAACTTGCTATTACTCAGTGGAGCTTCCCAACATATTTGTTCTTTCCTACAGTCCTGTCCCTGTGAATGATGTGTGTCTATGGCCAGTCTCTCCACCTGCTTTTTGAATACAGTATTGCCTAAAAGTTGGGGAGTTAGCATGGATTTTGATCATGGATCTGCTACTTAAGGCTGTCTGATTTTAAGTAGTACTAACTGTCCAGTACCTCACTTTCTCATCTTTAATTGAAGATGAGTGATAAATACTATTGTTATTGCCATGGTCACCATTCCTGAAGGTCATGATGACTCCTGATGAAAGCAAACACATTTCAAGTATCTTTTTCCTTCCTAATTCTCCTTGTCTTCCCCACACCATCTGACTGCTATGACTGCTATTCAGATTAAGAGAAGTTAATCTCTTTCCCATACAACCTCAGTGCCAATTTCTGGACTATTGATTTGTACTTTTGGCTACAATGACCTGTGTGGTTTTGTTGAGACTGTTGTAAATCATGCTCTCCCTTGAGCACTGACAAGCATTTTCTCTAAGACTTTAACATAGCTTATAAACTGTTTCCCATTTTGGACAGTTTCAAAAAGTATTTATTCAAATAAAATATAAATGAACTAAATCCTTTTTCAGAAAATTAGAGTTGCAAAAGACAACTGGCAAAATCACTTTCATTATGTCAGCTGAGATTATATAGGGAATTTAGTTTCTCATCACATTGGAGCTTATCTCAGTTACTTTATCATGATGGGGAAAATATTTTGACAGAAAATTCACTTTGGATTGCTATTTGAATGAAGGATGAACTCCCTTCCTGTAGTCCTTTTGCTGTGGTAGCCTTTATGGAGCAGTACCATTAACTAACAAGATACACGGTTCAACTGACAAAGATGCTATTTTTTTAAAATAATATTTTAATCTCTCTTCTCTCTTATTCTGTTTCTGTATAATCCTTTAATTTACATCTAATCATATTAATAGTCTTCTACATCCGTTTCAAGATTTTTCAAACTATAGTTTATTTCTGAATATCAACTCAATGACTACAAAGTAAAAGTATTCTAAGGAAGTGGGATACGGAAAATAGAAAAGAGTCACATTTAGAAGTGTAGTTCCTGCACCTTATCTGATACATGAGCAGACCTCAGAATGTGTGCTCATTTACTTCCCAGGCCAATTTCCTTTGTGATAAGCTAAATGCCATTGTTCAGAGGGTCTGTTAACCTCTGGCAAATATACCATTTCTCCCTTCTGATAAGTTCACCCTGGTTTACAAATATTTCCATAATATT
Source organism: Phoca vitulina (assembly GCF_004348235.1). Taxonomy (NCBI): domain Eukaryota; kingdom Metazoa; phylum Chordata; class Mammalia; order Carnivora; family Phocidae; genus Phoca; species Phoca vitulina. Next base: position 6,392,601 of record NW_022589730.1, on the reverse strand, counting down.
CTGCTCCTGAGGGATGCCTGGGTGGCTCAGTCAGTTAAGCGTCTTCCTTTAGCTCAGGTCATGATCCCAGGGTTCTGGGATTGAGTCCCCAGTTGGGCTCCTTGCTCAGCGGGGCGCCTGCTTTTCCCTCTGCCTGCCACTCCCCCTGCTTGTTCTCTCTCTCTCTCTTTCCCTGACAAATAAATAAATAAATAAAATCTTTTAAAAAATTCTGTTCCTGAAAAAGATATATATTTTACATGTTATTTAGTATAATATATGGTACTTACTAATTAGTCAGCTTAATTCTAAGGACTTTATAAATATTAACTAATTTAAGCATCACCACCAGTCTACATGGTAGGAACTATTCATTTATTTTCTTTTCATGAGTAAGAGATTGGAATCCAGAAATATTAATGACTTTCCGCAGGGGCCACACATCATCCATAGTGTCTCCAGAACTGCTAGCGAGTGCTCTTTAAAGCTGTTCCACCCATGAATCACCAGTCACCCTCCAAGACCTGTTGCACCACTTATGAATGATGCTTTGTCATATGGTATTTCAAGTATAGATTTTAATTTAAATGTTGTCATCTCAACCTCAACAGATTGTCAGACATGGTTCAATTGTCAACCATCTCTATTGACCTCCTGAATGTCATGTTTATAATGAATGATCACCAGAGATACATGCAGGTTTAATTGTGGGTCTCTACCATCTGTAGACAGATTACTGTCAGCCACTGTACTTTTTAGAGAGTGAAGTGTTAATTTGAGGATGACACTCTCTTCTAATCCTTTGTAAAAAAAATAATGCAAATGTTAAAAACATAACCATTTTGTCACCTTTCAGATGCTATCCTATTTCATCAACCCAAGTTTGAAACCAAATGAACTGCAGCAATGAATGGCACCATCTGGCAAACATATGACGTTATGACAATTAACATTAATAAATATACTAAATAATAAATGAAAATAAGAATATGTAGAAAGTGTCTTGAGTAGTCCACAGAGTGGGTATCCCTATATACTACAGATATGTACCATTTTGATTTCATAAAATGAATTAAAATTAAGTGCTTAAAGAGAACTCATACTTTTGTATTTTAATATATTGCATTTTAATTATTGGATTCAACACATACTTAACAAGAAACTCCAGGTACTATGTTCAGAACTGAATACACAGTGCTTACTTGGAATTTACAGGTTTACAGGTTTGTCAGAAATCTTCCCTGAGTTGAAACCAAAATGAGGAGTAGTAATTACCATGTGTGGTGGGAGTGTGGTTGGAGAAAGGGTTCAGAACAGAGTAAACTTCATGTATGAAGGTCCTGAGCCAAAGTAACAATTAAGAAATGGAAATAAACATATAACTTTTAAAATGCATTAAGTTTAATAAGTACATAGTTAAATTTCTTGACACCAAAATCTTCACAGTTTAATAATTATTATTTTAAACAAATACAAAAACCATCACTAATTATAAATTAACAGAAGTGTTTAAATTTTCAACATGTAGTGAATGAAAAAGATCACTAGCATTTCATCTTCTATTCTCAATTCTGGAACTCATCAAGAACAGTGTTTCCACCACAATGGGAAACTGTAATCATCGTCCTGGGCCCAAACGAACAGGAAGGATGAAATAAAGGAGAACTTGGAAGACTAGTGAAGATAGTAGAGGACTAGTTTACTGCTCACCAAACAGCAGATTTTTCCCTGGGATTGAAGTGAGATTTAAGAGCAAGGATCCAACAACCTGGATTCAATTTTAATTTAGCCTAGATGCTAACCTGACCCCATCTCAACTGAATCCAAAATCTCTTATACCCACTTCACATCCTTGTTAAGCCAAGTGACTCCACTGTTGCTATGGCAACCACCTATGGACGGAGGTGAACTGACAGCACCTCAGGTTAGCCCCAGCAGCATTCAGCTCACTTCCTTGGCCTCCAGCTGGAGTTTTGCCTGCAGGAATCTGCTCATCCACTCTACCGTGGTCAAATCTGTGAAGGTGAGGGAGTTGAATGGTGACATGGGAACTTGGGAATAAGTACCTGCTCTTGCACCCCAGAAGACCCCAGTTAGGATTAAACCCAGTTGTCCACAGCAATGACTATTTTGATAATGACTCCTTGGATTTATTTCTTTCCTTCCATGACATTATCCCCTGGCCTACAAACCTTTCCCCTGGCATCATCTCTCAAATAAGCACCCAGCAAACATGCTCAACACATGTACGTACAAACAGACTCTTAACTCTAGAGAACAATCTGATGGTCACGAGGGGAGGTGGGTGGAGGGATGGGTGAAATAGGTGTTGGGGATTAAGGAGTGCACTTGTCCTGATCAACACGAGGTGATGACTAGAACTGTTGAATCACTGTATTTGTACAGCTGAAACTAATATAACACAGTGTGTTTAACTATACTGGAATTAAAATTTTTTAAGAAGAGGAAAAAAATACCTTCACATACAGTTAATTAAGGATTAAATAAATTATCATTGGTAACATTATTAATATGTCTTAGGAGGAAAAATTGTAATTCTCTGTATATGCGAAATCTGAACCTGATACAATCTTCAATAGAGAAATGAATACATATTAAAAGGTTCTGTTTAATGACAGTCTAGTCATCATGCACTGTGATAATATTTCAATTATTTTAAAAATTTTAAGATCACATCACTATTACATGATAGTCACAAATATAATTTGTGACTCCAAATCCCATTTGTTCTTTCTGAATATAGACTAATGTGTATAAAGCAATTGATAATTTTATAGGAAACTAAGAGCCAGAACCATTAAATATATTAATGGATACAAAAGTAGAATGTGGTGGAGCTTTCTCTTCTCCAAATCTTTGCTTTTTCATCTGTGCAGTTTAGCCCACCATGAGCCTTTGTGTCAGATAAAGGTTTTAATCCAAGATATAAAACTAGCTAGTTATAAAAGTAAAAATATGAGCCCTGTCCCAAGGAGGGAAATCACAGATAGGAATGGGTAAAAAAAAATAACATGAATAATAGAGCAGAATATTAGCAGAAAAGTGGACAACAAAACGTGGAATAGAGATAGACAAAGAGCAAATATCTGGCTAAGGCTTACTATCATCTTTCTCATAAATAAGAATTCAAAATTGAGAGTGGGGCCTCCTTAAATTTTATTTACAACCTGGTATATAAAATAATGTTTAAATGCTCTATAAAGTGAAATTCTAGTCATCCCAGAGTATGTGTCAGAGCCCATCACCACTCTAATAATTATATAGTTATTTTTATGATTATTAGCTTAATATCTGTCTCTTCAACTAGAGTATGTTTTGTGAAGTCAAGGGTTTGTTGCTTTTGCTCACCAGTAAATCTTCAGAATATCTATCTATCATCTATCTATCTATCTATCTATCTATCTATCTATCTATCTATCATCTATATTGTAAAATAGACACTCAACGGCAAATATATGATGGGTGTTGCCCTCACAAATAAATCTTTTATAGTTTTATAAATTTCTGATAAAGCAATAAGAATTGTAGGATATTTTTTCCTAAACTGATATCCAGGATTGAGTATCTGGTACTAAGATTAGGCAAAACCAGATGCATAGGTTCTAGTAGCAATTTTAATACGGCAGGAGTGGCTTCCTACGCCAATAAGTAATTCTCAGGACACCAGCTGGGTGTGCTACAATTCCACTCTATTCTGACACTATGTACCTGGAGATAGCATCAGATCCCCCAGGTTAGGGAGTCAGGTCGACAAGACTGCTCGTCCTTCAGACACTCATCACAAGTCCAAGTTGTCACCTGTGCTTCTGACCTACTGGCTATAAATCAGAGGTTCCCAAGGCCCCTTCATTGGGTTCAATTAATTTGCTACAGCAGCTCACAGAATCAAAGAAATACTTTATTTACTAGATTACTGGTTTATTATAAAAGGATTATGAAATAATAGAAAATATATATTGGTCTCTGCCCCTGGTTCCTGGCACAGAGCTTCTAAAGCCCTTATAATTCCCTAAGAGTGCTAAGAGCATCTTTTGTTTAAATATTTGGCCCTTGACCTTGGTTCCTGACACAGGGCTCTTGAAGCCCTTGTAATTTTCTGGGTGATAGGACTGTCTTTTGTTCTAAGGAGCTCTGGGTGCATTCCTGCATGGCTCCTGGAGGAGGGAGACCAAGCCCTGCTGAGACGTTTGGGACTTTCAGTCCCACCCCCCATTCTCTTCAGAAGAGAAGACATGAAAATAGTGTTAGTAACTGATCATGCCTGTGTGAGGAAGCCTCCCCCAAATCTCATAAGTATGGGGTTTGGGAAGTTTCTAGGTTGATGAACACATGGTGTTACTGGGAGAGAAGCGCATTTGTAGAGGGCATGAAAGCTCCACACTCTTTCTGCACATCCCTTCTGTCTGGCAGCTCCTGAGTTATATTCCATTAAGAGAAAAACTATAGTTTTTTTCTCCCTTTGTAAGGTAAAACTCAGTTCATCCCTACTGTGTGTTTCTTCTGTGTGGAGACCCCACTCACTGCTCTGACTGATAAATGTAATCAGCTTATTTTATTTTATTTTATTTTATTATTTAATTTTATTTTTAAACCTCAAATTTGAAAAAAAAACATGATGCAATCTATCTTTGTGGGGTGGTTTTATTTTAATTTTTAAAATTTTAAATATAGGAAACATGAAGAGATATAATCTATACAAACAAAAGCTCTGCGGTAGCAATCTAAAAGAATTTTCAATATTGTAAAAGAGCATGAGACCAAAATTTTGAGATCATCTTTGCTACATGAGTGTTGGAAACACTCATGTAGACCAGTGCTGCAGCTCCGAGTAGTGAACACCCTGTGGGTGAGCAGAAGCATCATGACAGAAACGGTACTGTGACTCGATTAGTTGAACTCTCCATTTATTACTTGACTTCCTTGCTCTGGAATAGACTTCATGTTGTTCCCTCATCAGTAGTTCTTCTCTAGGGAACTATCTGAATTCTACCAGAAGGCGGATGCCTTGATAACCTAGTAGTACTCCTGTCCCCAATATTTTAAACTGTGATAAGTTGCATTATAGTAAACAGAATGTTATAAGAACACATGAGCTATATTTAAATATCCAATAGTAAATCCTTTGTTTTGTCACTTCATTTTAGGTAATTATACACAGGAAAATGTATCAAAAGTCTCAAAGTCATCACTGACGCCTCTTTCCTCCCTCTACCTACATAATCTATTGATTATTGAATCCTATTGATTCTGTCTCCTCAATAGAATAGGGCATCCTGCCCATCACTCTCAATCCACTGGGGATGGACTCAGAGACACAGATTTCGATATTCCCTGTAGCATCTGTTCTCCTTGAAATATTGTTAGAAGTATCGTCATCTTACGCTTTACCCCTTTCACGAGTAGACAGAGCTCTCAATGAATCATGACATTGAACACTGCTTGGGATGGGTTCTTCAGTGGTGCATAGAAGTTGCCTGATGGCTGAGTGTATCAGCCCAGATCCTTGCAGTCAGTGCGTTTCACCCAATTTGCATATATCTAGATAAAATGAACCTGTCAGTCTACTATGGCAATGAAATGATGGGACTAGGAAAAGATGAACTGAGGCTCTGACCAGGTGAATAGCTGTCTACCAGGGTAGAGAAAGCTGTCACGGATGCAGGAAATCTCAGAATATTCCAATTCTGAATCCTAATAAATGTAGGTAAAGAAAGATTAGATAAAAAACTATTTATTTGCCAGATAGATTTTGGAGCTAATACTTGGAACTAAAGTATTTGCATCTTAAGTATGACAGACTGAATAAAGGAATGTCTTAAAAATATTATCAATATTTCCTATCAGTAAGAACTGCACTTATAAATATTTATTATATTTCTGAATAAATGAGTATGAATGAGGCAATATACTCTATTTCTATATACTAAATTAATAATGTGTAAATTATAAGCAGTAGCTTAAAATATGTCACATTTTCAATGGATACATAATGGAAATGATTTTAAAAGGTGAATTAGTTACTTACACAAATAATTATAGTAACAGATTTATGCACTCATTAGAAAAATTGCTTCTGAGGCTTTTATGAATTTCTGAAATACATACGTAAATCAAGAAAGTGAAGGTTGTATTATTCAACCACGAACTAGTAATAAGACACCTGTTATGCATTATGCATTGTTAATGTCAGTGATAAAACAATCAATTAGACACAGCCTTGCTTTTAAGAAGGAACTTAGTGTTCCTTAGCAGAACACTAGACAATTAATACCATTTAATGGGAAGAACCATATTAACACAAAATAAAACTCTGATGCAAAGAGCTATCCTGACCTTTGAGATAGGTGCTTCCTAGCATTTGCAGCATTGCTGGTAAGAGCTCAGTAACATGGAAACGTGTGAGGGTAAAATCTCATTTTCAACCTCATGGAGTTACAAATATGGAATTATTTTCTAAACCAAATATTTCTGAAAATAAAACTTCAAATGTAAAGGAGTATAATTTGGTCTTATTTTTTAGCATATTTGGAACAGAGCTGTTAGTTCAAGGCTTGAATCTAGATAATTGCTTTATAGGATTTAATCTGTCAAGATTTAGGCCTATATATAAACACTTCAGAGTGTCAGCAGCTATGACAACACATTTAAATTAAATAAAATCTGTAACAAACCACTTTATTAAAAAAAGTCTCCTCTTTTCAATTTTGGTTTGCTTATCAAAGCAGGTCAATATACTTTAAAAAAAAAATCTTCTATTTCTTCAATTCCAAGGTCTCCTGAGGTCTCCTAATGCAACTCTAGATTTACGATGTTTTTAAAATGGCTTCTTCCTTAGTAACTGGGCAGCAAATGTCCTGTTTGATTCTATCTGAATAGAAGTGAATATAACAAAGAGGCAACAAAGTCATGAAAAGACTCAATAACATAAAATTACTATTATGTGCTCCAAAGTTCTTTAATGGTATCTTTTTCTCCTATTGTAATCAAATCGTCAGTCACATATCTAAATAGATCATTTATATGGTAAAAGAAATATAATAAACAGTCTTACCTTGAACATATCAGACAATACCATAGTATTTGTAACAATACATAATATTAAAAAATTCCTATAGAAAGACATACCAAAGTGTAAGCTGATTTCTTAATGTTAACCCAAAATGCTGATGTTCTGTAAAATTATAGCAGATTAATTTTCCCAACATAAATGTTACTTTCATTCTTCCTTTTTTGAGATACAGACCACATCAACAGGGAATAAATAATGAAAAGGTTATTTGTAGTAAAACCACTTATTTTAGTGTCAATGAAAGCCATAAGAAAACTTGAAGAAAGATGGATTCCCACGGCAATTATCTTTTCTGTAATGAAACCCATGTTTTTCATTTTATTTTCTGTATCTTTTTTTGCATGATCAGTTCTCATCCTACAATAAATGCAAAGAGAGTTAAAAAATAGATTCTAAAGAGCAAGCGGACCAGTTGAGGGAAATTTTCATGCTGCTTCCATCACACTGATACACTTCTTTTCTTTGTTTTTAAATTTTTTTTCACACTGATACACTTCTTTCCAAAATTCTATTTTATTGTATTTTCCCTTTCAGTCCTTGTCATTCTAGCTGCTGTTCTTTGTGTCAGACAAATAACCATAACTAACATATTTGAAGAAATTTCTTTGGCCACAATGAAGAATAAAGAATCATAAATCTCAGAAAACAGAAGTCATAAATAAACAAAATTTGGGGTGTGTCTACTCCCTTAAGGACTGCTCCAAAATTCCTGTAAGTAGGATCACAGTTTGCCAAGTCACCTGCTGCACCTGAAATTTCAACAATTAGTACTTTTCTTTCAGGTTAATAACATATAGACAACAGCTATTAAAATATATAAAATCTGGTTGGGGATATTACATTAACATTGCATTTACTATTATTTGAGGTTTTTTTAAAATTGTATTTGCTGTCACTGAGGAATAAACAGGGTCTTAAGGGAATGATGGCACCATGTGTGTAGATGGGTGAAGACAAGGGGTCAAGGTGGAGAGGGCTCTCGAGAGAACCCAGAAGATGGAAACTGCGTCAACACAAAGTTCATCTGCACCGTCGTTTTGCCAAGAGCTAGCTCTAAACCTCAGAAAGACCCAACAGTCTGAATGACAAGCAACAGTATACATAACTTAAAAGCCCCTAACTGCATGGGCTGGTTCTACATTTGATCTCGTAGAATTTGTATGTGACTGCACCAGATGTAGTTTGGCTACCATTGTTAAGATTATTCATAATTTTATATTCTTTTTAGTATAATATTAAAACTTGATGTCTGTAAAGAACGTCCAAAAATCATCAGTGATCCTGTTATTTTCTACTTTAAAAACCATCAATATGTTCTTATTAAGTATAGCAAACCCCCTAAATTCTTATTACGACATCTGATACTTTCCATGCTCTGGCTTTTGCTCATACTTTTAAACTTGTTCACATGATGTTTGCCACATAACTGTTACTCTAATCTATACCCATAATCATGAATTCCATATGCAACATATGACAGTTTCATTGCTATAAAAACTCCATGAAGATGTTACCTTTTCCTCCAATCTCTCCCGTACTCTGCTGCCTACAGAGTGCCTCATATTCTTCAATGTGTTAGCAGGTCACTTTGTTGTAAATCCTTTCTGGATCCTGATCCATGAAAACTGACCATGGCCTTTAAATAATGCTCTCTTGGGCGCCTGGGTGGCTCAGTTGGTTGGGCGACTGCCTTTGGCTCAGGTCATGATCCTGGAGTCCCAGGATCGAGTCCCGCATTGGGCTCCCTGCTCAGCAGAGAGTCTGCTTCTCCCTCTGACCCTCCCCCCTCTCATGTGCTCTCTCTCTCTCTCATTCTCTCTCTCAAATAAATAAAATCTTTAAATATATATATATGTATATATATATATATACATATATATATATATATTCTGTATCTTTTTTTGCATGGTCAGTTATATATATATATAAATATATATATATATATATATTTATATATAAATATATATAATATAAATTTATATATATATAAATTTATAATATAAATACAAATATATATATATATATATATATATATAAATATATATATAAATAATGCTCTCTCCACCCCTGACATCCATTGTGAGGCCAACCATATTCAATTTCACTTAACTGTTTAAATTAAGTGTTTCTGTTTAGTAGCCTGCAACGAAGGCAGAGATAATATCATGTCTAGCTATGTGAGTCCACTCTATAGTGCTGTGTTGGATAGAAATGAGGTCCTCAGGAGCCAATGGATGAATTAAAAGTAATAGATAAAGCAGTAAACACGTTGACAGTAGAACTGTGAGTGGTTGAGAGCTGGGACTCTGGGTTCAGAGATACATGTTCAAGCAAGGAAAGTTACACGCTCTCAAACACACATGGTGGAAGTAATAGAATTATTCATGCGAAATGGTTGGCAGGGAGGAACAGCATATAGTAAGCATCCAGTAATGTGCTGTACCATTATAACATTTCAGGAATGAATAGTTTTAATAATCTGCAATACTATAAATTAGATTGCCAAAATTGCAACTTAAGTCTAGGAATATGAGCTTTAGAAAAAAAAGTTAATTTTTTTAGTAATCTCTGCATCCAATGTGGGGCTCAAACTCACAACCCTGAGATCAAGGGTCGCAGGCTCCTCTGACCGAGCCAGCCAGGTGCCCCTAGAAATAGGAACTTTTTAAGATTCTTGATACGTATTGGAAACAGCAGTTGTCTGGCATCTGTATTGGATGCGGCTGCCAGGGCACTGCTAAGACTGAGGGGTGAATTACCCTACCCTCTACCCATAAGCCATTTCCTCAAAATGCAGGGTCCTGGGAGACAGCATGTGTTGGGCAGAACTGTGGTCTCATGTCCACCACTCACTTTATCAGAAATGGAGGAGAGGAAGAATCTGGTGTTCCGGTGATTCCATAGAGGAAGGAGATCAAGTGGGATAAATATTCCCTAAAGGCCACACAAAATCAGAGAAAAATAATTTCACTCCCAAATGAAACTTGATACCATTGTGAAATGTGAATGCATGCTAGACAACACATAATAAAGGCAAATATCTACTATATTGACTAAATAATGAAACTAATTGGAGAATTTTTTATCCTGTCATTTCAAAATGAACTATTAAATTAGAATTCTTCTTACTGTTCTGTTCATATCCATTTTTGATGACTCTCAGATACTGACACTGTAAGAAAATTCATTTGTGGCATTATTCTGTGTTTATTTACAAAATGCTTTAGCAGATGGGAGCATGTCATTTTTAAATTAAAAAAAAGAATAAAAAAATCCATGAAGCAAAAAAAAAGGTTTTTAGAGATGAAATTCTGTGGAATGATTGGTAATCAATCTGAATTTCTTAATGTGATCTGTCAAAACAAGACACAACTAAACATTATAGTCATAATTTTACATGACCGATGCAAGTCTATATATTTAATTGAAATAAGAAACCATATATATATATATATATATATATATATATATTTTTTTTTTTTTTTAAAGAAACCATATATTTTAAAGAATAAACTCCATCTGACAGTCAAGGAACCACAATGTCCAACGTCAGGCTTTGTCTAAAATCATAGGCTTTTCCACTAAAGAGAGAGTGTGATCAGAGGAACACAAGTGGCAAAGGGATGATGTTTTATATATTAGAAATTTTCTTCTGGACCCTGTTACATAAATGGAGATGAAAAGGGACGATATGATTTTAGTCATTGAGCTAATGTTGGATATCAGATATCGACTCAGCAAGATATTTCTTTTGCCATTAAGCTTTACTTAAAATTTCTTTTACTTAAGTGTAGTGATATGTCTTAGGGTTTTTTTCCCCCAACAGAGTCTAATATCCAACAAGAAGAAATTTACTAAATAATTTATGGGGCATTCAAAAACGGAAATATTATCATTGATATATGTTTACAAACCAGTTACATGAGCACATGCCAGTTTAAACTATTTAAAATAAACATTACACAATAACATCTATATTATAGTCCAAAGTGTGTGTATTGTGTAAACACCCTTTACTTTAGAAACGTTTATATCTCTAGTACTTGACAAAGGAAAGTACAACTAAACTTTTATATTTAAAAGTTAATTTTGGGATGCCTGGGTGGCTCAGTCGGTTCAGCAACTGACTTGATTTTGGGTCTGGTCACGATCTCAGGGTTGTGAGATGGAGCCCCGCATTGGGCTCTGCGCTCCTTGAGGGGTCTGCTTGAGATTCTGTCTCTCCCTCTCCCTCTCCCTCTGCCTCTCCCCACACTCACGTGTGTGCTCTCTCTCTCTAAATAAATACATAAGTAAAATCTTAAAAAAATAATAAAAGTTAATTTTCATGAGAGAAAAAAGTGGAAATAGAGATGCTTGCCTCATTACTGTTGATAAGAGAAAGCTCATAAACATAACATTTAATTCAGTGTAATGAAACTGGAAAGGATCAATTCTTCAGGACTGAAAAATGTCACTGAGATATACACCAAAGATAGAGTACTTCCATTAAGTCTATTTGTTTCAATAAGAGGAGATTATAGTGACCTTTTCTTTAGCTGCCTTGGTTTCTCCATTTTTAATCATTATGCAAGATTTGGTAAGAATCCCTACTGACACCTTGCTCCTCAGGGGGCAATTAAAAGAGTGGTGAATTCACTGGAAACTGAAAATCATTTCACTTTACTACTAAAAATGACAGGAGAGAGGCCAACATATCTGGACCAGCAAAAACACTCCTCCAATGTTAATAACACAAGAATCCATAAAGTTGTGCTTAAGGAAAATTACATATCCAAAAGAAAACTGTAAAATCCACATCACAAACAGATTGGTTACAATTAATGCTCTATTACACAAAATTTAGAGCTATAGTCCTACATTTATCATTTTGTACATATAAAATAAATTTGTTCCCGGAAAAAGTGCTATTTTGGTTTTTGTCCATCTTGCTTTTTTTTATTTTCTATTTCCCCATCATGTTACTTTGCTAAGGATTTTATTTTTCAAAGTTGAAAAACAAGGTATCAACATTTTTTTTATCCAAAGCAAATTAACTTAAACTAAACAATTACGTTGATTGAGAAATATTTGTATATATTTTAGGGAAAAATACTCAGAGTAAAATGTAGTATAAGAGGTTTATTATTCGGGGTATGTACCATTAACTGCTTTAACAAGCAAACCCCCACATCTTAGCAGCTTCACACAACAAAAGTTAATTTTTCCTCTCATGTCAATGTCCATAAATGATGACAAGCAGGCTTATTTTCCATCCTGTGGTTTCTTTGTCTCTTCCTTAGATCCCCTGATTTTTCCATTCGAACCTCTGCGTGGCGGGGGAGGGAAGGAATGACGTGAAGGTACAATGAGTACAGGTAGACCCACTTTTTGAAAATTCGAGTTATGCCACTTTGCTTTTACGAAAGACCTGTATTATTGTAGTATCGGTTTTCACGAACCAAAAGAAATCTGGAGAGGATTTTCTCTTTTACCAAATAAGGTGAAAAGCAAAAGTAGCCTCCAGTGTTTGTTTTGCAGAGAGCAGAACCTTTATAAAGGCAGCTCAGCGAGCGCGGCGCCCCCCAGCGCCGTCCCCGGGAACTGCACTCAGCAACTCGGCATCCAGCCCCCAGAGCTTTGAAGGTGTCTGTGAGCATGTGTGCTTTCTCTCCGTTTGTTCTGTGCATCCTTTAGTCAGATGTATCCTGAGGTGTCAGAAAAAACTAAGAGTGCTTATTTTGGGGGTCTGGAAATGCTCAAAACTTTTTTCCATTTAAGTGAATGTTACTTGCCTCTTTGCTTCACACCATTTTGTTTTACTGGAGGTTTCATGGGAATGGACTATTTTTGGATAGTGGGAAAGTTCTGTAGTTTTTGAGGCCAGGCCTGGTTGTTACCCATGTCCTTACTCCCCATATTCCCCTGTCCAGATATCAGATCTGTAGTTCCACATAATTATCGTGGGTGATAACTGGTCTTGACATTTTTCTCAAGAAGGAGATGAAGAACAGAGGTATTGGTGATCATTAGCATTTTCTGTAAAAATAAGTTTCATTTGAAAGTTGTTTTAATAGGTAGCAACTTGAGTTATATATCTTCTTTGAAGTATTTATTATTTAAAGGTGTGATCACTGTGGCCATATCTTTCTTAACTAAGATTTTAAGAGGGCACAAAAATGAAATAAAATTATATTTATGAACTATATATATAAATACATAACTATATAAAAATATATTTAAATATATATATCTCCGAAATTTACATTACCAGCCTAGATCTTTACTTTCAACTCCAGAGCTGTGAGACTAATTACCTATTGGAATATGTGCTTTCATGTCCAATTCCATTTAATGGGCAGTCCATTCTGTTGGATGTTTGAGTCTACTCATTCCTTAACATCCTACTTCTATCAACATAACTTGACAACATTATCCTGAAAAGAGAAGCAGAATTGGACCCCTGTCACTGATATTTCTCTGGCCCAATCCACTATTACTTCTTTACTCGCTGGCAAAATACCCTTCCCACTGTTCTCTTCCTCTAGCTTGACAATTGTGTTGGGTTTTTTTGTTTTTGTTTTTGTTTTTTTTCACCAAGCAGCCCGTGGTTAAGGGAAAAAAAAAAAGTTAAATGCCTTAAATTGACTTACAAAACCACATCGATCTGCCTCACGCAGCTCAGCTCTGACCTCTGACTTCATCTTTTCTTATCCTTCCCTCCCTTTCTCACTGGCCTCCAGGCTAGGCCTCCGCTTCAGGGTGTCTCTTCACTTCACAACCTCATCTCATCAGGCCTTTGCTCTAATGCTGCTCAGTGAGGCCCCCTCTGAGTCGTCTATGTAATGTTCAGTATCACAACTTCCAACTCCTGGCAAGGCTCCTGGCAAGGCTCAGCCCCATTTTCTGTTTCCCGTAACTACATGTGAGCAAGGAAGTATAATTTCTCAGCCACTGAGATTTCTTCCTCTTCTTCTTCTTTGATTTGTTTTTGTTTGTTTGTTTGTGATTGTTGTTACTGAAACATAATCTGCCAAAACAGGCTAATATGTTTTAAACAACCTTTCTTGTAAGTACTTTTTAAATTGCCCATTTCTCTGCACTAGGATGTATTATTCATGATAGTGATGCCAGGCAGGCCAGGTCCGAGGACCCAGAGAGGGTCCAGCAGGACCAGCCCATAGGGTCCTTGGCTTCGTGCAGGATGGAAATCAAACATGAGTCAGTAGGAAGTGAGAGCAGAGTTTATTGAAAATGTATATAGAGAGACACAGACTGAGCATCTGGGAGACTTGGAAAGGAAAAGGAGCATGAGTTTCATCTCTTTGCTTGGGGCCGGGGGTTTTTATTGATGACATGTGGCACACGTGTCCTCTCAGGCATCCAGGAACTGATCAGAACAAGGACAGGGTCCAGTGTCCATCGTAAGTCACTTATTTCCTGGAGCCAGGTGGTCTTGGTGTCCAGATGGCTAGCTCCAGTGATCTGGAATATGCACGCGATGACCTCACTCGGTCACTCCTTAGATATTATCTGTTGTGCTGGGAGACTCCAAACTAATCATTAACTCCTTGTCCCTTACGAGGAGGATATACATTAAGGTGTGTGTAGGGCAGGGAGCAAGTCCTAGCGTTACAGCGTTCTTGTCTCACAGAGTCGAAGAATGAATCTCACGGACACAAAGGGTGAAGTGAATTGAAAGTTCATTAAGTGAAGTGAGAACAGAAAGGAAAGAAAAAAGCTCTCTAGAGTGAGAGGGGTCCTGAATGGGTGGCCACTGAGGGCTTTTTAGTGGCAGTCTTTTATTGAGAACTGACCAGGGAACTTAAACCTTCTTAACAGTTCTACCACTGATAGGGCTGTGTTTACTTTTTCTTTGAAGTTGGGCAACTTTCAGTGTCCTGCATAACTGTTGTAGAGATATCTAGTCTCTGACATTTAAGACGAACGAGGTAGTCTCATTAGTCTCCTTATAATTTTTAAATTGCTCAAGTGAATAAGGATCCTTTCAGGAATCTTGCTGTCCTCTGAGAAGAATTATCTCCCTATAATTGTATGAAAGTAGTGACCAAATATTCTCTGCAGAAATAGAATGTTCTAGAAATGCATCCATGGAACTATTCATCTTATATAATTATTTCAGTGTTGTATGAGATGAGCAAAACGATGTCTTATGAATATTGCTTAATGGGGTGAGGTATTTTAATACATGTTTTAAAAATATGAAAAAGGGGGAAGGAGCTCTTTATACACTCTAGGACATGATAATCACACTAACCTGAGTAGGTGTCTTTCTGAGAATGTACAGAATTTTGACCTTCTAGGTTGTTTATCATTTAATAGATTAGAACATAGATTTCTCATACAAATATGTTTTAAATAAATAATGATTGACAATATCAAAATGCCACAAATATTGCATCTAGAATTAGAAGCTAAATTAGAAAACTTGATACCCCTGAGAAACTCGTGGGATCAAAAAGGGAAATGGATTTCAATGCTGCATGGAAGCTTTGCAGAAAAACCATCCCAACACAATCTAAATTGTTTCCACAGAACATGCTGGATGCAGCTCAAGGGGGACCATACGCAGCAGAAAGGACAGAGAAGTGATAGGACTTCTCACTTTCTGAAAAAAAAATAAATCATTGACAAATTAGTGATTTATTTTCTGCTCCTCTCATTTGATTTAAGCTAATTGAGATTCTCCAACATCCTGTTGAGTTCTATATTCTCAATTTCTAAGACAATATTTGTAATATAGTAGTTACCCAATAAATGTTTATTGAGGACAAGCATGAATTGATTAGTTGAAGAGAAGAGTCTCAGGGAAGGCTGACTAAGTCTAGTTATGAAAGGTCTGAGATATATACTAGACTCTTAAAATTCATTGAAAAAATAATGTAAAATTTCAGGGCTATGACTAAATTTCTTTCTAAACAATTCCTAAACTGTTTTGTAAAGACAACCTTTTTTTTTTTTTTTTTTGGCCTTTAAAAGAGAACTGAAGGAATATTAAATCAATGTATATAAAATGGCTCTGTTTGGTGGCATAAATTGGGACAACTTCCTAAAAGTAATATAAGTGATTAAGGAATGAAAGCAAATTACTTGATAATTAAAAAGGGGAGCTAAAAAGTAGCTAACCCACTGAAGGTTAAAAAACAATGCCAACGTTGATACAAAGGAACACAAGTAGAAAACTAAAGATGCAATTAATTCAATTACAAGAACAGATTAAAAACTGAAGATAATTTTTATAACTATGAAATTTATTAGGCAGTAGGCTGAGCTCCTGAGATTTTGTACTCTGCTTCATGGAACAACCGAGTGCATTGAACACGTAGGAGTACCCTAAAGGGAATAGTCCTTTACTAGGAACAGGATTGAAAAGATGAACTAATATAGCTCCCATTTATAATTTCTCTTATGTTGTCAATCTTTGACTATAAAAGTATACAAAGCTAATAGTCTCCTGATGTGAGTAGTTAAAATATATTAAATAGTAGAATTGATGTTGCCAATTAAAGCATAGGTTAAGTATTTTATAAAATATCAAACTTCAGATTTTTAGTAAAATGTATTGTCCAAATTGTGGTTGAAGTAAATTATTTAAATGAGTGCTAGTATTAACCTTTATGATCAGAATTTTATTGTTCTTGGATGGCACATGAGTATTTTTAGTAAATTGTGCTTTAATTTGATGAATAACAATCAGAAGATTAATTAAATCAGAAATCAGAAGAAATTACAATTCCGGGCGCCTGGGTGGCTCAGTTGGTTAAGCAACTGCCTTCGGCTCAGGTCATGATTCTGGGGTCCCGGGATCGAGTCCCACATCGGGCTCCCGGCTCGGCGGGAAGCCTGCTTCTCCCTTTCCCACTCCCCCTGCTTGTGTTCCATCTCTCGCTGCCTCTCTCTCTGTCAAATAAATAAATAAAATCTTTAAAAAAAAAAAAAAAAAAAAGAAGAAATTACAATTCCATATAATGGGCAAAATTTTACTTAAACTCATACATATATGTAGGCATATGTATATATATATATACATACATATTATCATTTTCAATATTTTAATCTAAGTTAATTTCAATCATGCTTAAAATAGAGATGTTGCATCATTGTTTTATCACAAGTCAGAGGCTTTTCTGTCAGGTAAACTAAAATATTTCAGAATACTAAAAAGTACAATTTTCTGGAAATGGTTCAAAAGATGCAGCCCAAAAGTTGTTTAAATAATAGCTTACACAATTTCCAATTGTGTAATGTAGGGTAAATTATTTATCTCTTTGAAAATGTCTCAACATCAGGGCGCCTCAGGGTCATAAGAGCCCCCCCCCCCCAGTTGGGCTCCCTCTGAATAGAGTCTGTTCAAGTTTCTCTCTTCCTCTGCTGCCCCTCCCCTGCCCTGTGCACCTGCTCTCTCTTTCAATCTCTCTCTCTCAAGTAAATAAATAAATCTTAAAAAAAAAAGTTTCAACATTAATTCACTAAAAAATTAAAAATCAATGTAATTTACCACATCACAAAATAAAGATGAAATAATTCATAATCATCACAATAAATGGAAATTAAAGCATTAACAAAATCCAAAATCCATATATGATATAAACTCTCAGGATTTTAGGAATGAAATGTGGCTTCTTCAACATCCCTCCCCCCAGAAAAACCATTCCATATAAAAACCTACTGACAGCATCCTATATCACACTTAATGGTGAAAGGCAATTTCTCCTCTAAGATCAGATTTAAAAAGAGGATGTACTCCTTTGCTACTCATGTTCAATATTACAGTGGAGGCTTAAGCGATGCAATAATGCAAGCAAAATAAATGAAAAGCAAAGAGATTGACAAAAAGAAGTACAATTTTCTTTATTTGCAGACAATGTGAATATTGACCTAGAAAACACAAATAATTTACAAACAAGGTACTAAAAATAAGTGAGTTAGGAAATGTTACAATGTTCAAGTTCAGTAAAAATCTTATTATATTTTACTATGTATCTTACGATATATTTTAGTAATGAATGTTTTAATTTAAATGAAGTGTAAATTAAAATTAACTTAAATATAAAGATAAAAATAAATTTAAATACAGTACCACTCAAAATAACACCAGTAAACATGAAATATTTGGGAATAAACATACAGAATATATAGTGTGATATCTTATGCTGAAAACTATAACACACCGATGGAAAGAGTTAAAGAAGACCTCATGTACGAGAAGGTGTAGATTGGTCATGACATAGAAGCATCAGTATGACTAAGAAATCAGTCCTTCCCAAATTGTCCTATAAACTAAATACAATCTTTACCAAAGTTCTATGAGGATTTTTGGTAAATAAACAAGCTTATTCTAAAATTTATAACAAAGTGTAAAGAAAATAGAATAGCTGAGACAATTTTGAAAAAGAAGAATAAAGTTACAGGAAAAATACTACTTATTACCAAGACATCCATAATCCTAAATAATCAAGCAGGTATTGTAAATGGAACAGAAGAAGATAATAGAACGGAATAAAGTCTGTTAATAGACCCATGCATATAAGGTTGATTTTCAATGAAGCTGCAAAGGCAATTCAGTTGGCATTGTTTAGTGTTTTCACAAGAGGGGCTGGAACAATTTGGCATGTGTATAAAAATACAACCTGAATGATATCTCCACAATCCTTAATATATAACACCAAATTGATAGTAAGCTTTATTTTAAAACACAATTTTTAAAAAATTCTGCAAGAAAATACAGAAGAAATAGATGTGTGACCTGGCGTAGGTTAACATCGCTTAGATACAGATCCAAAGTCACGTTGCTTAAAAACCAATGTGGGTCTTAAATGGAAATGAAGTTTTCACAGTGTCCAAGATACTTGTAAGAGAATGAAAAAACAAACCATCAACTTCGAGAAGGTATTTTCAAAACCCGTATCTAATAAAGGATCTATAATCACAATATACAAATACCCCTCAACACTGATTAATAGGACTCCTGGCTTCCTTTAGAATGGAGAAAGCTGAAATAAGCATCATTTCCACACAGAGCAAAAGCAAAAACCTGAAAAATCACAAAGTTAGCAAGTTCCCTAAACCCATCTGAGAACTGACGTGGTGGGGAAATCCGAGGGAAGAGGCTGCTTGCAGGGTCCATCAGGCAGGGGCAGCCAGCCCATGTGAAGAGACGCTGGGAGACACTGGGAGAGAGTTCAGATCATTTTCTCTAACAGATTGCTAGCAGTTGACTGTGGGCGAGTGAGAGAACCCAGAAAGTCTCGGGGCCTGGAGCCAGGGGGTTATTTGGTTCTTACTCCCAGGTTATTTTCATGCACTATGCATGGCAAAGCGTTGGGAGAGTGGCCCTTGTGGTGAGGGCCTTGGGAAGAGGAACAGCGCCCCTGCATGAGACTCCACCTGGACCCTTCTCTCATGTCTTCTAACAACAAAGGTCTTAAATCACTGGAGAAGAGCAATAAATGTGTTTGTAAGTGCTTAAGGCACTGGAGAAAACCCCATGAAACTGGTGGAGGGGAACAAAAAAACCAAAGGAATCATAAAAAGAAAGAAAGAAGGAAGGAAGGAAGGAAGGAAGGAAGGAAGGAAGGAAGGAATGAGAAGGAGAAGGGGAAGGAGAAGGAGAAGAAGAAAAAGGAAAGAAAGAAAGAAAGAAAGGGAAGAAGGGAAGGAAGGAAGGAGGAAAGAAACCTTTACCTGTGGGCTAGGGGCAGGAATGTACTGAGAATGGGGACACATCATTTCAAAAGCCAAACCTCTGAGATCCTAGAACGAAGTGTCAGGCTGAGAGAGGGGCTTACTCAGAATGACGGAGAACAGAGATCCAACGCGACCCACCTCAGCTACACAGCATCCAGCAAGGCTTTAGCAGCAGTCTGCAGTGAGAGAAGGACATGGGTAGGAAGGGACATCCTCTTTGAGTGGCAGCACACAGGGAAAACCCAGCGCCGAGGGCGACACAGCACTGGAAGAACAGTCTGACAGACAAGCCCACACCTTGAACACCTCTGTGAACGGATGGCTGGAAGCCTCTGTTGCTAAGGATGACCTTTGTAACAACAAATCCCAAACCACACTGCTCCTGACCCCATTGACCTGATCCCCCACACTAAAGACCTAGCAGAAGAAAAGGCACACTGATTTTCAGGTATAAAACTGTACTTTTGCACCTCCTGCCCTCCATAAAACATTGGATGTTCAATGCAAGGTGATGATGCGTACATAAAACAAGAAAAAACAATGACGACCAGAAAAGAAAATCTGAAAGCAACCAATCAACAGAAACAGACTGAAATAGGCCCAGGTTATTGGGATAATCAGAGAGAGAATGGAAAATATCTGTGAATTATATTTTAAAAGCTCTAGGGGAAATAGGGACGTCATGAAGATCGGGTAGGTAAATTCAGCAGAGAGATGAAAACTCCCTGAAAAAAATCAAATGGAAAGGCAAGAAACGAAATGCATAGTAAAGGAGGCGATCAACACCTACCATGGGTTCATCAGTATATCTAAAATAGCTTAGAAAACATTCAGTTCTCTTGAAGACAGGCTCATTCCAGCTGTGTAATCTGTGACAAACACACACAAAAGAAAAGCAAAAGAAACAAAACACACGTTCGCATAGAACCAAGCATCCAGGAGCTCGGGAACAGCCAATGTTCCAGCTCACTTGTAAATGAAAGCCTGGAAGTACAAAAGAGAAAATTGGGCAGACAATATATATGAAGAAATACTGGCCACAAATTATGGGAACAAAAGCCACCAAAGCACGGGTCTAAGAAACTCAAAAGACAGCAGCATTTTTAAAGACGAGCCAAGAGAGGAGAGAGAGAACACATGTGGAGAAACAAAGATAGGAGTTAGAGCAGATGTCTCATCAAAAACTAAGAAAGCAAAACTCAGTTTCTCTGATGTTGGAAAATCAGAGTAAAAAAAATCAACAAAACTAAGCAAGCAAGCAAGACATCGGAGTAATATCACGTCACAAAATTATCAGCCTGGAATTCTATACCAAGCAAAGATATTTCAAAAAAAATTAAATTATTATCTATAATTCTCACTATGCACATGTTACGTCCTTCATGGTTGTCTCACAGACCTTGACTATCCTGTTCTTTTTTCTTCAGTCCTTGTCATCCTTGCTTTTTGGTTTTCAAGGTCTCTGTTGATACATTCTCCAGCCAAGAGTCTCTCCTCAGCTGGGTCCAGGCTACTTATAAGCCCTTCAAAGGCATCCTTCATTTTGGTTACAGTGCTTTTTTACCTCTAGCGTTTCTTTTTGGTTCTTTCTTAGGATTTCCATCTTCCTGCTTGCATTATCCATCTGTTCTTGCACGCTGTCTGCTTTATCCCTTAGATTGCCTGTTATTTGCATATTAATCAGAGTTGTTTTAAATTCCCAGTCTGATAATCCTGCTCTTCCTGCCATGTCTGGTTCTGAAGCTTGCTCTGTCTCCTTAAACTGTTTTTTGCCTATTGGCATTCCTTGCCATTTTTTCCACAATAGCCAGATACGACGTTCTGGTTGAATGAACTGCTAGAAACAGGCCTTCGGGGACGTGGTGGCTGGTGTGGGGCTAGGGGAGGCCTCTGCCGTCCTGGGATTCAGGCTCAGTCGCTGGTGAGCCTATGTCTCTGAACTGGACAGTTGATGGGGGTTTCTCAGCTTTCTTTTTCTCTCCAGCTCAGGGGGGACAGGGAAGCTGGAGCTGCCTGGGGCTGGGTATTTCCCTTCTGCCAGGTCAGTTAGGCTCGGATAATGCCCCAGCAGCTTAAGTTCTGGTTAACTGGTTTCTCCTGGGGGCAGGCCTTGTTAAGAACAGAGTGCTCTGGGTATTTCAAAGTCGTTCCTTTTCCTCGTCCCCTGTGGAGGCACCAGGGGATTTTTCTCAGACCTTTAATGTAGCAACACAGTTGAGCTCCTGGAGGTAAATCTCACAATATTGTGGGGACCCCCTACTATTAGGTCTTCCTGGAGTGTTTGACTCTCAGGCTTGTCCATGTGGAGCCTCCAGCAAGTTAGCTGTGAATGACAGTCAGGTTTTTCTCAGTGGTTCTGGTTCCCGGCGTGTCCAGCTCTTGAGTCTGCACATGTACGGATGTCTCTCTAATATTGGGGGGGGGCAGCCATTTGCCCTGTGCTCTCCCCCTTGGTATGGATTCAAGAAGAGTTGTTCATTATTCAGTCTCTTCAGCATTTCACTTGCTGTTGGGATTGACCGGCAGCTTCCACGCTCCTTACATGTGGAACCAGAAATGAGTGGTCTTGCTCCGGGGTTTCTTCATGGGTGACGTTCCTCCTCTTAACAAAATCAATGGCAACTAGCTCCTCCTCTTCGCCAGGAAATTGAAGTGTTTATGTCTCTCATATGTCAAATTAGAAGGGAGAGACCCTTCCCTTAAATGTCCTTATTCTGATTCAGTCATAGTACAGACATTTTGGTTAGAATGTATTTCGGGGTCGTGAGGAAATGTGTCAAGTTGAAAGCGTTGGAATCACAAAGCCACAGCCTCTCTGCCAACAAGATCTTAGAGTCTGATGTCTATAAGCATGTGCAATTCTGCAATTAAGCCCCAGTAATGCTCCTTCTATCAATTTATAGTCAGGACAACAAATGGAGGATATTAGAAAGGCTTATGTTGAGCTTTACTGATAAAAAGTTGTGCACACGCTTTACCCTTGTTGATTTCACAGTTGTACTGTAATGATTTTATCATTATTATTCCCACATTACAGGTCATGCAACAGAGACTCAGAAAGAATAAATGCTCTGCATTAGAGCACGTAGACAATATAGCTTTAGAAGGGAACTTTGAACCCTCTATTTTGTTATCCTATATTTTATCCTATATTTTTTACTTCAATTCACAATCATTCCATACAGAGATTACCCCCTAAAATATATTACAGTTTTATAGGACAGACTTGGAAAAACAGAGACCTCCTCCACACCAAAGTTGGTGAAAAATATCCCAGGCTTATTACTGTAAGTGTATAAAATCTCTCCTTTTGTAGAATCACTGTTCTTGACTTAACATTTGAGAGGTTGAATAATCAATCAATAACAAATTCTTGACCTTAACTGTAAATATAACCTGAGAGCAATGCAGATTTCAATTCGCAATTTATCAATAGCTTGATATATGATAGAAAACTTCTTCCAAAGAGCCTTGTTAACTGAGTGTTGCAGTGAAATATGATATTAATCATAGGTTTCAAACATGCCATGCTTGTAATTTCCCAGTGATCCATACTCTTCAACACTTGTCTTCAATTTTAATGTTTAAAGGGAGCATTTAATGAGAATTTCTTTTTGGTGGCAGCCAGAACTCCACATGAAGACATTAAGGTGTTTGCCTTTCTTTAAAAACTATTGATCTCATATTTTTAATTCTGCCAGCAGCATTTCCCTTATGGCCACCTAAAAATAAAGACAGCCTGACCCCACACTAATGTACCATTCTATTTTCAGTGAGCGACTGTTTTGTTTTGTTGATTGATTTAATTGAGTGCACAAAAAGTAAGCCTATTTACACTTGTTATGAAGAGAAGGAGGGAAGGGTTTCACAAACCCACAGAGGGACAACCCTGGTGTCCCTGGAAAGATACACAGAGAGGAAAAAGATGTTTTCAACTGTGAACCGGGAGAGACATGTGTGCCCTTAAAAAAACTGCTGCTGAAATTGAACAGTGTGTACAGGCTAAGTCCTTGGCAATTCCAAGACCACGTAAGTATGAAAACGTAAATGAACACTTTGTGTATTGTGTTTTCTTTTTTTTTTTAAACTGAAAAATTTCCAAGGACACCTCGGAGAATATACAATGGAGAATATTATTCCCTTTGTCTTTAGTCATAGATGCTCCTTCCTCAATCTGGAAGAAAGAATTAAACAGGTTTATGTTTGCTATTCCATGCTCACATCTTTGAGTCTGTCTCATACAGTTTATCATTTAAGAAAAATAGTAGACTATATAACAGACTTGGTGACACGAACATCAAATAACAAACACAGGTTTGCTTACTCCTGGCCTGACCACCATCAGCTGGGGATGCAGACAAAAAACACAGGCTTCTCATCATCTCCGGAAATCAGTTTGACTATGCACTGGTCCAGTTTGAGTGTGGGCCCGCTCTCCACACCTCAGGATGCTTAGGAAAGTATTCCTTCCAAATGACCACATTGTTCTGCCTTAGAGGATGTGAAATGGACAAAATTCTCTCTAACTTTTACACCATGTGGAAATCACTGGCAAAATTACCCTGAAAATATATTTGTACTCATAAACACAACTTCTAGAGTGTGTGATTTGGTATCTAGTTTTGAAGATATTACAAATGCTCAAATGCACTGTAGATCATATTTCATTAATGTTTTGTCCACTTCAGAGAAAATGACAAGAATTAACTCTTTAATGATCCAAATTAAAAACAACCTGTAGCAAACATAGGCCTGTGCTTTCATCAGGTTCTGTGTTTGAAATGGTTAAGTACAATCGTTCTATGGTGTTTTAAGATGAATAATCCCAGTAACTCTTCAATGGGATTGTAATTATTTCTTGCAAATTAAATATAGAGTTGAAAGAGATGATGTGAGGCTATATAATTTTTTTAAATTAAATGCATGATTCCTGGAAACCAGAAGTAATACATAGTTTAATATCTGGCTAAAAATAATGAACTAACTTTTAAGGGAATGGGCATATCTCCTTCATGTACCAAATGCCTGGCATCTAATTTATTCTTGAGGAATGAACATGGAAAAGAAAGAAAGAGAGAGAGAGAGTTCCTTACCTGATCCTCTACAAAAGCCGTCCAACTAGTAGGAGCCGAGTAGCTCAGCTGAGAGATCATGGAAAGCCAGAGGCTAAAATTGTAGTGTACATGGCAATAAGATTTTTAAGTGATACCTGGTTTTGTTGGACCCAATGATCTCATTATACCATTTACAAGTATCATTTTAAATATTACAGCCTCATTTGCTGCTTCCTGAAATTAATAGGCTAAAACTGTTCTGTTAGCTTACTTTTGTTACACAGAAAAGTCGACCCTGTTTTATAAGAACAATTAATAGAATCTGTCAAATGAGAGAAAACATTTCATTTACAAATATTTCTATTAGATTTTGAGTTCCCTGAGCTGAACTTTGATTTCTACATTGTGTAATATAAATGTATATATGACCCACTTCCTATAGATGCTCTATCACAATTATTTGCAAAATCAGGTTTTCGTCATTTTTGAACTTTCTGTGTGATCCCAGTTCTACAAAAATGTTGCAAGGAAAAAAAAAAAAAATGTTGCAAGGATAATTCAATTATGAGTACATTTGTTCCACAGAGTCAAATAACTCATGGAACCTACCTTTAAGGGCTTAAAATCTAACTGGATATAGACAAATGTACAGATACTTTCATATCTAGCAAAGTATGTTATGAAGGGTGAACAAGTAATAAATTTAACTAGAAGTTGTCTTCACATAAGAGGGTGCCATTTATCTGAGTGATTCATAGAGTCTAGGCAAGAGGTAAACTGGAACAAAGCTACTCCAGATTAATAGAATAGTTTGAACAAAGTCTTAGAGACTAAAATATAAAGCATGTTTTCAGAACTGTGAACAGTCGATTTCGAATGACATGTATGGCATGGTAATCATTATATAGGACATGAGAAGGAAGACAAAGAATGGAGACTAGTAAGAGAAGGCCAAGAGGTTTAAATTGCATATTTTATAATTAGGCTTTTTTCCACTCAAAACCAGACTCTAGAGATATGAGAACAGAGCAGGGTGGCTTTCATGACTTTTTAGAAATACAAATATATAATTTTTAAGCATAGAGTAGAATCTTTAACACACATGAAAGTGCATACACCCATATATTTAACAAGTTTACACCCATTAAATAAGTTAATAAAAAGTAATTGAATAGAATCCAACATCACCAAGTTACCTTCAACTAAAAATGAGTTGGATTTTCTGGATTTCCTCATGCCATTTTTTTCTTTTTCCTTATTTGCTCTTGCCAACAATGACCTTAAGTGTTATCCACATTTTTTTTTTTTTTGACTGAACATTACCTATCCTGAATTCTGTGATCTTTCCTCCTGACAAGCAAAATTGTATCCCTTGCATCCCTTCCCTTTAGCTTTGATGGTTGACTCTCTTTCTTGGGTATTGTCTTGTGACTAATTCCTGGTCTTATATCAGTATTTTTTAGATATTTGCTATATGGCATTAATTATTATAATGATGTCTCAGCTATTAATGAAGAAGAGTTTTCTGTGGCTACATGGTACAGTGGGTGGGTGAGACTATGAGCTACAGAATCTCTAAGAACCAGATCTGAGTGTCGCCTGGGTGGCTCAGTCATTAAGCGTCTGCCTTCAGCTCAGGTCATGATCCCAGGGTCCTGGGATCGAGTCCCACATCGGGCTCCCTCCTTAAGGGTGGCCTGCTTCTCCGTCTTGCTCTCCCACTCCTGCTGCTTGTGTTCCTGCTCTCGCTATCTCTGTCTCTGTCAAATAAATAAATAAAATCTTTACAAAAAAAAAAAAAAAGAAAGAACCAGATCTGAATTATGGTTCTGCCATTAACAAGCTAGAAATTTCTTCACTTTAACAGTGATAACAAAGGCAATCTATTAAGGTTTTGTGATAACAGAATATAGTATACAGTTTCCAGAAGTTTACACCATAAATGTACAAACACAATCCAAACACAACCTTGCTGTTTGCATTAGTAATCATCATGCTTCGCCCTACCCACATCACCTGCTCCTCCCTTTTCTGGCTTCATGGTCCCTCTTATTCTCATGGTAAAACATATCCCTGTCTACAGTTTTGAAATTAATATAAATTCCATTAATAAAAAAATAATGTAATGTTTAGTAAGCCATCATATTGAGTGCATGTTGAATTTGGAACAACTCCCCTCTTTCACGTTTTAGTCACAGCTGTCCATGATTCCTTGGAAGGCAGCTATGCTAACCACCATACCGCCAACGCTCTGGCAGGGTTCCTTGATGTATAACCATGTGCTCTCTATCCCATCCAACTTTGGGAAGTGCTATCACCTCCAATGTCCAGTGTCTGTCACTGCTCTTCTACATCCCACACAGAACTTTTCATCAATACACTCTCTTTCAGTAATTGCTCTGGGGTTTTTACTTATCTTCAACAGAAGAAATCCAGCTTCCTAACACACTCACAGGCTCACAGTTTCTGACCCCTGACATTAATGGTTTGGCAAGATGATGCTCATACCACCCATCTTTTCTCCCTGATGTGATCATGTAAGTCATGATCAATGGACAACCTGAGGAATACATCTTTTCCAGGGAAAGACTTTTTCAATACCATGTGACCTTATTTTCTGTCAACAGAGTTAACTCTAGAGAGAGGCCAATCCTCCAGTCATGAAAGGAGAGCCAGTTAATAAAGTGGGACTCTAGAAACAGGAATACAGCTCTGCCCCTTTGTACGTCAGCATGTTAATAAATTAATGTTTGCTATGATTTTCTCAGCCATAAGTAGAGTTGATAACAATACAAATGGGCATTGTGAGGAAAAATGCACAAGAAGTCCGGTATTTGAAAATAGATGTTAACTGTCATCATTATTACTACCACCATTATAACCATAGCAGATCGAAGAGCCATCGCTCACGCTGTTTTGTGTGGAAAGTTGTTTTTTCTTTTCTTTCTTTCTTCCTTTCCTTTTTTTGGGGTAAGCATTCTTTTTTCCAGTAAAACACTGATATTAAATATAGTGTAATATAATTATTATACTTTATCAGGAATTAATTGGCCGTTTTCAGGGATTCTGTTCACCAGTATTTCTAACTTGCATGTGAAAATGCAGTCAAAGGTCTGTATATTTTCTCCTGTTCAGTGTGGAGCCTAAGTGGGTCATAAATTGGAGCTGTCTGCATTCTTGGGAGAAAGGCACCATAGTTACTTTCTTCATTTTAGAAGAAATGATTGTCATAAACAAGGTCATCACTTTTTTTATCCGTAGAGCTTATGCATTATTTTGATGTAACTATTTGAATTTTCTGCCCCAGAGAAAACATTTTAATGCTTTATATCAATATTTGGAAGGGAACTATTTACCATGCTATGCATTTTTGCTTTATATATCCCTCAGCACAAAAGAGAACTTTTATGATGTTTTTCCATTAATGTGTTTGTTTTAGGAAGACTGGAATTCAGCAACCATTCTTTTTCCTCTTTGATTCATAGATTCTCTAAGGCCCTTGCTTCTTAATGCAGGGTATATTGATATACTGATTTAATATAGTAGCAGCCCTTATTGAGATATACCTCCCTAATGCCATTGGGAGCCATGAACCAGATAAGACGCTTGCAATATTAAAATCAATTAAAATCCCCCCAAAATGTTAGATTGCATTCTTATGATGGAATCAATTTGTAGAGTTGGCTACTGAGCAATTAAGGGAGAAAATTCAGCTGGGAATTCTTGTTTCTCTTGCTTTTTTAGCCAAGGATATGGCTTTGATAAGTTAAGTACTACCAATGTCTACTATTGAAGGCCAAAGTAAACTTTTCTCTGGAAGTGATGGCTTCAACTTTCACATCTCTGTTTACTCCTCCTTAAGATTCTCAAGTTTTAAGTTGTCTAAGCCAGTCCCTATTGCTAATTCAGTATCTTGGGAAGGACACTGACATTTCAGGGAGCTAGGGTACAGTGAAATGCATTAGTGCAGGAGGAAAGGAGAAATGTTATCCTCTAAATTATTGAGAAATATTTAAAGATGAAAGAACTGTGGCATTGTGGGATAAGTTCCCATTTACTTCTATTTTCCTTTAAAAACATCAAATGCACTTTAAAATATTGAGATTTCTCTGTCATATCTGTAAATCATTTCTTATTAGTATGATAGCAATCTATAAATCATATAATGGAGTACTAAATAAATCCATTAGGGGTGCCTAGCATTAGGTTGGGGGTGAAGGGAAATAAAAAATGAAAAGAAAGGACAGAATATCTAAAAATATATCGAAAACCTAAGAGTACCTGAGATTACTAGGATGAAAATGTCGAGAGGCTTAAGAACTACAGAAGGGTAATTGAGTGTCACTGTGGGCTGGCACTGTTAGCAAACGTATCATAAGGAGTTTAGACCTCACCTAGGGTTTCAGGTTTGTGTACCATTTAAGTGATAGAACAAGGATGCAGAATGTTACTGAATGTTTCGCCATTTTAAAAGCAAACACTATAGGGGTGCCTGGGTGGCTCTGTCAGTTAAGCATCCAACTTGGTTAAGCATCCAACTCTTGAGCTCAGGTCTTGATCTCAGGGACGTGAGTTCAAGCCCCATGTTGGGCTCCATGCTGGGCGTGGAGCCTACTTAAAAAAAAAAATGTTTTTTTTAAAGCAAAGACTATAGGGCTGCCTGTGTGGCTCAGTCACTTAAGCATCTGCCTTCTGCTAAAGTCATGATCCCAGGGTCCTGGGATGGAGTCCTGCATGAGGCTCCTTGCTCAGTGGGGAGTCTGCTTCTCCCTATCTCTCTGCCCCTACCCCCTGCTCATGCTCTTGCCCAAATAAATAAATAAAGTCTTTAAAGAAAAAATGCAAAGACTATAGTTTACCAATAAATTGTTCAAGTTTCATGTAGGATGTATCATTTATGGGAACGGGTCCTAGTCAGCATATTCTAGATGTATAAGTGAGGATCCTCTGCCACGGCCATCATAGTTGAAGTCCTTTTGGTTCTTATTGCTGAACTTATCATCCGAAGGTGGTTACTTCTCTTGAGGGTAGGGCTAAAAGACTAGATGGTTCTTGACCTTAAAATCCTCAGACCACTCCCTATAGAAACATACACAGAAGATGTAGAGTGCTATTTATTCTATGTCTTGTACTGAGACAAAGTCAGGAAGGAACCATCTGTGCAGTGCACATGGATGATAGGAATCAGCTGGCTTACAATTTATCCAGAAGTTGATGAAGTTTCAGCTGGGAAGACAGAGAAAGGAGCTATCAGGAAAAAAAAAAAAAAAAAAAAAAAGATTTTAAGTAATTATTGACAGATCCATTGAGAGGAGAGAAAATCTATGATAAAAGATTTAGAAATTTCAGCTCTGAAAGGAGCAAGGACAATGTCAATGATGGTCATGGATAGTTGTTGATAAGTATTGTCTTCATGTGGAAACTTAGGAGTTTATATTTAGGAGCAAAGGAGCTTACCAGATAAATATTAGGAAGTGTCCTCAAGAGAACTTAAAATATAAAAGTATAATTAAAAATAGACAGAATGAAGAGGAGAAAGTAGTATAATCACTAATATAAAGGTTATAGTCAAAAAGTAAGAAGTGTATAATGGATTTGTATAGATGAATAACCAAATAGTAAGGACTGTTTGGAGAATTAAAAAGAATGAGATATTTGGAAAGTGTAGAAATATTAGGGAAGAAGAAGAAGAAGAATTAATATAGATGATCCCAGAATATTAAGAAGAGTGGAAGAGATCGTGAGAGGAGAAATGTTTAGAAGGCACATTGGTGCGCAGGGGTGGAGGCGGGGTGGGCATGAAAAGGTCAAAAAGAGCAGTATAGTTGAAACCTTGGTCCTGAAAAATACTCATTCATTATTAAAGGAAAAGGGAACTGAGTATCCTTCCTAAGATGATAAAAACTACTTAAGTGTCAAAGAAATACTTGAATACTTTGGCTCTTTTTTCCTGTGCATCTCCTATTTCTGATCCTCCACCCCCACCCACATGCATACACAAAATATACCTCTAAATATATAGAAGTCAAAAAGCTCAGGAAAAAATTAACTAGTGTTGATTATGTAAAACCAGGATTAAAATTTAATGTGCAGAGATTTACAGTGGCATTCAAAAGTCGACCTATTTCATAGGGATGTAGATTAATGATGTTAATATCGTTCATTTTTCACAGAGAAGCTATTCTATATTTTCATCTTTAGACTATTTTTGAATGTAATTTTAGTACAGTTTTTTTCTCATATGCCTTTACAGAATGATTTCAGCCTGTCGCTTTGCTAAGTAAATTCATTTTTATAGAATGAAGTAAATTATAATGGGGCCATGTAGTTTTAACTATTCTCAGATAATGGAAGTAATTTTCTTTTTATTTTGAATTTATTTTAATTTTGTACTAACACTGTTTTGTTTAAGTCTCTGACAACCTTGTCTTACATTTTAGGATTTTCTGAGGGCAACAAAAATAATTTTAATATTCGAAGGGTTACAGACAGTAAATAAAATCTTTCAAGTACTTTTGTTGAGCAGATTCTTGGATGGTTAAATTATATTTCTCTTGAAAGTCTTAAATCAGAAATATTATTTCAGTTATTAGTCATCCCTATACTATTCTAATATTTGCAATAGCTCTAAAAATGTATCTCAATACCAATAATATTAAAGCGATGTTGAAATCACTTTGTATGAAAAATTTATTAAGTCAATAGAAAAAAATTTGTTTTCATATGGAAAGCAGATTTATCAACCTGAGTAAAGAAAGTCTATTTCTTTCTAGTCTTATTAAAAAATATGCTATTATATTTCACTTGTATGAAATTCTCTATCTTCACCTACATCTATCGCTCTCTCTCTCAGTCTATGTATATAGATGTACTTATATTTATATAGAGAAATGTATGTAGCTATGCCCATGTGAATATTCATGTGATATATATGTAAGAAATATATATTTCTCAAAACTTAGGTAAGTTTATTAAATAATTTTATTTTAGAAAACTAGTAAACACAGGCAGATGTGTTAATTTCTGTTTCTTTTTTAAAATATGAGAAACCATGTTTATAATGCAAAATTCTATAAAAGGCATTATTATGGAAATGTAAAAATATATAAAATTTTTAAAAAGCAAAAGCAGTCTGTGATATAGTTGAAGCAATATTGTCCACATAATAGAGGAAATTCTAATTGACATAGTGACCTAGGTTGTTTAAGAATGATCATATAAAGTTTTTAAAATTGAATAATACTTTCGGGCACCTGGGTGGCTCAGTTGGTTGGGCATCTGTCTTGGGCTCAGGTCATGATCCCGCGGTCCTGGGATCAAGTCCTGCATTGGGCTCCCTGCTTAGTGGGGAGCCTGCTTCTCCTCCTCCTTCTGCCCCTCCCCCCCAACTCATGCTCTCTCTCTGTCTCTCTCTGTCTCAGAAAAATAAAATCGTTAAAAAAATGAATAATACTTCACTACATTTTACAGCAAACCAAGGTCAAAATATGTATTACAGAAACCATAATGCATTCTATATGAAAGGGCTGTATTTTGTACTTCTAAAGACGTCTAATACAGAGATAGGAAGGTTTCCTGAATCTGTCCTTCACCTTTGCTGTTCTACAGTAAAACAACAGTAAGAATAAACAATAAACATCTGTCCCTCATATTCTAAAATAACTTGTCATGTAATGTTCTATTTTATTTTTATTTTGAAGTATCTCCAGTTTTCTGTGTACTTTTCAAGTAACTACACACTGCTCCATTAATCACATACTATAATTTATTTTCAAATCTTTTTTTTTTTTTTTTTTTAAAGATTTTATTTATTTATTTGAGAGAGAGAATGAGAGACAGAGAGCATGAGAGGGAGGAGGGTCAGAGGGAGAAGCAGACTCCCTGCCGAGCAGGGAGCCCGATGCGGGACTCGATCCCGGGACTCCAGGATCATGACCTGAGCCGAAGGCAGTCGCCCAACCAACTGAGCCACCCAGGCGCCCCTATTTTCAAATCTTTACATATGTTCCAAATCATATTATAATTTACTTACAAATGATGTTCAAATGTTAAAATATAATTTATTTTCAAATATTTTCTCTTCATTCTCTGTGCATTTTTTCAATATATTCTTATTATCAACTGTTTATTTTTGGGGTTAAATTTAAAGTCATATTGAAATTTAAATCAGGATTGAAAGATATATATATATATATATTTTAAGATTTTATTTATTTATTTGAGAGAGAGTGAGAGAGCACAAGCAGGGGGAGTGGCAGAAGGGCAGAAGGGCAGAGGGAGAAGGAGAAGCAGGCTCCCTGCTAAGTTGAGAGACCTACATGGGGCTCCATCCCAGGACCCTGGGATCATGACCTGAGCCAAAACGCTTAACCAACTGAGCTGTCCAGGTGCCCTGAAAGATCTTTATAAATTGTTTTGGGAAGAATTCATTTCTTTAAATATTGAGTCTTTTAGTGCATAAACTTCATTAAATTTTTGTGTTGCTTTTATTCTATTTTTTCTATGTCTTAGTAAATTTGTGTAGATTACTTCACTAGCACTTGTATATTTGTGACAAAGATGTAAGTAGTTCCATATTACTATTCATATGTGCAAAGAAAATATAGCACGCTTATTTTCTATTGGGTGATTTGTCCTTGCTCATAAGCTCTTACCCCCAAAAGTGAGAGCGTCTTAAGTTGTCCCTTATATTTTCTCTTTAAAACAGTCATTTTTTTATGATGAACATATCATTTTTATGATGAATATATCATTTTTATGATGAATATATCATATTGTTGTATATCATATTGTTGTATAGCTATCTGAAATAGCTTACCTACCTACCTACTTGTATGCTTTGGGCTAACTCCATCTCTCTAGTATAAAATATTCAGTCTTTTGTAGTTTTTTTTTTGTTTTCCCCTGATCTTCTTTTGATCTGTTACGGCTTCAAAGTATGGGGTCTGGCTTGACACCAAGGGAACAGTGATGTAGCTGGGGGGAGAGAGCCACAGATCTGTTGGTGTCTTGACTCTGATTACACTGTGACTGAGTTTCTGGATTCTCACTTCCGTGCCTCTGTTCGCGTTCCCCCTCTTCAGCCACTGTGAGCACACATTACTTCTCGAAGCCCTGGACGCAGTAATTGCCTCCAGGTACAGATTACCTGCTACCTGGTGCTCTTCATGCAGACCCTGGGATCTGTCCTAGTGGTGGAGTCTATCAGCAACTCCGCCTCTTCTCCGGGACTCAGAGATCCCCTCCTTTGATGAAATACATTAATTTACAAATCTGAATAGGATAAACAGTCACATCCAAATACATCAAAGCTTACAGCCAGAGACAAAGTGGAAATACTGAAAGCAACAAAAGAAAAAAAAAAAAAAAATTACTTGCCACATGAGAGGGAATCCCAGTAAGATTAAAAGCTGACTTCTCATTAGAAATAAGGGTGGACAGAGGGCAGTGATAAGCAGCAAAACCATTTTCAAGAATGCAGGTGAAATTAAAGTTCCAGAGTAAAAAAAACAGAGCAATCCTTGCTAGCAGACCTGCCTTATAAGAAATCATAAAGTAAGGTCTTGAGGCTGAAAGCAGAGAAAGCAGACAGTAATTTACTTACACATGAGAAGGCAAAGGTAATCTGGCCATATCACTAGGCTGGGAAAGGCCACATTATATTTTAATTTATCTCGATCCACCTGCTCTCTGTATTAAGTGATAAGATTCATTTGTGCAGGTAGGACGTCTTATTCATTTTTCTCATGTGCCCCCATTAAAGACATGACTTAGCTAAAGTATTTTAAATGCTTATTTAAGGGAGAGAAGACAGGAGATACGGGAAATTGTAGAAAAATGGCTGAATGGGCAGACCTCAAGCCCCTAATTAACGTGTCCTGGTTCTTGAAGTTCAAGGAAAGAGATATCTATCTTGCATAAATTTCATTAATTACAAGCTTATGGCTTAACATAAAAGTCATTTTACTACCCTTATTTATCATTTATATTTCATAGAGTACAATTATTTTAAAATACTTTAGAAGAGCCCATTTCTATAAAACTAAAAACGAATACGTTAATTAATTAAAACTAAATCCTCTTGTTGAAAGTACATTATTCATTGATGCCAAACAATGTCTATTACTTAATCAATTGTTGAAACTCTCAATAAACAGTCATTAATTTTCTTCTGCTCCCCTAATGTAAATACACTGTCATGGACTGTGTTTGTGAAAATGAAAACAGGAAGTAGCTACTCAAAAACTAAAGTTTTATAAAATTGTGTGTTAATAAGAGATTGGCAGATTTAAATATTCTATAATGCAGCAAATAATCTATTACAAAATTATTACATATAATAAAACTATTTCAAAATGCTTATGAAAACACTCAGCTTAAGAAACTTTAGAGTTTAATTTAAAACCTTCATAATTCCTCAGGCTTTTTATTATTTATGTAATCATTATACTCTAATGGCTTAGTATAATTAATGCAGTTTCCAAATGTCTAACTCTAGGATTTTTAGCACTTTTTTTTTTGTACAAATCAACTTCAAGTTACTACATGCAAATATTTGCCAAGAACTTTATTTTTAAAATCAATGTAAGGAGACTTCTGTGGCACTGTTAAGCTATCCCAGACTTTTCTCCCCTTACACTTAAATGGCATAACTAGAAAAAAAAGTATCAAAATATATTAGAGAAATCCATCAAGGAAAGGGAAAGTATAATGCCACACTCAAAACTTGGAGAACTAATGTGGAATTAGAGAAAAAAAATTAGTATATTTTAGTTTTTAAAATTATCAAACATTATTGATGAAAGGAGTGGGATATACCAAAAAAGAAATATTCAAACTAATAACTGATCTTCATCCCACACCAATTTGGCAGATAAAGACTCAGAAACTCACTTAAAGCAAGATATTGATTCTGTAATTAAGTCACAACCAAGACAGGGAAATTCCACAGAATTCGATATTTTGCTTTTGTTTTATTTTTCCCAGCTGGAAAGAAAGCATGAAAGGGAAAATCAGATAAACATAATCATCAAGAATTAATTATCTTTAGACTTAAATAGAGATTAACTAGAACACAGATAAAGAGATAATAAATAAGATAAATACTCTGTAGGAGCTGGCTCTCCATGCGGGAGATTTTTCAGCATATTCCAGTTGTATTCCTGCTCATCTACATTTAGAACTAATAACAGCTTGGCCAAATATTTACATAATTTACCTCTTTTCCTCCTTTGACAGATAGAGGATGTAACTGCACCCACTATGTAGCCAAAATAATGGGGATTAGTGTTTCTATAAAAGTGATTTGGGGAGACAAAAATGAAGCCTGAATAGAATGCCCACAACACAAACAAACAAGCAAGCAAACTAATAATTCCTTGAATAGGTGGACGAATATTTGATGAGGATTTTTAAACAATGTGTAACAGGAGTTCAAGAAACAAACAATGCCAAGAAACCACATCTTTCTACTTCCTGCGCAGTATCACTAGAATATCAGATAGACAGAGGGCCTCCAAACTATGGCATTGAAGGAGAGGTTAAAAACAGTTTTGAGATAAATGGAGCTAGAAAGGAAAAATAATGTAATGGTAAAAAAAAAAGTCTTGGAAAACCTGTTCATGTTCAATATGTGACCAAGGAATAGAAGAAGAGAGTGTACCCATAAAAGTTCAGCCACAAATATAATGAACAAAAAAGTAGAATGTGCAGAAGATATCTTTTATCATGATAGAAAATTCCTCATAAAGATTGATTTGCTTGATATAATAAATTAATGACAACATACTGTCACTAACGTAAGCATCAAGGACCAGGCAGTAGACTACAACTTCTGCGATGAGAAAGGCACTGTGAAAAGGAGATGACGGGGGCGCCCGGGTGGCTCAGTCGGTTAAGCCTCTGCCTTCAGCTCAGGTCATGATCCCAGAGTCCCAGGATCAAGTCCCACATCGGGCTCCCTGTTCAGCAGGGAGTCTGCTTCTCCCTCTGCCCTTCACCCCGCTTGTGCTCTCTCTCTCTCTCTCTCTCTCAAATAAATAAATAAAATATTAAAAAAAAAAGAGCGAGAGAGAGAGAGAGAGAAGGAGAAGACAAGCCCCAGACGGGGAGAACATATTTGCAAAAGCACATCTAATAAAGGACAGTTATCCCAAATATACAAAGAACTCTGAAAACTCAACAAGAAAGCAAACAACATCATTTAAAAAGCAGGCAAAATACCTAAGGAGCTACCTCACTGGAGAAGATATGCAGATGGCAAAAGAGCATATGAAAATATGTTTGCATCATATGTCATTAAGGAATTGTATACTCAAACAACAAGATTCTAATAGGCATCTAATACCACACGCCTATTAGAAGGCAGACAATCTGGGACACTGACAACACCAGATGCTGATGAGGATGGGGAGCAACGGGAATTCTATTCATAGTTAGTGGGAATGCAAAGTGGTGCTGTTACTTTGGAATATAGTCTGGCAGTCTCTTCCAAAACTGAACACCCTCCTGCCATATGATCCCGCAATTGTGTTCCTTCACATTTATCCAAAGGGATTGAAAACTTGTGTCCATATGAAAACCTGTACATGTATGTTTATACATAGAATGTACACTTGAGATTCAGACTAAACTTCCAACTTTAAGATAAAATTGAGGAATATATTTGTGAGCATTAATTTCCTTAACTATTTTAGGGAGGAATGATATGATTTCTGATAATTTTGAATAATATGTAAATATAGTAGTACATTATTTAAAGTCTTAAGGTATAGATTTAAAAACCTAAGCCTGTAATACAACCTTCTCAATAAAGAGAAACCAGCAAAAACCAAAAATCAATAAAGCAAAAGATCTAAAAATATTATAAAGAGATTAAGTAAGTTGGTGGGAGAAAAACCAATGATCAGTCTCATCTTTTATATCAGGAAGATTATAAACAGTCTTTAAATCGTCAAAATAAAAAATAGAGAAATATATACTAAAAATTCAACCAAAGCAAATGCTACACAACTAAAATATTCTAAAAATTTCCCAAATTACCAGAAAATTAAATAAAAGCATGATACATTATAAATTAAATATAATATATGAATGAATGAATAAGGAAATCAGGAAACATATCTAACATAAACCATAGCCAAGACCAAACTTACATGTTATATCAATAAATGTAAATGAGATAAACTCAGAAGTCAAAATAGATCATAACAAATAATTACAATAAATAAAATATGATTTAATATATGCTGTTCATAAGAAGCATCTCTGAAAAAAAAAGAATGCCTCAGGTTTAAATTAAGTAGATGGATGATTGCATATCTGGGAATATCCAATAGAAGTGAAACTAAATTTATGATAATAAGCATGTAGTCAAGCATAAATTTAAGGCAGAATTGTTTGAAGGAAAATAGAGGGAATTTTATCAGATGCAGTAGGCATAAAACAAAATCAGTGCCTTGCTCTAATGTAACTTTATCATATAAATAATCCAGCCTTAACATATGAAGTATAAACTGCAAGAAACCTGGCAAGTCTTTCACAATAATTCAATAACAGAAAGAGACTTTAATTTATGGTCCAGGTCAACAAATGGTAGACCACATAGCAATACCTGAGAAAGATGTCAATTATCCAATTAATGTAGTTAAGAATAAATTCCATTATGTTTAAATAGTGATAACCACTTTTTCAGACTATAATATAACATAATTATAAGAAAATGATAGAACCAAAGACAAATAAGTAGGTATTTAAACAAGATAAAACAATAACAAACTTGAATATTCTTGGTGAAAAATAAGTAAACTAGATATAAATTGCCTAAATTCAACTCAAGAAGAGAAAACAAAGTTTGCTCTTCTCTCTTACATAGAAAAATGTTTGTAGATGGGTGTGAAATGTTATCAGAATAGATACTATCAGAATGGAATGATTCCATGGATTAAAATGAGACTCTCAAAATCCATGACATTGATC
The DNA here is from genome assembly GCF_004348235.1 of Phoca vitulina. NCBI lineage: Eukaryota > Metazoa > Chordata > Mammalia > Carnivora > Phocidae > Phoca > Phoca vitulina. Next base: position 6,353,814 of record NW_022589730.1, on the reverse strand, counting down.
AGAATTTGCTGACTGGGAAGACTTTTAAAGTATATTAAATGAATTTATTTCAACTCTGTTTACTTTTTTAAAAAAAGTATATTAAAAAACATTAAACAATACTTACCTGTGTAAAAGGTATCGACAGCTGGATTTAGTTGTCAATTATCCTAGGTAATTTTTTAAAGATTAATTGATTTATTTTAGAGAGAGAGAGAGTGAGTAGGAGGAGGGGCAGAGGGAGAGGCAGAGAGAGAATCCACAAGCAGACTGCTCACCGAAGGCAGAGCCGGAAGCGGGGCTCGATTCCAGGACCTTGAGATCATGACCTGAGCCAAAATCAAGAGTCAGACGCCTAACTGACTGAGCCACCCAGGTGCCCCCATTTGGAAACCTCATTTAGTTCTTGTTGCTCATAAGTAGAAGCTGTCTGGGTATGAAGCCCATGGTCTTTCTTCTGTGTGAGTGATTGCTACATTAGTATCACCAGGAGATCCTTTGCCTGGATCCTGTTAGGACAAATTAAATCAGAACCTCTGTCTCCCTTTCTTTCTCCCTCCCTTTTCCTCCCTCCCTTCCTCTCTCTCTCTAGATGATTCAAATGAGCAGCCAGGTTTGATTGCCTCTTTTATACTTCCTTGCCTAGATCTCAAAGATTATTTTTACACATGTATTTTCTATTAGTCTCTGTTTTGGAGAGATTAGCTAGATTTTCTCATTTGAGTCCATTTAAAAATCAATTCCTCGTTGTCTTTGTATAGTTCCTGATTAACAAAAATGAAAGCTTTATGTATTGTACTATATTAATTTATGGTTGATATTAATGATTTTACCTCTGCCTGAAATTCCAACTCAGTCCCCATTCAAAAAATGAATAAATAATTTATAACATTTAGCAACTATGTATACAATTCCCCAGATTCCTGAGGGACACCTTCTCTCACTTTTCCCACATGTTAAAATAGATTAAGTTTCAGGGCACCTGGGTGGCTCAGTCGTAAAGCGTCTGCCTTCAGCTCGGGTCATGATCCCAGGGTCCTGGGATCGAGCCCCGCATCGGGCTCCCTGCTCCACGGGAAGCCTGCTTCTCCCTCTCCCACTCCCCCTGCTTGTGTTCCCTCTCTTGCTGTGTCTTTCTCTGATAAATAAATAAAAAGTTAAAATAAATAAATAAAATAGATTAGGTTTATATACCCAGAAAATAATTGACTAATTTCAAATGTCAATGTCTTCAGCATTAGTTATTCAGAGGTTTTCCCTCTACATAGATGTATGCTCCACGAGGGCAGGAACCATCCCTGTCTTGTTTGCCTCAGTGTACCTGACATAGGGTGGAAGATAGCATCGAACCTACGTCCCATAATGAACGAACGTATTATTAAATGAATGAACAGATGAACAAATATATGTAATTATCTTTGAAACTGTTGTGATGAAAATAAAGAGTGCTCTCTCATCTATGTTCAGGGACGTACATTCTGTTTGGTTCCTGTCCTGCCATAGACAGCATCTTTCTAGGACTGTATCATTACCTTTACTGTTTTTTAAGATTTATTTATTTATTTGAGACAGGGGAGAATGGAAGAGGGAGATGGAGAGAGAATCCTCAAGAAGACTCCCCACTGAGTGCAGAGCCCAACATGGGGCTCGATCCCAGGACCCCGAGATCATGACCTGAGCTGAAATCAAGGGTAGGACACAACTGACTCAGCCACCCAAGGGCTCCTGTGTTATTACCTTTAAAAGGGAAATTTTGTCCCAGATATTTTGTTACTAATTTTTGTCCCTCAGGGTCCCATTTTTGGTATTTGTTCCAAATATGTATATTTGGAAACCAACAATATTAATATAAAATCTTATACAAAGCACAATATGATCTGATGCATCTGAAAATTCCTAAACCAATTTTGTGCCCTTCCTCCAGAACCACAGGCTCCATTCACTCTGAACTTATTCCCAGGACCACACCAAACTTGCTTTGGCTTTTTTTTCTACCAGAAATCCTCTTTTGCAGGTATTATAAACTTCTCAGTAGAGGCTTTTCCTCATCTTTCCATACTTACAGATCTCTCTCCAACACATCCCTCCATTCTAACATTCTGCACATCATTTCACTGTTACTTTGTACTCATGCATTTAACGTCTGTGACTGTACACCTAAAAGCAGCCTTCTTGAGAGAGGGAAGAGCCGTGTCTCCTTCTTCCAGAGACACATCTAGTGACCCTAGAACAGAGAGCACGTGTTTTCATAGGGTTGCAGCAAAAATGTACTCAGAGAATGGAAAAACGAAAGGATACAAGTCTAGATAAATAAATAAATGTTAGCCTACGTGACCTTATAATTCAGCTCCCAAACAAAGACACTATAGAAGTTGAAAGGGAGGCATTATTTAATAATTTCACCATGTAAAGAGATGTAAAATTGGGACTGTGATGGGCTAACCCAGTGGTTTTGAGAAACATAGTAAATATGATCATCCCACTTGTCAGCTCTAGAATCCTTGAACAGTGTGTAAGACATTAAATTCAGAATTCAGTCTTAAGCATATGATAAAAATGGATGATTTTTTAAAGGGCTGGTTGTATGTGTTCAGAGACAGTTGTGTGTGTTTATCTGAATTAATGCAAAAGACTATTTTGAGCCATCCAAACCCATCAGGGTTATCAGTTGAGGTGTGACACACAGAGATTTAACAATCTAGGTGTCAGACTAGGTGTCATACATAAGCATGGACTATTTGGTGGTTAAACTTTGTCCTCATTCAGAAGCCTTTCTGTCAGATAATTTTATAGCTCAGACAGTATCACCCAGTTCTAAATTCATACTTTTAAAAGGAGTCAGGAGTTCATTTCACTGATATTATGGCCTGAGAGGAAGATTGGAGACAAGTAATGAACACTGTCGTCTTTGGAAGTTCTTCAACATCATCTTCAATATATAGCCTCAACCGCGATTGAGATTTAGTTCAAAAAAAAGAAAAAGAAAAGAAATGATAGCAGGTAATTTACTGGCAGGGTACTCAGATATAAAAAAAAAAAAAAAGGAAAGAAACCTGAAGATGTTTATATCTATAGAAGGTGGATTGGGAGCATCTGCTTCTAGTAGTTGCTCATCACAGACATACAGGCCAAAATTGGAAACACAATTGATATTGATAGGTGTTGGTGGTGGAAGGGAATTGTGCTGCTTGCAATCAATGATGAAGAAATTAAGGGCACTGCCCTAAAAGTATGAACCGCATCCCCCTCCGTAGTGCTGTGCACAGTCGTACAGAGGACTTACACTTCGACTCCACACAGCTCAGGACCTTTCACGTGCACTGAATGGAAATTACGGATTTCGTATTTTCCATTTAAAAGTCTCAGGGTGTGCATAAATTTCAAAGGAAATATATCCAGAAATAGCACTCAGCAGATAGGCTATTGATAAGCGAAAAGGAATTATAATTATGACAACAGGAAAAAAAGTGTACAGTTTGGTAAGTTTTAAAACATGTATAAATCCATAAAGCTATCACCACATCAAGGATGAGCACACCCATCATTCCCACGAATTTTCCTGGGTCCCTTTATAAAATAATCCATGTTTCCACCCACCACCTCTTCCACTCCAAACCACTGGTTTGAGTTTATTTTATATATTTATTTTTTGTATTTCCTAGAGTTTTATATAAATAGAATCCTACAGTATACATTCTTTATTTGGGGGACAGGGTCTGGCCTCTTCATTTCGTAGTATAATTATTTTGGAGTTTACTCATATTTTATTATTTATCAATGATTTATTCTTAGGACTGAGTAGTATTCCATTGTGTAAAGCACAGATTGATTTAGCCATTCATCTGGACAGACATGGGTTGTTTCAAGGTTTTTGGCTATTACAAATAAATCTGCAATAAGCATTTTTTTAAAGATTTATTTATTTATTTGAGAGAGAGAGTGAGAAAGAGCATGTGAGTGCGAGTAGGGGGAGGGGCAGAGGGAGAGAATCTCAAGCAGACTCCCTGCTGAGCACAGACCCCAACACAGGGCTCGATCTCATGACCCATGAGGTCCCGACCTGAGCCGAAACCAATAGTTGGATGTTTAACCGACTGAGCTACCCAGGTGCCTCTGAATTTGCAACAAACATTTAAGTGTAAGTCTTTATATAGACCTACATTGTCTTTTCTCTTTGGGAAATATCTAGAAGTAGAGTGGCTAGATGATATGTTAGATGTAAGATTAACTTCTCAAGCAATTGGTAAGCTGTTTTCCAAAGTAGATGTACCATTTTAAATACCGTGAGTTTTGGTACTTCTACTTCTTTTTTTTTTTTTTTTAAAGATTTTATTTATTTATTTGAGACAGAGAGAATGAGAGAGAGAGAGCACATGAGAGGGGGGAGGGTCAGAGGGAGAAGCAGGCTCCCCGCCGAGCAGGGAGCCCGATGCGGGACTCGATCCAGGGACTCCAGGATCATGACCTGAGCCGAAGGCAGTCGCCCAACCAACTGAGCCACCCAGGCGCCCGGTACTTCTACTTCTTTACCAATAATTCCTATGATCAATATTTTTACTTTTAGGCATTTCAGTATAAGTTTGTATTTGTATTGTGTTGTATCAATTTATATTTCTCTTATGATCAATAATGTTAAACAGCAAATCATGTGCTTATCTGCCACCTATTTACTGTCCAAATTGTTTGTCTATATTTAACTGGATTTTGTTATCTTAGTGACTTTTGAGGGGAAACATATATATATGTTTTCAAGGCACAAGCTCTTTATGTCTTTTTATACTCATGGTGTCTTTCACCAGGCAGAAGTTTCTAATTCTGGCAGAATCCAATGTGTTAGTGTGTTAATTATTGCCATATTGAATAAATATTTGGCTAATCCAAATTTCAAAGAACTTTCCCTATGTTTTTCTACTGGAAGTTCTGTAGTTATAGGTGTTTCATTTAAGTCTGTGATCCACTCCAAGTTAATTTTTATATATGGTCTGCCATGGCTTCAGTGTTTGTGGCCCCCCCCACCCGCAAATTCATATGTTGAAATCCTAATGTCCAATGTGATAGAATTAAGAGCTGAGGTCTTGGGAAGTGATTAGGTCAGAAGTGTGGACTCCTCAGGAATGGGGTTAGTGCTGTGAGGAAAGAGACGTCACAGAATTCTGGCCCCCTTGCCATTTGAGGATCCATATTGAAAATGGCAGTCTGCAACCTGGAAGAGAGCCCTCAGAACAGAAGTGTGAGAAATAAGTTTCTGCTGTTTATAAGCCACCTGGTCTGTGGTATTTTGTTATAGCAGCCCAACTGTGCTAAGGCATGGGCCAAGGTATCACATGAAGATCCTGTTTAACAATTGTCCCAGCAGCATCATTAAAATATACCCTTCTCCACTACTCTTGTCAAAATCAATTATTCATATAACTGTGGGCCTGTTTCCGAATTTTCTGTTCTGCTCCATTGAACTAAACATGTATTTTGATACCAGTTTCTTACTGTCTTGATTACTATAGAATTATAAGTCTTGAAATCAGATAGTGTCATTCTTCAATTTTTTTCTTATTTTTAAACTCCTTAAAAAAACTCGGGGCGCCTGGGTGGCTCAGTCATTGGGCGTCTGCCTTCGGCTCAGGTCATGATCCCAGGGTCCTGGGATCGAGCCCCGCATCGGGCTCCCTGCTCCGTGGGGGGCCTGCTTCTCCCTCTCCCACTCCCCGTGCTTGTGTTCCCTCTCTCGCTGTGTCTCTCTCTGTCAAATAAATAAATAAATAAATAAATAAAAACTCATTTTGGCTAATCTTGGTCATCTGCATTTTCATATGATTTCATAGGATCAATTAGTTGGTATCTACAAAGACAAAAAAACCGGTGGAGAAAACGCTCTGCTGATTTTCGTTGAAGTATTGATTCTGATTCTTCAACTGATTTCATTGAAGCATTGAAGTATAGATTAATGTGGAAAGGATTGACATCTTTATTATAGTGAATCTTATAAACCATATTCGTTTTCTTTAATTTCTCTCCTCAGTCATACAAGTCTCCAAATTTTGGGGGAGGGGGAGATTTACCTCTATTTTCATATTTTTGATGCTATGCTGAATGTTAATTTTTATTTTAATTTTTGGTTGAATGTTGTTGATATACAGAAATATAATTACTCTCCTGTATTCACAGAAATCTTGTCAAATTCACTTATTACTTATAGTAGTTTTATTATAAATTCCATCATTTTTTGATATATATGAACAAGTTGTCAGTGAACAAAAAGTCTCTTCTTCTTGAAATAGATGTCTTCTTTTATTCTTATTTCCTTACTTATTGTTTGGCAACACAATGTGGAATAACAGTGATGATTGTGGATGTCTGTATCTTGTTCCTGACTTCAAGTGATTAACTCTGTCCTTAACCATTAGGTGTGACTTCCCTGTAAGGTTTTTACAAATACTCTATTAGTGGGGCACGTGGGTGGCTCAGTCGTTAAGCGTCTGCGTTCGGCTCAGGTCATGATCCCAGCATCCTGGGATCGAGCCCCGCATCGGGCTCCCTGCTCAGCGGGAAGCCTGCTTCTCCCCCTCCCACTCCCCCTGCTCGTGTTCCCTCTCTCGCTGTGTCTCTCTCTGTCAAATAAATAAATAAAATCTTTAAAAAAAAATACTCTATTAGATTGAGGAAGACTTCTGCTATACCTAATTTTCTTAAAGGTTTTAGTAAGAATTAATATTGGATTTATTCAATTATTTCTTTTATCTATGTTGGCATTAAAATGGCATGTGTGTAAGGCACTGAGAGTTTGGAATTGTCTATTATATCAGAATAATCCAGCCTATTTTGATGAAGATATCAGGTGTTGTATGTATTTATTGTTTCAAAAATATTGCTCATAAATATTTTGCCATAATAGATTCGGTGTATATCCCGTTTCTTGCCCTGTGGACTAAAATTCAATTAGTACTAGTCTGTGTATGGCGTTAAGTTAGAGTGTTTTCTCTCTTAAACCAAATTGTTTTTTAAAGTATGGTTTTTCTACTGTGCCTTTTAATTCATGCTGTAATAGATGCTATTTGTTTTCCTTGATTTTCTTGAACTTGTAGTTTTCAGGTTAGAAGTAGCTGAGGAAAACATCAAAATACTAATGTTAGTAATAATTCTAATAATGGCAATTATAAGAAACCTGAAGTGTACTAACTCAAAATGTATGGTCTGTCTACTTTGGCTGAATCTGCTAATAAATAATTCCTACAGGACATTCATAAACATATAGTTAATTTTTTCCTTGCAAGTAAGAAGGATAATTCAGTAAAATATTATTCTATAGATATTAAATAAAACTATAGAAGTTGAATTGAGATGCACAAAAGTCACCAAATCTATTGATGATGTAAGGTAGTAAAAATGAATTATATTGATGCTGTCTCTTCTCAGGATTATAGATTATGTGCCCATAGAAAAAAGAAAACCTGGGGCGCCTGGGTGGCTCAGTTGGTTAAGCGACTGCCTTCGGCTCAGGTCATGATCCTGGAGTCCCTGGATCGAGTCCTGCATCGGGCTCCCTGCTCGGCAGGGAGTCTGCTTCTCCCTCTGACCCTCCCCCCTCTCATGTGCTTGCTCTCTCTCATTCTCTCTCTCTCAAATAAATAAATAAAAAATCTTAAAAAAAAAAAAAAATTAAAAAAAAAAAAAAAGAAAACCTGACTTTATCAAGGGAACTCTTGGTCCTATTGAAAAAAACAGCAGCTTTTTGTGTGATGCTGTACTGGTACCAGCTTATCATTCCCTAAGGCTCCTACTTCTCCAGGAAAAGAAAATGATATGGAAAAAAATTGTTTGTTTAGGGCCTTCTGAAAATTGCAGATAAGGGTCAGAGAGTGCATTGTACTGTCCAATCAGACCCATCTTATGTATGTGCAGGTCGGGTGAGTCGACTACGCTCCCCCCCCAAAACCCACCTCTACCCTTTTATCAGAAGCAAACAGACCTGGAGGAAAGCACCCACCACCTATTAGATGTCTATGAACAACCAATCACATCTTGTTAACATAATGTAAAATATTTGGTCTTTTAGTCAGAAGTGACACTATTTTAATAGCATCACGCTTTGCTCCGGACACTTTGGTCTTTCTGTAATAAGACATTGTAAAAGATTGTAGTGAGTTAACTCTGCGTCTTTGGGAAATTGAGTGAAAAGCAGTTCACAGCTGCACTTCTATGCATAAAGACTCAGAGAAAGCAAAAGAGTTCACATATAACTTCATTAAATAAGACAGCAAGTCTAAGTGGCATCCAAAGCTATTAAACAAACTAGATTGGTCCATAATAATAAGAAGCATATTTCACATCTGTTGCGCGGTACAGGGCTTTTAACAAGTAATAGCCACAACATGCTGGAAACTAGTCGCTATTTCCCATCAGTATATCATTGTCAATGGTAGCGCTGTCTCAGAAGGAGCACTTATCTCATACACTTTATTGCTTGATAGCTTGCTGATTGCTTCTACAAAGCAATAAATTGATGGCCTGATTCAGTACTGACATTAGGTTATGTTCATTTTCAGTGATTGATGTCTTGAATTAGAACTCTTGTATTCCTCTCTGTTTAGGAATATGAAATTCTAAACGGGCTTGTCTGATGTCACAAATAAAGCCGTATAACTGATGCCAAATGAGCTATATTTATTCATTTAAATGACGAACTGGTTTTTCCCTTTAATAAAATTTTCATAATTTATGTTTTAATGTCTCTCTTTCCAATTAAATTGTCTAGCCAAATTAAAAAAAAAAAGACACTTGAAAAAATAAGGTGTTGTAGTTTTTAAATTTGCGGTTTCAAAGGAGATTCGGGAAAGCATTCAAAATCAGGATATATGAATTATTAGTAAATCAATTAGAAAAATTTAATAATATACTTTTCTACAAATTTAAAAGAATTTATTTATTATTTTCTATTGACTGGAGTTATTTGATTTTGTAGTTTTAAAATCATAATGAAACTAGAGGTGTAAAAATAAATAAAACAATAGAAATGCAAAGCTATTGTTTGTTTTATATCATTTCCACTGTTTTTCGAAAATTCAATAGGGCAACCTTGATTAAAATGACAATATTAACCACATGCCTACAGATGCTAGCAAATCCAGTGTTAATATTTTTAATAGTTTAAACAAATCAAATTAAGTATATTTTCAACCCACTATATCAAATGGCAAGCAATCTGATACATAATTAAGTAATCGCTCTAGACCAGTGCTCTCAATTTGGCAGGATCTTACCCCCAGGGAACATTTAGAAACATTTGGAGACATATTTGGTTGTCACAACTGGGTCATTACTGCTGACATTTAGTGGGTGGTGGCCAGGTATGGTACCAAACATATTACAATGCAGAGGACATTCCCCTACAACAAAGAATTTTCAGGCTCGATACATCTAGTGTGTTGGGGTGGAGGAGAAAACTTGCTCTAGATTCTTTAAGGAAGCAAGTATATATAGTGGGTCTCCCTGTTCTTCAGTTCCTTATCCTGTTAAAATAAAATATCTCAACAAGACAGATATACATTGTCTGTCTAGCTGTGCTCTAAAGTTTATATCTCAATCCTCTGCCCCTATTAATGGAATAAAACTGTGGCCTCTGACCATGGATATACGACAGGTAGGTGGAGTAGGGATGCATTAAGGTGGTTGGTCTCAGTCATGTAAAGTCGAGCAAATTGGTATTGCTGACCAGCAAAATGGAATCAGATAAGTAAAAAATGCATGGTTTGGGGGAGCGAATGAAGAGTTATGTTATAGCAATGCCGATTTGATGATGAGAATTGGGCTATGTGGACAAGAGAAAGTATCTTATGCTTTAGAAAAGCTTTTAGGTCCATATTAAATATGTATGTTAACCTGCAAGTCATTGCAAAGAAACTAATTATAATGCCATCTTCAACATCTTTTATTGTATTATTTTTATTTCTCTACACTAGTATGGATATAGAATAATTTCTGTGCATGTGTGTGTGAGAGAGAGAATGTGACCAAACATAACATTATGTATGCTAGATATGTATATATTTTATTATTTATGGAGGTAAAAAGTAGAATAGAACTAAAAAATTGAACAAACACTATTTCTAATACAGCAAAGTCAAATAACATTTTATTTTATTTTATTTTATTTATTTTTTATTATGTTCAATTAGCCAACATATAGTACATCATTAGTGTTTAATGTAATGTTGAACAATTCATTAGTTGCGTGTAACATTTTATTTTAAATAAAGATTAAAATAGCAACTCAGTGGACACACAATGCAGATGAGGTCTTTATTACATATATGTGGCTGGAATTTCAATTACATAACAAGATGCAATGAAATGCTAAAAAAAATGCTCAGCCATAGCAAATTTGACAAAGTTACCTTTGAAATATCTAATATTTTGGGGTTGGATTCTCTCTTCATTTACATGCTTCCTAATTCTAGCTACATATGTATTTTATGTGCATATGTACACATTTTTTAAGAATACATTCTGAGAAATTGAACTGAGAAAAAAATAGGAAATTTAAATTGTTGCTATAAGACCACTAAAATACCTTCAAAAAATCCATAGTAATTTTCAGGGGCGCCTGGGTGGCTCAGTCGGTTGGGCGGCTGCCTTCGGCTCAGGTCATGATCCCAGGGTCCTGGGATCGAGCCCCACATCAGGCTCCCTGCTCCACAGGAAGCCTGCTTCTCCCTCTCCCACTCCACCTGCTCGTGTTCCTTCTCTCGCTGTGTCTCTCTCTGTCAAATAAATAAAATCTTTAAAAAAAAAAAAATCCATAGTAATTTTCATTCTTATTCATTAGGTTACAACTACATTTATATTGACAACATTTCTGGGTAACTGATGAGCTGATTAGTTAATAAAAAGTCATTGATTATATAACTATTATTAATTTTAATTTGCTGATTTATATGTTTTGAACATTTATATGTTAAAAAGTCAGGCAATAAAGTTTTTTCTTGCTTCCCTCTCTTATTCCTCCAGCATCTGGAAAAAGTGGGCGTCCCATGAAATCTACTGTGGTTAAAGGCCAAGGAAGGTATGTCTTAGTATGACTGCATTGTAATAGTGTGGAATATCTAAACAGAGAATGTTTCTTAGAGAAAATAAAACCAGAGGAGTGCTGTGAATTGTGTAAGACTGTTGAATCACAGACCTGTACCTCTGAAACAAATAATACATTATATGTTAAGAAAAAAAAAAAAGAAGATAGTAGGAAGGGAGTAATGAAGGGGGGGAATCGGTGGGGGAGACAAACCATGAGAGACGATGGACTCTGAGAAACAAACTGAGGGTTCTAGAGGGGAGGGGGGTGGGGGGATGGGTTAGCCTGGTGATGGGTATTAAAAAGGGCACGTTCTGCATGGAGCACTGGGTGTTATACACAAACAATGAATCATGGAACACTACATCAAAAACTAATGATGTAATGTATGGTGATTAACATAACATAATAAAATTTTGAAAAAAAGAGGGGCATTATCAATGGTTTGACATTTCTAGTTTTTATAGTACAGTATCAACAGTAGCAAAGTCACCTCATTAAGAAACTCTGTTATATGCACAATAAAACACAATATTAATATAAATTATGCAAATAAATGAGGAAAACTCAATCAAGTGAGTATGAAACTAGGCCCTGGAGGTATAAGCACACCAACCTTGGCAGAGAAGAAAATGAAGGCCACGCGTGCAAGTGAATCACCACCTCACACCACGGCCCCGTCTAAGGTTCGTGCCTGCCCCGCTCCGCTGATCAATACTACAGATGCACTTTAACGTCGGCTCTAACACAGCTTCCTCCGAAGATGCACAGGCTAGGGATGACTGTTCATGCCTCTGAATTCTCTTATCACTTCTACCTCTCTTGTGTCACATATCACATCTGTCTTACAGTTGCTTTGTACATTTTTCTATCATCTTACTTAGATTGCTATCTCTAGGAGGGCGGCCTCTGAATTTTTCATCATTTTATTCCCTCTGTCCTTAACAGAGCACTTTGACCACAGTGGGTTCTTAAACAGCACTGGTTGAATAAGTGAATGATAAGAAAGAATTGAAGAGACAGGATTTGCTCTTGAAGCATTTTAAATGTTTGAAGAAGCTAGAAAGCTTGCTTCAAAGTCTTTGAAATTATATGTGGTGTGATATGCCTCTCCCTTTCCTTATCCCTCACAGATCAAATGCTTAACTCCATGTGTTGAGATTATGAATTAGGTTTCTAAACATTTTTAAAAAACTAATGTTAATAACAGGGAAATAATCTATCTTATGTGCATGGTATATGTTTAAATCCAGTATTTTATAGACAGATAAATAATAAACACAATAAGGTGAAGGGAGTTTAGAGGTTGATTGGAAGTCTTTGAATCTCTCTATTCAGTGAGACTGATGAGACTATTAGCACTATGTTAATGCATTTAAAAGATATTTAATTGCTGTTCTATTTTAATAAATAAGCATAATTCCACATCTATTTAAGCTTTAAATTAGATTGGTAATAGTCAAGAAATATGGTAGTGTTGTATTATTATGTATAGTATATGGAGTGAGCCAAATTTGTAATAGTTTGGTGAGTGTGCTACAAATGTGTTGAGAACATGGTGCAAACATTTTGATATTAAAAAAGCCAGTGTCAAATGTACATGAGAGCAAAACGGAACTGATTCTAGAAAGATCAGAGCTGTCATGTAAAATGCAAAGATTTGTCTCTTTAGGAAATATTTCTATCAAATATCTTTAAATTTTCACTTGAACTTATTTTACTCAGCAGATATTTGGAAAATATCACAAGCTGTTCCTTCTAATCATATTTGTCAAATTATTAGCAAAGAAAATGAAATATAATGTAATGGGTTTCCACTTTTTAGGGAATGATACTTGTTTATTCAATGATTCATGAATACCATTTTGTAACTCATGAAAGGATGTTTATATTAATAGCTCAAAACTAGCATAAATATGAATATATATTTTCTTTTATACAATGTAGTGTGTTCTAATCAAAGAAAGGGCATTGCATCTGAGTTCACTCCTTTATATGCAAATAATATGTTTATAATATGAGGTTTAGGCTTAAAATAATTAATCAGTAAAACTTAAATATCAAATTAAGTCAAGAGAATAAATTCAAAAAGGCACAAGTTTTTGACATAAATTGTTAGAACATGCTTATATCAAATGGAAAGAGGATGCTACTGAGATATACCTTTATTTTTTTTATTTTTATTTTTTTAATTTTTTATTGTTATGTTAATCCCCATACATTACATCATTAGTTTTAGATATAGTGTTCCATGATTCATTGTTTGTGCATAACACCCAGTGCTCCATGCAGAACGTGCCCTCCTCAATACCCATCACCAGGCTAACCCTTCCTCCCA
>NW_022589730.1:6069367-6340277 GCF_004348235.1 Phoca vitulina | reverse complement strand
CCCCCCCTTCATTCTTCCCCTCCTGCTACATTCTTCTTCTTCTTTTTTTCTTTTGTAACATATATTGCATTATTTGTTTCAGAGGTACAGATCTGAGATTCAACAGTCTTGCACAATTCACAGCGCTTACCAGAACACATACCCTCCCCAGTGTCCATCTCCCAGTCACCCCATCCCTCCCACCCCACCCCCCACTCCAGCAAGCCTCAGTTTGTTTCCTGAGATTAAGAATTCCTCATATCAGTGAGGTCATATCAGATTGACAAATTTATTATTCTCATTTCAGAGTTGGTATCATTGAAAACAGGTGAGTCATCTGAAGTCAGTTAGCTAAGGAATACAAGATGTGAAGTTTAACATTTAAATATATCAAACTCCTGATTCATGTCCTTAACCAAATGTTATGCTGCCCTTTGGCCAGAGTAGAAGGAAAAGCTTGGAGTTCGTCTAATTGTAATAATACAATGGAAGGAAAGGAAGACAAGTCAGTTCTGGAATGCTGTCCCTGTTCCTTCCCTCTTGCCTGATATTTTTCTTTTCTTTCATTCTTGGTTAAACTTGATATTAATTGCATAAGTACTACAGGGACGCTTCTTTTTTTTTTTTTTTTCTGTTCCCTTTTACTGCTTTCTTCATGCAGATGTTTTGGGCCTGTGATGACATCCATTCACGTATTTTTTACCTTATTTCCAATCCCTGAAGTCAGGTTTTTTTCTGAGGTTTCACAAGAGCATGCAAATAAGATTTTTAAACAGAGAAGCCTGTATCAGAAGAATTTCATATGCTATATGATATACTTTTTTTTTGTTATAGGTGACAGAAACTTTGCAATAAAAATGTAGGCTATAAGCATAAATACACACCTTGTTTCGAAATGATACATACTAAGAATTGTGTGACTCCCATATGCTTCATCTGAGAGAGGAGAAAATGACATATGACAGCAGCAGAAATGTCCCAGGATTTTTCTTGGGAATTTCATCAAGATATTTTTCTTTTAAACTTCTTAATGTTTTGAAACATCTTAGCCTCAAGTGAGGATAGTATGTGGGGTCATCACTTATTTAAAGATGGGCAGTGGAAGCATGTTTTCTGTGCATGAGTAGCTAACATCCTCTGATGGAGAGCTTTTTCCCATTTCTACTTACTGTCAACATCCAGGGAGTAACTCTTTCTCCAGACCAAGTCTGTGTACCTTCTGCTTCCACCTAGAGGCAAACGGTCTTGCTGGTTGATGCCTAACTGAAATGGATAGACTGTATGTAGGCTTTTTTGGGGGTCAGTTTCCTGATCTTTTTGTAACCTTGGCTCTGGGTCACTTTCTTTCCTGGAATCCACCATTTCTGGCCCCGAACACTCCTGTGTCTTCTACTTCTGATAGCAGTATCCCCTGTGTGTATTCTTGAGTCCTGGTTTTCTTCTTCAAGCTAACCCTGTCTTTCTTCCATCTTTCAGCAATTCCTCCTAACTTTGGTGTACCAGAGACTTCCCATTTATTCAACATAGACCATGCATAATTACATAGGTATGCTATTATTCCAGGTTTGGAACAGATGCTAGAGATGACCCCACCTTAACTTAACTATCAGCTCTTTTCCACCTGATTAATTCCCATGCCTCCTTTCAAGATTCACAGTAGCTGTTATGTATTTTGAAATCTGTTTAATTAATTTCTGATACTCAGTGTTCTTATTGCACTCTGTTTATCTCTATTAACTGTACTTATCACTTTATAATAAAACCACTAATGCCTGTCTGCTTTAAGTTCTGGTTCAAAGAATGCAATTGTTTATTTTCTTATCTAAAGCCCAGTCTTGAATACAAAACTGTTATTAATAAATATCTTTTGAACTTTTAACACAAAAAAGATTTAACGTGAAATATTGAAACACTTAACACTTATTCAGTTAAGAGATTAACAAATGTAAAATAATTGGTATCCGTAACACTTTTTGCATATTCATATTCATATTTTATATGCTTTTCAGTTGAATAATTTAATTATAAAATAAGTAGTGGTGGGTAAATAAAATTTGACTGTGTGCCCTGGAACTAATTGAAGTAAATGCCTAGAGTCCTTTAAAGTTATAAAACTTTCAGTGAAAGCTCTTTTAGCTTGTGGTTTAGATTTACTCTTGTAAGGAAAGAAAAAACAAACTTACCAATCTCTCCCTTCCCAAAGGGACAGTTAAAGAGCAGTGTATTCAGTAATAGTGATAGGAAATATTTCCTTTACATGGATGTAGTGCAGGAAACACGGGTAATTACCAGTCTTGAGGTGAGTTAGAAAATCACTGATATAGTAAGATACAATTGAACTCTACCTATAGGAGAGATATTACTTCAGAACACAAAATCAAAAAGCTCTCTGGGCAGAAATAAACAATCAAGTCACAGATACTGAGTTGGAATGTCACACTATCAGAATAAAACCCCGTGCACTGAGTACACCCTGAAGATAACATACTAGTTCTTGCTTTGTTTGCTTGTTTTTCCTTATTGAAGCTCTTCTTTAATTTACTTGGACACTTTCAGGAATTCAATAATTAGATTTTTTTTTTTTTACCTCTAAGTCACATTAGAGTTCTTCCAGTCCTATCTTTTAATGAGTTGGAAAGCTAAGACCAAAGGTCAGAAATAGTGGTAAAGCTGGATTCCAGTCCAACGTCTTTTCTTCCAGCCCCATCCAGAAGTTTTTCTGTAATCATCTTGAAGAGAACCTTTAACAGCAACATCATCATCCTTATACTTTTTTCTGTTTACTTTTTAAAATATGCTTAGAAAATAACCTTTTAACAAATACTAATCCAAACACCTAAAATACTACTTTTCAAAAGAGACTGAAGAATAGAAGAGGAAGAGAATCCAGAATATACCCCAAAGAGCCAGATGATGGTGGGGATTACTGGCCCAGAAAAGGAAGAGGTCAGGGTACTTTTTAACATGGCAAGAGAGTACTTTAACTTTAAAAAAATCAGGTCACAGTCCAAAATGGACTTGTGACCAATGCCAAGAGAATGGGATTGTTGAAGATGAGTAAAAGAACATGAGAGAAAAATGAGGAAAGGAAGGACAGACACAAAGAAGAAAAGGAATAGGGAATCACAAGTCAGATGACAGTGGAGAACAGAAACTTACACTCACAATTATTTCTTTACCACATTTTTGTTCTCATTTAAGAATATAAGCATTTTACTTAAATTTGCAGCTTGCAAGTAATCCACAGAAGATTTGCTTTATGTCTTTAAATATTTTGAAAAATAGTAGGTTTTTTGTTAGAAATTGTGCTCAAATAAAATAGAGAAACGTTATTTAACAAAAATAAATAAATGAATAAAAATGTAAATCATTTTAGAGTCTCTAACTACATGAAAGTAATAAATATTAGACACCATGCTGTCTACCTCTTCGTATCACCTGCAATGAAATCACGGTGGCATACGAATATATAATACCTAGATTTACATTGTTCTATAAATGACCTGTATATGATGCGTAGCTGCTTCTCTGGAAAGGACTTTTATTTCTAGTGCTTTGAATCTAAGAGTATAGTCTTAGATTTAAATGGATACTTTTCTTCAGAACCATCAATGTAAGCAGAAAACTTCAGTATCACCCTTAGATATTAAATTGGATTTGTCTCGACAGTTTTGCAAAACGGTGAAGTAAAATCCACTGGGGATTAATGGACAGCTGAAACCAATATTTACTTCTACTGAGTGGGCCAGGAACAGAACAAGAGGCTAGTCCCCATGTGTAGACACACATATGTTTTTAGTAAGGAGCAGGGAGGGAGACTAAGGGCAAATTGCAGTAAACGGTCTGATGCTTAATGCTGTACCACTGGATTTTCTCTGCTCAACTATGATGGTATGCCAGCTAGTTTAAAGTGGGTTGATATTTTCCAGTTATGATTAAGCTCACTGAACCTAATAAATGTTGAGCTTAAGATACCAGGAACTGTATTTCATTCCATTTAATATCAAAACCTTCTAACTAAATGAAGCATGTAAGGATACATTCATAAGAAGTATCCAAATAATACTTACCACTGCATAGTTTTCTTGGCTAACAATACTTCTAAAATAGTAAGTCTACTTTTACTTTATTTGGGAAGAATCAGAGTATTAATTTAAGAAAGTCCAACATTTCCAAAAGTATTTGAACTTATTTGAAATTACTGTATTATTTATACTATTTTATTATTTATACTACAGTGATTTCAAATAAGTTCAAATATTTGAATGTCGGTTTCATGGGACTTCCTTCTATGGCACAGACTAAACTTCAAATAAAAAAGTGTTATTGATATATGTATGTTTAATTATTTAGAAAAATCTCAAAAACTTTGTCCATTTTAACAAATATTACCTTCAGGGTTTCCTTAAACTAACAATAGCTCACTATGCAAAAAAATTGTTAAAACCTAAATCTTGTGTATTTAGAAATTATGCCCCTTCATTTTTATCTCTTTTGATATTTCATTTGTATCATAGAAGGAATTTTATTAATATTTCACATTGTTTGAATAGAAATGTTCTGTGAATGTCAGGTATATTTGATGGACAAAATTCACTATAGTTTAAATTTTTTTTTTAATTTAAGGGGTACCTGCATGGCTCAGTCAGTTAAGCATCTGCCTTCTGCTCAGGTCATGATCCCGGGGTCCTGGGATCGAGCCCCGCATTGGGCTCCCTGCCCTGCAGCAGTCTGCTTCTCCCTCTCCCTCTGCCCCTCCCCTCCCCTCCTCATGCTCTCTCTCTCTCTCTCTCTCTCTCAAATAAGTAAATAAAATCTTAATTTTTTTTTTCTTACTTAACTCTAATATTATCAGGCAAAGTCTATCTAACTCATTTGTAAAATTCCAGTCTCTACAGTTTTGAGGGATGAATGTATGTATCCTTTGTTCTAGTTCTATATCCTGGTTTCCAAAAAAATATAATGGTTCTCACTCTACAGATCTAAATGTTCTGTACTGATTAGATTAGTTAAAGGCTA
This sequence comes from Phoca vitulina, assembly GCF_004348235.1. Lineage (NCBI taxonomy): Eukaryota > Metazoa > Chordata > Mammalia > Carnivora > Phocidae > Phoca > Phoca vitulina. The sequence goes on along the minus strand of NW_022589730.1, from coordinate 6,335,279 downwards.
GCTCTCACTTAGGGACTAATTGCTGAAGAGGTTGCTATTAAGCTGTTGATTAAAAATCTGGCTTAAAATATCAAGATTGAAAACATTATACTCTTATCTTTCTTAACAAAATGACTGGATATTTCTTCCAATAAAAAGATTGAAAATTTTTATATTAGTTTGATAATATGCTTATTGATAACCAAGGCACTACATCTATAAATCTTATAAAAGTTACTAAAAGTTCTTTTATCCTATTTTTAAGTCTTTTAAAATTAGTAGATGCAAACCATTTCTTGATGCACAAATTTATTCAATTAACTCTTCTTCTAGCAAATAATTATCACATTGACAATCATAGAATAAGGTCCTGTGATATTCATATACTATGTATTTCCTAGCCTATTAGAATGCCACTATTAAAATAATTGAGCCTATTTACATGAATTATTCATCTGAATAGTGAGGATCTCAGTGCAGCAAATAAACAGTTTTCCCGCTTACATTGTCTTCTGTCTTCAGATAAGTGACCTTTGAAAAACAAACAAATCATTTATCTCAAAACTTATTTTCCCCAGCTAAAACATAACCTTTGTGTTGGAAAGATGTCATAATTAATGGGAGACTTTTAATTTATTTTTTATCCCCAAAATGATGTTGGCAAATCAGTGTGTGTGTGTGAGTGCACGCACACGTGTGCATGCTTGTGTGCACATGTGGGTCTACGGATGTCTCTATGACAATTTTCTACAGATTTTTTTTCTCAGTATAGAGATCTTTTGGGATTTTAAGGATTCAATATTTTCTAAATTTGGACAAACTTATCAATAGAAATTGGTTACATTAGGGGCATCTGGGTGGCTCAGTCGTTAAGCGTCTGCCTTCGGCTCAGGTCATGATCCCAGGGTCCTGGGATCGAGCCCCGCATCGGGCTCCCTGCTCGGTGGGAAGCCTGCTTCTCCCTCTCCCACTCCCCCTGCTTGTGTTCCCTCTCTCGCTGTGTCTCTCTCTGTCAAATGAATAAATAAAATCTTAAAAAAAAAAAAGAAAAAAAGAAATTGGTTACATTATTCTAGATAAACTACATAATTAATTGCTATATTTAATTAACATTTATAAATTGCAGGGCTACAAGCAACATTTACTTAGTATAAAATTAAATGAAGGTGTAAAATATAAGTCTCTATTTAAATGAAAATTGTATTAAAAATTAACTTTCTAATTGAGGGACTCCATAAGCTTTGAATTATGTTCTTAAAAGCCTGTAGTGAGGTATGAAGTATGATACACTTAGGAGAATGACCATATTTTGTAACAATAAAAAATAAAGTCAGTTATACAGTTAAGCCTGGAAAAGTGAATTCTCTATTTGGAAATGAATCATATTCAAAATATTGACCAGAATACCCCATCCTGTGCTTATATGCTGTAGGCCATGTTAAGAAAAAGTTAGGTGACAAGTCTGACTTTTGTGTTAAGAACTAGAAGTTTAAGAAAGTTGCAGAAATTTTTCAAATGCACATTGAAGAATGACAGCCGTATAGACCAGCTATCTTGACAATCATTACAAGTATCTGTCCATTATGCTACATCCTGTCATATCTAAGTGATATATGTAACTAAGCGATATATATATACATATATATATAATATACACATACGTACATATATACATATATATTGTTAAAGAAGAATTTTGTCAAAGAAGAATTGCACTGCAAGGACTTAAACAGGTAAGGAAGACTTCATTCAGGACCATCATAATAAAGGGACAGGTTGAATTTAACTTCACTGAAACAAAAGACAGGAGGTTCTTTCTGCAATGGGGTAATCTGTCCACAAAATACTGGAGGGAGGGAGGGGGAAGTTGGTCAATGTGATTAGGCCGTCTGTGTTCGCTAATTGGCCCTTATCAAATCCAGGCTTCTGCTGTCCTCTAGATTTGGGGGTATGAACCTTATCTTTCTTTTTTTTTTTTTTTTTTTTTTTAAAGGTTTTATTTATTTATTTGAGAGAGAGAGAATGAGAGCACATGAGAGGGGGGAGGTTCAGAGGGAGGAGCAGACTCCCTGCAGAGCAGGGAGCCCGATGCGGGACTCGATCCCAGGACTCCAGGATCATGACCTGAGCCGAAGGCAGTCACTTAACCAACTGAGCCACCCAGGCGCCCTGAACCTTATCTTTCTTGATGATGGTTTTGCAAAGGGATAATAGCTCTGAGGTCCTGAGAAAGTCATTCTTGGATTTTAAAACTGGTAAGAGTTGGGAAGTTTACATCACAAAAGCAAAGAAAGAATTTATAATTGCTCATTTTCTAATGTAAGTGAGCTAAGAAAAGGGAAGTCAGGGAACTAAAGATAGGAAGAAATCTATCTCAACTTTAGTCAAACTGAGGGGAACATTAAGGCCATCTTTGTCAATATCTGTATGTATTAATTATGACTGGAAATGTTTATTTCATCACAAGAAAGGCAGGAATATTTGATATTATAGTTCACTGAGTATTTTTAACATTCAAAGTATTATTTGTTGCCAAAATGGAAATTTTTTTTGAAGCTGGGGTGTGTGATTTTCACTACCACTTCTCTGCTAATTTCCAAAATTATCTAAATTTCAAAATATCATTTGGACATGTCTGACTGATTGTTCTGTGATACTTCCCAGTCAGTAGAGCCAGAAATAAGTTTGTTTTTACTACCATTGTTTTGCTACTGTGGTTACTACATTGTTTACTATTTTGATTAATATCATCACCATCATTACATTAATAAGAATAAAATTGTTCATATTCATTACAGCACGTGCATGCCCATCTTCCTTCTTCCCTCAGTGCACTCAAGGACCACATTCTGTTAACTCTTTTTCCACAACATTGCTGATATCTGGCACAGGGCTTCTTGGATTCTATCTTTCCTTTCCTTCTTACGGGACATAGCTTTTTTCCATTATCTCCTCTGCATTGTTATTTTTCTTGTGTATTATATTTGCAGCTATTTTTTAAAACAATAAATAAATCTTATACATGGATGTCTTTTCTTTTATAAAGATTTTATTTATTTGACAGAGAGAGAGCCCAAGCAGGGGATGGTGGTGGGTACAAAGGGAAAGGGAGAAGCAGGCTCCCTGTTGAGCAGGGATCCTGACTCAGGCTCCATCCCAGGGCCCTGGAATCATGACCTGAGCTGGAGGCAGATGCTTCACCGACTGAGCCACCCAGGCACCCCTGGATATCTTTTCTTTTTAAAAATATTCCCTATACTATATATTTTACTTCAGTTCTAGTGCCATGTTTAGGCTCATGTTTATAGCAAAAGTTCTTGAAAATGTGTATTTATCACCAATATAGATTCCATTTTCTTAATTATACTTCTCAGTCTATTCCAATTTGCCTTTTACTCTTTATATCAATGTTCAATTGAGACTGATCCTAACATAAGAATGAATCTTTCTTCCCGAATTGCACTCTGCCTTAATTATAAAATGGCCCATTCTTCTATTCCACTCAGATTTCAAAAATATCATACATTTAGATAAAATTTTCCTAACAGTACAAGTATAAAATACCCACTTTATTTCAATTGTCTGCCTCTGGGCAAAATTTAACATTGTGTGTCTGCTGCATACCTGTCTCCTCCTATCTTTATAAAAGCTCCAAAAAGAGGATTCTGATGATGAGGTTCATCATTGTATCCCTAGTGCCTAGAACATGGCCAGAAAGTAATCTCTCAACAAGTAGCCATTGGATGACGGAGGGAATAATGACCATTTTCATCTATTACCAGCAGTAAACAAATTACCCCTCTATTTCATGTCTGTTAGACATATTCTCATGTCACAAATTAAGGGACTATCACATATCAAGTATTATTGAATGTTTACTCATATATGCGTTTCCTGGGAATGAGAGGAAGGAGATGTCAAAGAAGAAAGTCCTAGTATCTTCAACTGCTCATTGCATAAAGTTTTAGAAAGAGTTGTAATGACCAAACAATAAATTGGTACATTTTAGATCTTTAGAGTATATGGAAAAATAGGGGAAGCTCAATAGCTTTCCTGTTTCAGGTGTAGACACTTCTCTCTAGTGGAACTCTGAATTGAGTTTACTGTCACCAGCTGCCTTTTGCTTGGTATGTTCTATCTTTCTTCTTCTATAGATTTTATACGGATGATGTCTTCAGAGTCAGAGGTTTCGTTTTGTCTTCTTCATTATCACTCTTAGACATCCTCTTGTGATCTTTTTGGTAATATCAAGGGAAAGAACCTGTTCCTTGCTAACTTTGCTCTCATTTTCTGTATGAACTCTTAGAGATAAAGGGAAACAAGACAAACAATAGGAGAAACAAAAAAGCTGCCATTTATCTGAGCACAGAGAATCAAATCCAATTATCATTGACTTTTTTCTTATGAGAACTTCTTTTTTTCTTAAGTCAAACATTGTCTGCTGTGACATTTTATGTGTCTGCAGGATTTCAGTGTCTTAAATTATTCTTTACTTTTTTGTTAAAAAAGAACAATGTGATGAGCATGACCACACCCCCTATTCTTTACAAGAGGGTCATTATTCCAATTAAGAATAACACTATGAAAAACAGACTATTCAACAACATCTTTGGTTTAAATTAATTTATATAATAATTCTAATAATATTTTTATTGTTTCTTGTGTTCCATGTGTTTTTATACTCTCCTCTAGCAAGATTTTTACTACTACTCATTTTATCCTACACCAAAGAGGAAGCTTTGTGTACCGAATGTCACTCCTGAAAGAATTATTTATATATTATTTGAATGTGAAAGTAAATTATTATTTTTTAGACAATAAGATCATTTGGCTCACCAAGAATAGGAATTCAATTCTCCTTATCCTTAGGCATCACTGGTCTACATAGTCAACTGCACAAAATTCTTTGACTATAAAAAATGAAAGATCATTGCCAAAAATATTTATCTTACTAGTGATTGCAGATAAACCATTATAGATTTTTTATAATCAGCATCTTTATTGTAATTTTTTTAAAGATTTTATTTATTTATTTGTCAGAGAGAGAGACCGCATGCACAAACAGGGGAAGGGGCAGGCAGAGCAGGCAGAGGGAGAAGCAGGCTCCCCGCTGAGCAGGGGGCCCGATGCGGGACTCGATCCCAGGACCCTGGGATCATGACCTGAGCCAAAGGCAGATGCTTAACCGACTGAGCCACCCAGGTGGCCCTTTATTATAATATTTGTTTTTCTAATGTAATTACTCCTAAAAATTGTTCTGCTTGTTCTTGCTTGATAAATTCCATCTCTAGTTTCAACATATTTTTTTTTATTGTGGCCCCACATGGCCAAAAAATGCTAGACATGTTTAATTTATCCAGAAACACAGAAAACATATTGTCAAAGAACTTGGGTTTTGAGTTAGAATTCATGGATTTATTTCCCAGTTATTTAATCCGAATTTCCCGAATTATTTAATCCTTTTCTACTAGATTTCTTATCAATAAAATGTGAGTGATTATAATCTTTCCCAAGTCATAGGGTTGTTGTAAGGATAAAGATGCATCTTACTTATATAAAATACACTTAGATAATGCTTTGAACACAGCACTCAATGAGTATTATCAATTATTAGTATAGGACTCTACTTAAAGCTCTAATATTTTGACAAATTTCTGAAACAATTTCATAGTTTGAATAAAATCTATAACTACAAGAATAATGGCATTAAACAAAACCCATAAAATTAATATATAAGTTAGAGTGACCCAAATAATTACAAATATTATAATTTTGCTTATAATTCAGGTTTAATTAACCCTAGTATTTTTCCAGTCTTAATGTGAATGTTTTATTCTGAATTAGTCATAATCTTAGAAAATCTATCAAAGAAGAGGCCAGAACTATTTAGTCAAGAAAAAAGGAAAATATGTGTTTGCAGTTTTCACTGAATCGAATCAGAAGCCTTTCTGGTGTGAACTTTAAAATGCAGGTTTATTGCTTGATCTGGTGAAAGAAATGGTCAAGATGTGAAAAAAGCATATAGCTTATTTGGAAGGTGTAATAGAATATAAAGGTGTCAGTAATTTTAATTCAATCTGAAAGCTAAATAATGCAATATTCTTGAACATATTTAGTGAAACGAGTCTTAAACTCAAGTATCTTCCGACTCTGGAATGGAAGGCCTTAAAAGTCTACATTTATCTCTTACATCCATGCCTTTTACTAGACCTACCTCCTACCTTTATTATAATATCATCTGAGGATAGGTGCTATCCTCATCTGTCTCAGCTGCCTATGGTCAACAATTGGATCCCTATTACCTTCACATAGAGTGAAAGAGTTACATTTCCACAACTCTCCAAGTTGGGGGAAGAGGAGGTATTTAAACAAACATTTGATCCAGAATGACACGGTCATTAAAATTAGCAATGACTTCATTTCCCAAGTATTTGGAATATGTTGGACTAGCCCATGGTGGTCACTTACCTTAGGGCCTGAATCTGCTCTCTCCTGTCCTGTGTTTGTTTAGGGGAACAGGGCTTTGCAAATGTGTCTCCTTTGTCAGCTGGTTTCTGGCTGATGTCTTCCACTAGGAGAACAAGTGATTCAAGGTTGGAGGAGGCAGCAGGGGGAAGCTACTTTGCTCCTTCTGCCTCCTGGACACCTCCCTCCAGCAACAGTTCAGGACCCATGGCTCAGAGGTCACTTTCAGTCCTGGGACAAACTCTAGTGCCCCCACAGCCCCTGCACTTTCCCCCCTCAGCCCTGACCAGGCTGTGCACCAGGTCTTCCAGCCCTAGTGGTGACACCCCCAGCCTCAGCAGGAGCACAGGCTTCTGAGCTGAGTTAATAACAGTGTCCTGGTTTCAGAGGAACCACTTTTTCTTTTTCTTTCTCAAGAACACTTCTGTTTCATCCCCAGCACATCTGACATCTTTAAAAGAAAGAAATTCCCTACATTAAATACCCCTCTGTTTGATATCCTAGAATAGCCTCCGTTTTCTTGCATAGATCCTTACTGATATATTCCCCTAGATGATAGAAGGACAGTTACTTTTGAACATGATTTAAACAGTGCTTAAATAATTCATTGTCATTGAAATTCTATGAGAGAAATCACAATTTCTGTCATTCTGGTGGGAATAAATTTACAAAGACTTTTTGATAAAATAAGTTAAGAATTCAGTCTTGGAGGAATATGGCATAACTCTACCTAAAATCACATTAAAAGTCATAAGACTTCATATATTTTATATTTTTATGTATAGAAAGTAAATTTTTATAAGTAGTTTTTTCAGTATAGCAAAATCATCTGCACGCATTCATGGTAATTTTTCCTTGTGCTTAGGCAGTAAATCAGCAAACAAATAATTATTTAATATTAACAATATGTCAAACACTGTTCTAGATATTGTTGCTGGACATTAGTAGCTTACCATTTAGCTGTGAAGCAAGGCTATAAACCATTAAGACAGTAATAGAATGACAATTTCAAATAGTGATGAGTGTAATAAAACAAATAGAATATACATAAATAACATAGTAAATACACTATGAAGTAAATTAAGATAGCTAGATAAAAAATGGCTATGGCCAGCATGTAGTTATCATGGTCATAAAAGTCTTTTTGGAGGGGCTGACATCTGAGCTGAAACTTGAGTATCAAAGAGGAGAGAACATGGTGGTTTCCACTGGACGTGTTAAGGAGCTAGAAATGGGAGGGCTTGGAATATGTCTTGCAAGTGGTGAATACAGTCTTGGAGGATTAAGATAGTGTGAGGATAATAGTCATTGTGAGGATTTGGGCCCAAGTAACTCTATGAACAAAGATGCCATTTTCAAAATTCTTAGTGTCTAAGTATATTGGTAAATAGTAAAAAAAGTAAATTATAGATTACAGAGTAGAAATCTTACACATTGATTCTTTACTTCCCTATGATATTAGGGAGAAAACTTCATGTGTATAAAGGAAAGTAATAGGCAGAGCACAAGGACAGAGGATAACATTATAACATTCAATCAAATGAGACATTTTGGACTAATGCTTATTTCTGAATAGTCTAAGAAACCTGGCTAGCCACTCTTGAACTAGTCCCTGTGCCTCTTTTCCATGCTAGTAGCGACCCCATCTGCATAACTTTAACTGGCACCACCCTTATGTGACAAAGCATCTTTTCAGGGACAATTCAGGTGACATTTTTCTAGTCTGTAGAGAAAATCTCAAAATTGTCCCCAGGCCTTTGAGGGTAGAAAATAATTATGACAAACATACTACCTTTTAAAATCCAAGATTATGCAAACATTTAATAGTTGAAAGTATTTATTTTGCAGTTGGATTAACCGATACAGATAGAGATAATGAAAGTCACTTTATGTACCTATAATTATACATCTCTGCATCTCTAGCTATGGCATATTATATTACATGTGTATATAATACCGCATCACTAATAACTGTACACATAACCTATTGTATGATAATCAATAGTCTGGATGCCATTTTGATGTCAATATTTTATTAATAAAATAGCAGATCCATTCTTCTGCTAATAGTTTAACTGACCTAAGGAATTAAACATAAGCTAAGAGATCAGTCTGACTCACAAATAATTTTTCATTTATTTTTTACTAATTGCAAAATGAATATATTTAGGGAAAAATATACATAGCATTAAAATAATTCTTACCCTCTAGTCTTTTTAACTTATTGTTTCAACTTTTTTTATTCTGGAGATTTTGCCTAAGATAGCTCTTTGTGGAGGTTTGCTTACAATTCATTTTGATGTTTATGTAACACAATAAAAGGAAGTAGAATTTTTGAATGATGATTTTATCTGCATCTCTTATATGTATTCTTGGAATTCCTAGACCCTTCTGTATACATTGAGTCCTGAGATATTGGAAAATTATATGACAAACCAGTTCCTACTGGTTAATACCAATTAATAACAATTAATAATTTATTAATTCTCTTTTTCCATCCTGAAAGTATAAGATGGTAAATAGTCCCATATGGGTTCTTTTTAGAAATTTTAACAGTTATGTAATTCAGATAAACATTGATATACATTAAAATTTACATGAATGTGATTGAATCAGAGACCTTTACCCACTCATCTATTGATGAGCATTTGGGTTGCTTTCATAGCTTGGCTATTGTAAATAATACTGCAATAATCATAGGAGTATGTATATCTTTTCAAATTAGTGTTTTCATTTTCTTTGGGTAAATACCTAGTAGTGGAATTATTGGATTATGTGGCATTTTTATTTTTAACTTTTTGAGGAAACTCCATTCTGTTTTCCATAGTGGCTGCACCAATTTACTTTCCCAATAACAGTGCACAGGGCTTTTCTCTACATCCTTGCCAACACTTGTTTGCTCTTTCTTTCTTCCTTTCTTTCTTTCTTTCTTTCTTTCTTTCTTTCTTTCTTTCTTTCTTCTAGCCATTCTGACAGGTGTAAGCTGATATCTTAATACAGTTTTGAAATGCATTTCCCTGATGCTGAAAATATGATTGAACATCTTTTCATGTTTCTGTTGGTCAACAGGATTTTCATTCACACATTTTGATGCACTTACAATGTGTCAAAACTTGGAAATACCAGTGTTAAAGAAGAAAAAAAAAAGTCACTGTCCTTCTAGAGTACATGGCCTAGGTAGAAAGGAGACAGAAAATAAACTAGTTAACTGTGCCAGGCAGATTTAGAGAGGTAAATGCCATGGTGAAAAACACATAAGATAATGTGAGTAAGTCTAGAGAGAATGAAAGGAAAAAGCCTTTCTAAGGAGATATTTGAGTTGAGATAATGAACATTAAAAGGTAGGAATATAGGCTCAATGCAATTCCAATCAAAATCACAATGGGTTATTTTATGGATATCAACAAATGGATCCTAAAGTTGATGTAGAGAGACAAAAGATCCAGAATAGCCAACACAACATGGAAGAGGAAGAATTAAGTTGGAGGACTGACATTACCTTACTTCAAGACATACTATGGGGCTACAGTAATGGAGACAGTATGATATTGGTAAGAGAATAGATGAAGAGATCAATGGAACGGAGTCCAGAAATAAACCCTCATAAATATAGTCAACTGATCTTTGACAAAGGAGTGAAGGCAATGTAATGGAGCAAAGATAGGTCTTCAACAAACAGTGTTGAGGCAGCTGGATGCCCACATGTTGGTAAAGGTGGAGGCTGAGCATGTGTGGGGAAGGGGGTTGTACGAAAAATCCCTATACTGTCATCTCAATTTTATCGTAAGCTTAAACTGCTCTAAAAAATAATGTTTTTAAAAAGTATTGATGTGGTTATCTGAAGAAAGAATATTTTGAGTAGTGAGAAGAGCAAGAAGAACAACCATTAGAAGCAAATGAGCATTGCCACTTAAAAGACAGAAAGAAGGTCACTGTGGCTAGAGCATAGTAAGAGATGAGAAAGTGGTAAGTGTCAAGGTCATAGGGGATTTTGCAGGTCATTGTAATGCTTCGCATTCTATCCAAAGTTTGTTAAAAATCCATTGGCGTGTTTGAAGCAGTGAAACTATGATCTGTTTTACATTTTTAGTTTTATTTTTTTAAAGATTTATTTTATTTATTTATTTGAAAGAGAGAGAGAGAGAGAGAGAGAGCATGATCGGGAGGAGGGGTGGGGGGGGAATCCCAAGTAGGCGCCACACCCAGCCCAGCACAGAGCCTGATATGGGGCTCATGACCCTGAGACCATAACCTGAGCTGAAATCAAGAGTCAGATACTTAACTGACTGAGCCACCCAGGCGCCCCCTGTTTTACGTTTTTATAGCACAAGATAAGTACATATATAGAGGGAAGACTTTAGGAGACCAAGAGTGAAACCAGGAAAAATGGCTTAGCGTTTATTGTAGTAGTCCAGATGGACAGTTAAGGGAAGAGATACATAATATTTGAGAAATGAAATCTCAAGAAACCTAATGGTACAAAATACATTAGGGTGTTCAAGGCACAAACTAATAATGTAATTATGAATATGAGCATGATTTCCCTCTGTCTCTCTTCCCACCTCCATGGCATTTCCTGTTTGCTACTTAGCTCCTTCTTTACTGATTTTTCCCTGAAAACTCCCTTCTGTAACAAGGCTCTTAGTTCTTGTCCTCACAAGGACTGATAATCTCATGTCTTTGTGATAACAGATTGTTCCAAGATCTGACTTTATAGTTGGAAAATACACTCTAATTCAATCTCTAGGTGTTGTAGGTCAACACTTGAGACAGAACGTAGAGTTGTGTTGTAATGATTCAGGCTCTCACTCCTGATCCAATGACATTTGGTTCAAAAAAGCAAAACTCCATAGTCTAAATATTAAACACTGAGGTGCAGACTAGAGACAGGATAATGGAGTCCTTCTGTATCTAGCAAATATCTCTGATACAAATATTGCAGAGTCAAATGATTGCCAAAGTTCCTGCTGAAGCATTTCTGATCATAGTTTTGGCTTTGGATAGGTAGGTGTGTTAGTTTTCTATAGCAGCTCTACCAAATTATCAGAAATGTAGCTAATCAAAACAATACCTATTTATTATCTCACTGTTCTCTAAGCCAAAAGCTAGGCATAATGAAGCTGGTTCTCTGCTTCGGGTTTAACAAGAGCAAAATCAAGGAGTTTGCAGGACTGCATTGCTTCCTGGGAGTTTGGGGGATAAATCTACTTTCAAACTCATTCAGGTTTTTTGCAAAATTTAGTTCCATACTATAAAAACAAAAGTGTCTTCACCTTCTTTCTTCCTTTTCTATTTTCCCTCTTCTATTTCTTTTTCTCTCCTTCCCTCCCTCTCTTCCTTCCTTCCTTCCTTCTTTCAGTTCATAATCTCAAGTAAAGTACATTTTTAACTCACTTATTGATTGTTATACACTCTGAATATATTTGTGTCAAGTTCCTACTTATAATAGACTCTTGCTTCCTAACAATTGAAAAGTGGATCTTGAAGTAAACTAAAAACTGGGAAAGCACAATTTCTATTAGTCACTTGAAGGCATATATTACCTTTGTCATTTTAAAACAAGACACTTTAAGTATTATAATAAGTACACCCATTTTCTATATACATATTTTAAAATGTGTGTATGTATACGAGTTTCCGCACATATTAATGGTTAGTACCACCAGCTAACAGCAGCCAAAAGCAGAGTACACTGAATGTAGAAAGTGGTATAGAATTCAATAATGTATGTGAAACTCATTCTGCAGATGGGCCAGATGCTGCAACTTAGGGGTGTTAATCCAGAGGTTTCCCAAACTTTTGAAAAAAAAAAAAAAAGACATTGAGGCAAAGCCATCTATCTTTGATCTTCTACAATCCATGCAAATACAACAATTGTCTTTTTGTCTGAAAATTCTTAATTTCTAGACTTCAATAACCTCAAATCTTCCTAATACCTGTTTTCATTATGATAGTCACTCTGATTGATGGTAATACCACATTTTACCTTACATATATGTATTTTTAAGTGTTTAAAATGTCTTTTAAAAATCTGTTACTAGTTTAACTAGAATCATGATTGATTTTGTTTTCTATTAGTCAAACTATGGGTGTGTGAATGACTTGTCCTAATCTTATTTTTAATGTCTGCCTTTTATTTTACTATGAAATTTTATAAAATAGGCGATTTTTTAAAAATACAAATACACTATGACAGAAATAGAAAATCTATTTATCATACTGTTCTGGGTTCTTTATGGACTTAGCACTAAACCTTCTTAAATAAAAAAAAGAAAAGAAGGAGGAGGAGGAAAAAATAGCCATAGCCAGACCAGCTCTATTGTAGTGGCTTTTTTGGGGGGAAAAATGACAGAGAGAAAGTTACATAAGTATACAGAAATAGAGTATAAATGAATTAGATAGGTAGATCTCTATGTACATAATTATACATATTATATGTATTTCCAACATATATCTATATGTTATATATGTACATATATAAATTATATTAAAGATATATAATTATAGAGAAAATTCCAGATAGACAATACATAATTTCTTTCTTCTCAAATACATATGTACCTCTGAGATGGAAACAGATATAGCAGTTTTATATAAAGGTGATATAAAATATTTAATAACAGTTTGATACAACAACAGCAAACACAAAAGCAAGAACAAAATAAATGCCACTCACCTGGATGGATTTTAGTTGTCACAACTTGTTGCCTGCTCTTAGTGCAGATGATGTAGACATAATCTTGTAGACAAATCATTTGTATCAACTACTAAGGAGGGATCTACGGATATATAACTGATGACTGTCCATAACTGATAAAGTTTACATTCCAAAACAATAATCATAAATTTAGGGAGATAAGCTATATGAATGAAAAAAAAAAACAAATGCTACAAGTGACTGCTATTTAGAAATAAAATGTGTTTCAAAGAGGGGGGTATAAATTGAAGATTTCAGGAAGGAGAGAAAATTGGATCAAGGTTAAATATTTCCACTAACATGAAAAATATCTTCATGAATAAGTAAAAATAATGTTATTTATAGATGTAGTGTGTACTTAAATATTTACACCCTCCTTGGAATGAAATAATTTTTGAAAATGTCATTAACTGAATGTCTGGTGTTCCTTTATACAGATTTAAGCCCAATTATTTGGAAATTGCCATGTTATAGATAATCAGTTAGTTCAGGATGAAGGATCCTTACTTACTGACTGAATAATATTTTCAAACAAAACTGCAAGATGATTTCATCAGCACAGAAAAGAATGTTGACCCTCTTCTTCATTTTTGGCTGAAAATTACCTTTCCCTTTTACTTGAATGATGTCACATATTTCTTTCCATCGTAACTTGAAGGAGGAGCAGTACAAAACCATGTTGAAGCTGGCGTCTGTGTTTCTTTAATCATTTAAGGAATATTGTGCTCCTTATACAATCAAAGACCTTCACAGAAGAACGGATACTGTTCAGTTGATTTGATCATTGTGTATAAACTGAAATGACACTTAAGCCCTTTCTAGTTCCTCCAGAGTAGGTAAATATAAAAGATACTTGTTTGCAATTTGATTAGGAAAAATAGAACACTGGATTTTGAGAAAACCTACAAATGTTAGTTTCTAGCACTTACACTCTTCCCCACGTTTGTGTGTGTGTGTGTGTGTGTGTGTGTGTGTGTGTGTGTGTGCAATCCTCCCACATCATCAGCGCCTGTAGAAGGCAGTGCTAGAATATACATCTGAATCCTCCCCCTTACTGAACTGCTCCCTGACCTTTGCAGCCCCGGGCTTTTTACAATGTTTCTATTAGTGTCATCCGATTTCTGGTGCTGTTTTGTCAGACTTCAAAGTGTTGCCTGGCCCAGAGTGGTGCTCAGATAGATTTACTAAACTTTATTTTGAAGCTATAAAAGCTATCCCATTGTTTTAGAAGTTATGCTAAATCTTTGCTAATATTTCAGCACTAGTGTTGCAAGCATTAGATCTGTAACTCAGAGAGGAATTTTAAGCTCTTCTTCTCCCCGTCATTTAACTTTCAAACTATTTTTGTCTTTGAATTTAAAGATTCAGTTTGTTTGCTTCAGTGATGTAGCTGGACTGGTTCAGTGCAGGCTCTGATGATATCCTTGCTCAAATTACTCCCCTGGGGTTGGACCATGAGGAGTCTGCCATTGATTGTGCTTAAGGCCCCCGGACCAGTGAGGTTTCTACCTTTAACACCAGATCTGTGTGTGCTCTGGTCTCAGTTCAGGGAGTTGATGCATCTGCCCCCTTTCAGGCAGGCCTGGAGAACCAGAGGCTCTTTCCTCAGAGGACATGGCTCTGGGAATGTGCCCGGGCTCCACGGCGACAGTGGTTTTAGCTGCACTCCCTGAATATGTTCTCTGAGCTCCCCAGGGAGCTTCTGAGCCGTCTGAGTCTATTGGCATCACACACAGCTGTTAGCCTCCCCTGACTGTCAGCTGACTGACCTACTGTTTCAACAATACCCCGGGGACATATGTCGTCTCGCAGCCTGATCCAGACAGAGGTCAGCCACTTAGCAGAGTCCGAGCTGTGCGGCTTGCTTTAATTCTCCAATTTCCCTTGTAAAATCCTTTTCCCCAGTTCTGGGGCTCATTTTGGTTCTTTGTTTGGTCATTTAAATATTTGTTTAGTCACTTGGCTGTGAAATCTGTTTTCCTTACAGTTTGTACTTTCTGATGTCTCTGCTCAGATGTTTTCCTTTATTTTTATCTTTTATCCGGGTTTCTTAAATGCCATCCTGGGTCAACATAAGCCACTTCTGGGTCAAGGGTTATGATTAAGGTCCCTTAGCCAGCTTGGTTTCTATTCTTGGACATTGGACACATGCGTGCTTTGGGGACTGCTTTCACAGTTCAGCATTGAACCCTGCATTCAGCCAGGGACTGGTAGCTCAGCTTTTCTATCTCTGGTCCCTTTTCCAAGGATGCAGCCATGGGCATGCCCAGCCTTCCAGCCCCCCAGGAATGAGTGTGATTTATTCACACACCTAGTTTCCCAGGCACTGCATTTGGCTCAGAGCAGTGTATAGTTCAGCGGGTGTTCTCCTATTGGTTCTCTTTCTCTGGAAAACCCCCACTGATACAAGGGACATGAGCCAAGGACGGAGGGCAGCTGTAGAGCCTGCAAAAGTCAAGGGAGCAAGTGGTCTAGAGCTTCCAGGGAGGAGTGCAGCCCCTCCAACACCAGACTTTCAGCCCAGTGTAACTTTCTTCAGTCTGATCAGCTACAGAACTGTGAGATAATACATATGTACTGCTTTAAGCCACTAAATTTGTGTTAATTTATTATGGCAGCAAAAGAACACTAATACACGAGACCAAGCAGATCTATGCCAGCCGTGATTTGGATTCCTGTTACCTTTGGGGTGAATGAATGAATTGTGATTGGGGGGTGCAGAATTGGACATTTTATTGTCATTGTCACTTTCTATGTATTTATGAGTTTAAGGTTACATGGGTATGTTCAATTGATGATGAACCCTGAAGCTATAGGCTTATGATTTGGACAATTTTCAAATAATTGAATTAATGATGTGGAAAATAGCTTTAAGATAATCACAACTATTAAAATCACATATTTTTAAATGAAAGGGGAATCACATGGAAGATCTAAACTTGAAATCCACTGGAAGAAAAAAAAAGTTTTCTAAATAAAAGAACTGAACATAAACAGGACTCTAAGGTATGATGAAAGGTATGATGATAAAAGGAAAGGTATGATGATATAAAGGTATATGATATATGAAAGGTATGATGATGATATATGATGATATATGAAAGATATGATGATATAAGGAACATAAACAGGAATCTAAGGTATGATGAAAAAAAAAATCGACCTAAATGATGTTGAAAAAAAACCCACCATGAATTTTTATATTCAGGGTTTTTGAACATTTCCCATAAATATTCATATATCTGTGAATACTTTCCAATACATATTTCTAATAAATATTTATGCAAAATAAATTCTATTTGTAATGGAAGAAAATTAAAAATGGCCTCAGATATTTCTCTTCTGACAATTAATATTAGAAGACATTGAGAAAAATACCCAGAGATTAAAATGAACTTTGAAATGCAAACTATCAATACTAAATCATGTCCATCTTGTAACACATGTGTAATGATGTTCGTTTTTAGGTACACAAAAACTGGTAGAGTATACCACCTATTACCCATCTTGGGGGGGAAATACAAAGAACTGTCAAATATTTATTCTTAATCTATAAAAAATCAATATAAATAAATACAATATTTGGAAATTTCCAGTACTTAATACTAATTTAGAGCAATGGAATCTAAGTATCTAATGAAATAAATTTGGGTACACAAATTATAGCACATCTGTAAGATAATATAACATGTATCAATTTTGAATTATTATCATATTCAGTTAATAATATGTACAATATATTGTTAGGTATGAAGCACACTTCCAATTGTGGTTTAATCTCAATTATAAATGTTTGGATATGTTCTTAAGCAGACTTAGGCATTTTCTTTATTTTTCATATTGTCTCTAAAGGATAGATATTGTTTTGTTAGGTATAATAAAATAAATATTCATGAAAAAGAGAATATGCAAAGAGATGAGTCAACTATACTCTGTTAAATACATTAGATTTGAGGGCACTTTCAGAAAAGAAACTAAGCAATCTATTTAATTTTCAAATATTTAAAATGTTTTGTAAGATGAGGATGTTCACAGATTTACATATTTTAATTTCCTATGTATTGCAATTCATCAACTTACTTGCCAAAATATACAGATGCCCTTACATTACACTGTTACTTTAAATTTTATTTTCTAAAATTTGTATTGAATCACAAATCAAAAAGTTTGCAATGTAGTTTTGACTAAGACTCAGTAGAAGCTGTTTCCTGTTTTATGTTTGACAATAATTTAGTATAATATAAAGTGATGTGACATGAAGCAACATCCCGAACAGAATTCAGTTCCATTAACAAGCTCCATTATAGAAACACAGCTACCTACAAATCAACTATTTTGTGTCAGTTTCATTAATTACTCTTTGGACATAATTGGTGTAATGCCATACCTTGTCTTACGGTGTTTGAATTGTTTGGCTAGATAAGGCAAGGCACGATATTGAAAAAAGCATAACCTAAATGCAATTTTAAATTACTGGCTAATTTCAATTAAAAAATAACTTCTGGTATGATTTATTTCTGGCTTTTGTCTAGAAAAAAAAGAGTTAAAAAGTCACACATTGAAAAAAGCAATAACTTATCCATTTAAAATTCAAACATACCCTCTTTCCCTTTCAGTTTTACTATTTAAATAGCTATCTGCCAAAATTACTATGAATAAATTTGTTCCAGCATCATTTAAAAAAATAGTTTTTGTGTCAGTAATTGTGCCAAATGGAATTAACTATGCTAAGAACTCGATTTCGTAAAACTGAAGTTACCATTAATTGAAGATGCATAATATTGTGTATAAAGGAAAACAAAAAATTTGCTGCTAATTAAAACATGACAGGGGCGCCTGGGTGGCTTAGTCGTTAAGCGTCTGCCTTCGGCTCAGGTCATGATCCCAGGGTCCTGGGATCGAGCCCCACATCGGGCTCGCTGCTCGGCAGGAAGCCTGCTTCTCCCTCTCCCACTCCCCTTGCTTGTGTTCCTGCTCTCGCTGTCTCTCTGTCAAATAAATAAATAAAATCTTTAAAAAAATAAAAAAATAAAAAAATAAAACATGATGTATCAGTAAGGTCTTGGAGAAAGACAGAAAACAGCAGTTACTTGAACAGAGAGAATTTAATATGTCAGAATTATTAAATAAGCACAACTTGAATTATCATTGAAGATAGATATAGATAGGAAGATAGAAAGATAGATAGAGGATACATGCAAAAAGAGCTGAGAAAAATGGGGAGAAGTTGAAATTATTAAAATTTAGAAATCTAGAAGGTACTCACAGGAATGAGACTCACACCTCCGAGGAGAAGACACAGTTTGCTTTCTCTGAAGTAAGATCTTTGATCAGAAGAAATGTTGCATGTTATACTGTGACTGCGCATAAAACATCCCATGTGCCTCTGGATGCTGGATGCTGGAAGAAAGCATCATGGAATGGGAAGCAGCTCCATATACAAAATACTTGTCTATTTCAGTGAAGACAAATTCCTACCTCCACCAAGATGGAAGTGACCCAATGTAATTAACTGCCATCTGTTGGTTGCTGTCCTCCAAGATGTGATGTCATATTGGGGGCTCAGTATGGACATCAGCTGTTGATAGATTAGGCACTCAGCACTAACAATACCCAGATAATAATCAGCGGGGAAAGTTATTATTGTTGACCCCATGCAAAGTCTTCATTGCACCACCATGGCCACTTTGCGCATGGACTCTTTGAGCAAACAATGAAGTGGCTGATAATAGAGGAGGCTGGCATATCTACAGAATATGCATCTTGCCAATCTGGTTGTTGAGAGCCTCCTCTGTAATGGATGTCTTTGGTGACATTCGCATTGCTGGCAAATGTTACCATGCTCTCTGCTCTCTGTCATGCTGACACAGCTATCCACATTAACCACCCCAGATTTGCTGGTCACGAATCAATCCATCCTGATTTTTTTTTCAAGTCAGAGACACTGAGCCTAAAAATTAACAACCTATGAGGATTCTATGTAGATTATTTCTTCTGCTCATTTCTCAGTCCAGAACAACTGGACACCCAACTATACCACCCAAAATACTTCCTACTTGGAGAATGCACTTTAACCACTGTCTTTCAATGCCACTGTTGAATCATGCTGTAAAGATCCAGCCATCTTTTTTTGGTTGATGGCAGTATATTTTGCTCAGCCATCTCTTAATTACTCCCCCAATTTTTTGTTTGTTTACCTCTTACATCAACTGTTTGTAAAGAACGGCTCATGAGGCCACAGATGAGTATTTAGAGGAGACAATGCGTCAAGAGTCACTATAGGAGTTTGAGCTGCCTGGTCACACAACTTGGACCTCTAATTGCTCTTGAGGCCAATTTATTATATATCACAGCCATGATAGTAGAATGCATGTTCTGCATATGCAGTATTATGATGTTGTGGGTCAGGTAAGCATAGGTCATGATATAAGATCAAGTTACTTAATGTCCTGTGCTGTCCACCAATATTTTTCAGCAAAAGTTATTGATCTTTTGAAGAGAGCATAGATTTGCTCCCAAACCCTAGAATCCTGTGCAGGGTTCCCCTAGGACACCCTACTGGCAAATTCTAACATGATGTGAGCTATACAGCCATGGTGGAGTTTAGAGAGTCCCGGGTGGAATGCCTTAGAACAGGGAAAGAAGGCGGGTTTGGAGCTGACAGACACTGACTTAATGACTGGCCACATAGCATGTCAGCTGTTGTAAGCCCACCCTGATTTCAGATATGTTAAATATGAAGTAAAATAAAGGTATGTATTTACTTATTTATTTGCTTGCTTGTTTATTCAATTACTTATTTTAACATTTTTCTGAAGTAGAACATACAATAAACTCCATATATTGAAAGCACACAATTTCAAGTTTGACACATTTATACACCTGCAACACCATCAAGAAATCAAAACAATGAATGTATCCACCATCTCAAAATTTTCCACCCTCCCTAGACCCCTGTCCCCAGCTCACCAATGATCTACTTCCTGACTAATATTGTGTATTATATTTCCTGGAATTTTATAAAAATGGCATCATGCAGTATGGAATCTATTTGCCTGGCTCCTTTCTCTAACAATATTTACTTTCATTCATGTTGTACCCTGTATAAATGCTAATTCTTTTCATTGCTATGTAGTATTGAATGTGTGGATGTGAAGCAGTGTACATGGATTGATTTTTTGAGTGGCATCCAGGTTTGACTAGTGCATGAGTTACTTTTACCAACTTGGGAAAATACCTAGGAATGTAATCCGTAAATGTTATATTTTGTTTTCATTCAGGCAAAATATTTTAATAACTTTGCTTTAAACTTCTTCTTTGATCTATAGTTTACTTAAAAGTGTGTAATTTAATTTCCATATTTTTGGAGCTTTTCTGGCTCTCTTACAATCATTCATTTTTTGTTAAATGCCATTATGCTTTGAGAACATAATTTGCATTCTTTTTATTCTTTTGAATTTGTCTTCTTTTTAATGGTCAAAATATGTTTTATCGTGGTGGATGTTCCAAGCATACTTGAGAGACTGTTGTGTTTTCTCTTGCTTATTGGCTCATTAAATGACCATTATGGCAAGTTTGCTGATAGGGTTTTCAGGTCATTCATACTTACACATTTTTGGCCTAATTGCTCTATGAGTTGTTGAGACTAGCATATTATAAACTAGAGCCAGAGCTGTGAATTTGCCTATTTCTCCTTTTAGTCCTACCAGTATCTGTTTTATGTGCTTCAAATCTCTGTTGTTAGATGCATAGTTGGGACTGTTACGTGTTCTTTGAGAGTCACTAGCTTTTTCGTTATAAAATATCTGCCTTTATCACTAATAATATTGCTTGTTCTGAAGTCTGTTTTGTCAAATATTAATGCAATGACCCCAGCCTTCTTTAAGTCAGTATTTTGTGTGTTTGATCTTTACCGTCCATGGACTTTTAATCTATATTTGAAGCATGCTTCTTAGACATACCTTATTAAAATCTACCACCTTGCTTGTTGTCTACTTTACCTTTGTGCCTTGTTTCTATTTTCTTCTTTTTCTGGTTTCTCCTGGTTAATTGAGCATTTTGCTGTTGTTAAGAGACAATTTTCTCTGTGTCTCTTACACTTCTGTATATTTTCTGAACAAAGACTTTGGCAACTTTTGCTCCATGCCACCCTTTCAAATATGTCTGTAGAGCGAATAGTCTTGGAAAAATGGATAGATGGATAGATGGATAGATAGATAGATGATAGATAGATAGATAGATCTCTTTCTGTGGGACACTTTATCCAAGATAATAAAAATATCGTCTCCTTCCAACACAAAGTTTGTGCACTTTCGATGGCAGCCTTCTTGGGGTTTCTTCTCCTTACCACAGCCCACAGTGTGAGCACGTGTTAAATGACACTTGACACATTGCCCTGTGGGAACTGGGGACTGAAGGCATGCATTATGGGTTGAATGATTGTGTCTCTCCAAAATCCATATGTTGAAACCCTAATCTCCAATGTGATAATATTTAGAGATAGGGACTTTGGGAAGGCAATTAAGGTGGAGACCTTATGATGAGATTAATGTTCTTATAAAAAGAGACACCAGAAAATTAAAGAAAAAAGATTTGCTTGAGTTCTCCTTAAGGTAAAATACTAAGATAAGAAAATCATTCCTCAAAAGATAGTTATTACAGTTACTAATCATAATTATTTTAAATAATCTTGTTTTAGAGAATATCATGAAAAATGATTCAATATAGAGACAGGTAAGTTTTGGGCCAGTGGCTAATGGTTGGTTGTCAGCATTCATCTTCCTCACAGGTATTTTTCAACCACAAGGTGAATGGCAATTGCTCAAATTTGGCCCCTGGAAATGGATACATGAGGACCTGCACAGTGGGCTCTGTAGGGTTTAATATCCTGCTCCCAAAAGGGGCACATTTAGGCTAGTGGTTGCTGTAAGGGTCTCAAAGTAAAGATTTAGCTGCTACCGGGACACTTTTGACTCTCGATGCCCAGAGATGACCACACTGGCTGGGATAATCCACCATGACCAGCAGCAAGAGGTAGGGTTTCTTTTAAATAATAGGAGCAATGAGGGGCGCCTGGGTGGCTCAGTTGGTTAAGCGACTGCCTTTGGCTCAGGCCATGATCCTGGAGTCCCGGGATCGAGTCCCACATCAGGCTCCCTGCTCAGCAGGGAGTCTGCTTCTCCCTCTGACCCTCCTCCCTCTCATGCTCTCTGTCTCTCATTCTCTCTCTCGCAAATAAATAAAATCTTAAAAAAAAAAAATTAAAAATAAATAAATAAATAAATAAATAATAGGAGCAATGAAAGATAAACAGAATGGGTCTTCAATTTGGGTGATAGCTTTACTCCCATGCCCTGCTGTACTAGTGAACAGTCCCACATAGCAACACCGGGCTGAAGATAACAAGGTTATCAAGAGCTCAGATTCCTCATGAATGAAGGGTTTGATCATACCACCAGGCAAGTCGCCAGGCATGCTGAGCTGATAGTGAGGGACAAGAGGAGTTTAGAGGGGAGAGTGGAGAGGGAGGGGATGGAAACAGCTCCATGACCCCTGGAAGAAGGTTCTGTAGTTCAGACTAACTTCTATCTGCCGGGTGTCCCCTCAGCAAGAAAGGGCCATGGGGACCATGGAGGAGGTGTTTCCTGAACCTGTGTGGTGAGGGCAATCTTTGTGCCATAATGAGTCATCTGTAGTGGCCATGGGATGTGCCTCAAAGACCTCCAAATCTTTGGACTGAGGCTTCAGCTACTGAAGTCCACTGCTGAATTTTCACTGAGGCTATCTTTCCCACAGGGCTGCTTCTTGCCAACAACTGAGTGTCATTAGTCAACAGATAAAGGAGATTCATCCTTGTAAGATAGGTCTGTTCCTCTAACGGGTGACCTTGGCTCAAAGATACTTCCCTGTGTCTCCTGAATTTTCCTTCTGCTACACTGTGATCCACATTTCCATAAAAAATTCCTCCCTCTTTCCAGCATTTGAGGTCAGACTTGAATCACAATATGACATTAGACCGCAAATAAAGTCCTTTTTCTCTTAATTTCCCCCCAACGTCTGATTTTCAGATTAATCTGCCGATAAACTCTTCAGTTATCTCTCCTACTATGCCACAGGCCACTCCTTATTCTTTATGATAATTTTTAATTTAATGAATAGCACTCTTAATGTCACAACTCTTTATGATATTAATGTCCTTATTGATGATCTTTGCAATAATCTAGTGTCTCAGATCCTTGAATTTCTCTTCTAATTATCTTATTGTGTAGTATACCTCAGTCACTAATTCTCATTGTCATGTACTAGAACTCTTTGTTACCTATAACTTTAATGCCTCCATACTTTCGGTTTCAGATTCCCTGCTCTCCCTCCCTCTGCTGTATTTCCATCTGTTACAACACTTGAACTCTACCAAGACACACATGGCCACTGGTGCTATCTCATTTTTCATGACTTCATGAATTTGGTATCTTCACTTCCCAATACAAATTCCATGAGCCTTTATTTTATTCAATCCCATGCTGAGACCTTCTTATCTTTGCCTGGTTAATTATAATTGGGATTAAACTGAACTTTCTATGTTGTTTGGCAATTGAACTTTGCTGGAAAAACATATGACAACTACGTTGACTAACCTCACTTAAAATTAATTGTCATGAATCTAAAACATGCCTTTAAGGTAATGTGGACCTCTTGAGGACCAACTTAAATGACCACATCTGAGACAATCTAGCAAAAACCAAAGTGATAAAGTTTGTGTCTGTAACCAGAGAAAGGTATGAGTAGGAGAATGACAGTATTTTAAGTGGCTGCAATGCTCACTCTTTAGGAGTGAAGCTTTAGGAGATGATGTGAGTGAAACTGGAAAGTGGGCTAGTTCTTCAGGAGGCGGTTGCAAGGACAAGGTTGTTAGGGGCCTGGACATCCTGAGAGTATATTCAATAATGGATCAGATCCAGTCAGAAAACAAACAAACAAGGGTAGGGCTTTTAAGGGAAAACAAGAACTAAATTCACAGATGACCAAGAGTTAAATTCTTTTGAGGGAGGTCATTGTGAGCTGTGAGGAGGTCATCTGATGACCCTCAGGCTGGACTCCAGCAACTGAGGCTCTCCACCCCTGCCCTGTCCTTGGAATGTGCCCTCGCTTCCCTTCCCTGTTCCCATAAGCTGCCCCAAAGATGCAGTCTGGAGATAGAAATGTGGTGCTGAGACCATCTGGGTAGTATATGTGACTGAATCCACTAAGTCCTCTCTATATAATCTTTTAAGATTCTGGCTGGTGGGTTCAGGGATCCACTGGTCTTGTGTCTGCCCAAGAGCAGCTCCATACTTAAGTTCCTGCTCATTAGACCTGCCACCTACTAATCTGGAGTGGCCTCCCTCTTTCCTCTATCTCTTCCTCCCCTATGTGCATGAAGCCTGTTTCAGATTACTCACCAGAAGTTCCAGGGGAGCTTGCTAACTAACATTTCTTCTTCAAAATTTACTGTAAAGTTTGAACCCTGGACTCCTTTTCTACTGGAGAAATTCCTCATACACAGATGTTCAGTGCTCTATTGAGAAGTTTAAAGTTAACCCATGCAAATATTTGAATATCCGAACATTGGCAGCAAGGTGATGTTTGGATCCTAAACTGTAGGTAAAAACTAATTATTATTCATTCATTCATTCACTCCCACATTCATTCATCTATTGCCTGTATAGTTATTGAATCTCTACCACATGTGTGGTGCTATGCTCCCCCTTTGAATATCGACGGTAAAAAAGATTCCTACCCTATTCCTGAGGAGAACAGAAGCCCACAAGCATAAATTATGTTTCTTATTTAAAACTTTGTGACAATACAGCCATCCATGTACGTCTTTGCTAAAAGCTAATTTTGCATAAGACCAACACAAAAATGGGTTTTGATACACATATGCATACCATTTATCAACCTATAAACAAAGCCTTTAACATAAAACAAAAACCCTTTATTTGGATGTACACATTGCCAAAATCTTACAGACTATTTTAAGATTTATGACAGCTTTCACAGCATTCTCTTTTCAGGCATCCACTTGAGTGCATTAACTTTGAAAAGAAACTGTTTGGCTTGAATTGTGAGTATGACTTCACACAATAAAAGCAAAGGAACCGATAGTGCAGTTCCTTTCTTGTATATCAATACACAAATATATACATATTGAACCATGTCTTGGTGCTTTCAGGTAGCTGCAGGTTCACTTTAAGTTCAAGTAAAACACGAAGAGGCTTGCCTGTCAAATTTAGGTGTTAGTAAATTGTGAAATATTAGTTGACATGGTGTCAAAAACTAGAACAAAGGACCCACTGTAGTATCTTTATTACACTAAAAAAAAAAAAAAAAGGTATGAGTTCCAAATCTGGTGAGAATGATTTTGCAGAGTTCAAACAATTATATGGTGATGACTGGAAAGCTCAGTGTATGATTTTCAAAGAGATGATTAATACAGATATTCCAGAAATAACTAAAACATATTCAGGCAGGTTTAGCTGAAACAAATACTTGTGAAGTAGAGCTAAACACCCTGAAATGTCATTCACGTTCTGCAACAACACTGCATCACACATGCCATTCAAACTCCACAGCTCATCCCACCACCCCCATCATCATAGGGCCGCCTGGGTGGCTCAGCCCATTGAGTACCTGACTCTTGGCTTCAGCTCATGGTCTCAAGGTCATGGGGTTGAGCCCCGCTTCAGGACTCCACACTCAGCTGGGAGTCTGGGATTCTCTCTCCTTCTCCCTCTGCCTCTCCCTTGCTCGCACTTTCTCTCTAAAATAAATGTCTTTAAAAAAAAAAAAAAAAAACACCTCTATGGCTCAAGTATAAGCATCTAAAAGTAGAAAATTATGGCATTTTCTTTGACTATTCCATAGGGTTATTTTGTCATTCAGTCAACAAATGTATGAGGAGGGAAAAAGAAAAATGGGCTTCTTTATCTACTACTTGCAATAAATGGGCCCATTGTCAGAACCTGATGTTTAATCCTAAAATAATTAGGAGGTTTAGAAGAAATTATTTGGCCTAATTACTGTTCACTATTATAGTTGATCATCTACAACCCTAAGATATAATTATTAATCTCTATAATAACTCCATGAGGTAGGGTTCCCTATTTTTCAGATGTGAAAACCAAGTCTAGGGTTAAATACATCAATCAGGGTAATATTAACTTCCATGCCTGGCATTCTGGCATTAGGAATAAAATGTGGATCTGTTTGATATCCAAAAACATGGGCTGATATGTGGTTGTTCTTAAGTTAACAATTTTAAGATGATAAAAATCTTGAGGGGATTAGAAGAAAGAAAAGCTTTTCTTCCCGTACAGGTAGATCATTAAAATGTATTGAGGGTATTTTAGTGGAGAGCGTTAACAAAGAACTTTGGAGGAAGATATAAAAAATAACCTAGTCTCTGGGTTGATATTAAGAATATTCAGTTAAGGGGGGGGTGCCTGGGTGGCTCAGTCAGTTAAGCATCTGCCTTCAGCTCAGGTCATGGTCCCAGAGTTTCTGGATTGAGTCCTGAGTTAGGCTTCCTGCTCAGCGGGAAGTCTGCTTCTTCCTCTGACCCTCTCCCCTCTCGTGCTTTCTCTCTCTCACTCTCTCTCTCAAATAAATAAATAAAATCTTAAAAAAAAAAAAAGAATATTTAGTTAAGGGGTGCTTGGGTGGCTCAGTTGGTTAAGCACTGACTCTTGATTTCAGCTCAAGTCATGATCTCAAAAGTCATGAGACCCAGCCCACTGTCAGGCTCTGTGCTCTATAAGGAGTCTGCTTGGTATTCTGTCCCTCCCCCACTTGCTCTCTCTGTCTCTCTCTCTAAAATAATAAATAAAAATTTTTAAAAATATTTAGTTAATCTTGCTGAGGAAATTAAGTTGTTTAATTAAACCTAATTTAACAAAATATAGCTCCTGTTTCGATATCGCCTCTATTGAACTTAACACTTGACAGGACAATGTGGTCTTGCCTTGTAACATTAGAAGTTGTTCAGCGGACATACATGCGGTATAGAGAGGCTGCCATACCACATTTATCTCCTTAGGTACGTGGTCTGGTATAACTTCTCCAGCATAGTAGTT
This sequence comes from Phoca vitulina, assembly GCF_004348235.1. NCBI lineage: Eukaryota > Metazoa > Chordata > Mammalia > Carnivora > Phocidae > Phoca > Phoca vitulina. The sequence goes on along the minus strand of NW_022589730.1, from coordinate 6,308,027 downwards.
GCTCAACAAATGTTAAAATAAACCAAACTGATACCATACTCGAAGAATATTCCTGTACATAAAGATGTAAATTAATCATATTTTGCTTAACCTCTTGTTTGGCTATAACTTTAACGTATTTCCTCCTTAAGATAAAATTCATTGAGATATAATCATACATAAATATGCTCCTGATAAAATCTACCACATAGACACTATATAGTCAATGTTTGATAATGAATATCATTTTTATTTTGGGTTTTCCTATCAAATACACTTTACTGTATTAGAGCTAGTACTTTAATAAGGAATAAGTTATGATTAAAGGAAATATGACAGTGCTATGAAATTGTATATGAATATTGTACTAAAATTGAATTCTGGGAAATTCAGACTAAATTCTGTTAATAAGGGAAGTCTAGAAAAGTACTTTCTAGAACCCAAACCTTACTTCTGTGATTCAATTAAATTAAATCACATGAAATTGGGGCTTTTAAGTAAAAATGGGTCACTATCATGAGAAAAACTTTTTGGGGGGACAAAGATGCTCTGAAGTGACATTAAGCAGTAATTCTTCCTTCAAACTCTGTACTAAAATGGAAGTATAAATATGGTGAACGGCCTTTTGAATTTAGTGTTGTTATTTTGTTTTTTACATGGAGCTCTGGGCTGAATAAAAGAAACTCAATAATGAAGTTCAACTATACCTCATAGCCACTGCAGGATGGCTATCATGGTTTTCTTACACCGCATAAAATACAAAATCAAATGTACCCAGGTGAGGTGGAAAGACTCACATTTTTTATGAAGTATATAAAATGTGAGTCATTTCCTTGGAAGTGCCTAAAATCAATAGTTTTAAATCTAAGATTAAAAAAAGCAGAGTACTTAATTTCCAGAAATATAATGTATTTTTCTGACATACTTTTTCTACTATACTATCCTTCTTGCCTCCTTCCTAACTGCTTAGGCCCACTGAACAATAACTATTGTGCTGTATTTTGAAAGGAAATGATTAGTGGTGTTTTACTAACTAAAAACACTAATCCATTTTCAATACCATTATTTAATAAAAGGAACCAGGCTCCAGAATCCTTGGAGAAATGGCCAATTATAGGAGGAGAGCTGCAAATCTGCAAGATGAACCTGGACCATCTGGTAGGTGGCAGAATGTAAGGAAGTATTCAAACAGAAAAAAATAAAATAAAATCAAACAAATGAAAACAATGAGGAGGATATATCAAAGGATACAGGACCCAAATGAAAGAGCTCCCAATGACCAAAGCTGGAACAATTTGAGAAACAAAATAAAGTTGTTTTGCATTATAACTTAAAGTATGACATAAATACCCATGAGTTCAACTGACATAAGTAAATGATGAAATAAATGAATGGGAGAGAGAGAAATCTGTGCAGAAGGATTTCAAGTGACTTATGTAGATACTCCTTAAGAAGATGGGGCATAACTTAAAATATCTCACTTCTTAACTATGAGTAGCACATACTGATTTCCTTGAAAAAAGCACAATATGGAAAGGAGAGACAAAGACCAACTTCACAGCAGAAAACGCTGACAAATACTACCTCAGGCAGGTGAGCGAAGGTAACAGCAGCTGTGATAATTCATGTGGATACTACGCACTTCTAATTTGTAGTGATGAATGTGCACTTAGCCTCTGTGGTCTTTCTCCCCAAAACCCATATCCACTGTCTAAGCATGAGAAAAATCATCGGGCAAATCCCAGTTGGGGAGCATCCTACAGAATACTTCACTAGTTCTCAAAACTGTCAAGATCATCAAAAACAAGGAAAATCTGTAAAATTTTCAAAGCCAAAAGAGGAGCCTGAGGAGACATGACAACTAAATGTAATGTAGTGTCCTAGATGAGATTCTGGAACAGAAAAAGGAAAAGGGGTAAAAATCAAGGAAATCTGATTAGAACATGGACCTTGGGAGATAATAATAGATCAAATATTTATTCATTGATTGTGACAAATGTACCATACTACCATAAGGCATTAATGAGGGAAATTGGATGTGGAATATATGGGAATTCTGTATTATCTTTGCAATTTTTCTATAAACTTAAGAACATTTTTAAAAAGTGTGTTTAAAAACCTAGTCATCCCAGCATGATTTTTATAGAGATACACAAGCTTATTCTAGAATTTCCATGTAGTGGCAAAGTATCTAGAACAGCTAAAACAATTTTGAAGAAAAAAGAAAGAATTAAGTGGGAGGAATCAGTCTATCTGATTTCAAGCCTTATTATACAGCCAGAGTAATCAAAAGAATTTCCACAGGGGACAGACACATAGATCAATGTGGCAGAACAGAGAACTCAGAAATAGAACCACAAAAATATGACCAATTGGTTTTAGACAAAGTTGCAAAAGAAATTTAATGGAGGAAATATAGCCTTTTCGACAAATGGTGCTGGAGCAATTAGGTATCCATAGCCAAAATAATAAATTTCTACCTAAGTTGTACACTTCATACAGAAATTAACACAAATGGGCCATGGATTTAAATATAAAGCAATAAGCTGTAAAACTTTTAGAAAAGAAAAACAGAAGAAAATCTCGGAATCTAAGGCTAGATGAAGAGTTATTAGATTTGACACCAAAAGCACAATTCATAAAGCAGTTGACATATTGGACATTAGTCAATATTTTTAATTGTTCAGCAAACACCTTCCTAAGAAGATGAAAATACCAGCTACAGAAAAGGAGAAAATATTCAAATAAACAAAGCCAATAAAGGACTAGTAACTAGAAAATACAAAGAAATCTCAAAATTCAACGGTAAAAAAGCAAATAACCAAATTAGAAAATGAGTAAAAAACATGAGACCTTCACTAAAGAGGATGTACAGATGGCAAATAAACACATGAAAAGATGCTCAACATCATTAACCACTATTCCTATATTCACTACACATCATTTTGTTTGAAAGAAGAAACACTTACTGCAAGGGATGGAGAGATGTATTTCTAAAATAATGATGAGCAGCATTCTGGCATATACTCATTAAGCTGAAATCTTTAAGATGTTTAATAAAGTTAGCAAAATTTTAATGTATTAATTTGCATATTTGGAACAAGGTATAGCGAGATCATCTATGAGTTGATATCAGTGTTCTGCTTAGGAAAACCAAGAAGATAAACATGTTTCTGAATGAATGCATAGGATCAGATTGTCCAATGTGATACAAATCAGAGAACTTAGTATCAGGCTTTACTAAATAGATTCAAAGACATAAGTCATTAGAGACCGGCCTTCCAAAGTCCAAGGTCTAAGGGAGAAAACTAATTAAGACTATAGATGTAATTACTTTCATGTCTTAGTTTCTTGTTAATATATCTTATTACTTCTGTGTATCCTCTCTATAAACCTCCACTCCATCTGGAAAATGAATGACATAGATTTTTGCTGTTCCTCACCATGACTGTTTTATTCAGGATGAGAAACTCAGTCAGAACATTTGTTTATTTCTAGGGAATCGGCTTTCAAAATATAGCTTTATTCAGTAATAAACAAAAGTTTTAAAATAAGATTTTTAAAAGGTACACTAGGTAAAATTCCTGACATGTTATTAATAGACCGGGCACTGTTTAGTATACCCATCAGAGACTACCTTGATATATTTATAAGTTGGACCTCATTTTATCCTCTTCTTCCCTTGTATGTAGCACCATAATAATTGATTATTGGTGGGTTAGTAACCAATGATGGAACAAACATTTGTTTCCTGCATATCTCAGTTGTGGTGCTAAAGTGGAAATGAAAATACTTATTTACCATAGATTTAAAATGCTATTATAAACATAACGATGAATATATTTGCTTTAACTACTGACAGGCTTTTTTTAGTTTAAGATTGCTAAAACTTTATACTAAATACCAGAACTCCAACTGGCCAAGAAATTGACTCATTTTGGAGAGTGTAAGTGACTTCTAGCCAAAACTGTAAAGGTTGCTGTGTTTCTTCAGAATGAAGCACTGGGAGATGATAACAGTTTTATTTTAATGCTTCTTAGTTTGCATAGTCATAATCTTGACCTACATTTGTGTAATAGACATGAGGTGGAATTTGCAATTATAGAAGGGAAAAAGGAAAGAGAGAACAGAGGGAGAGGGTAGAGGAAATGAAAGGTTTTTGAATCGATTACATTTAAAACAAAAACAACCACTGTTTAAACAATGAGAACCTCAGGAAAGGGTTTATAAAATTATTTAACATCTTGAAATCACTCTTGCCTGTGCCGACGTAATTTTGAGTTTAAAAGGAACACCAACTCACAACAATGGTGTTTCTAAACAACACGGCTGGTGATGGAGTGTGAAAGAAGCACAAGGAAAATCACATGTAATGGACATTTATTTGGGTAAGCAGGTGTGAAAAATGCCCCAGGGAACTGAGTGCCAGTGTGTAGAAATATCTCAGACTCTGAGCACTTGTAATTATGCAGTCTTTCCCTGTGGGCTTACTTGTTTATTTGTCTGTTGGTGGTTGCCTGAACTTTTTAAATTAAAATTTTGATGAAAAGAAAGTTCCTGCCTTAAAACCATACTTTACAATCCTAAAAAGGACTCCAGAGAACAATTTAAAGGTTTTATGAAGATATTTTTAAAAATCAGTTTTATTTTTATTGTACATTCCATTTTTCTTTTTGCTGTGGTTAGGAGAAAATTGATTTAGAAAATAAAAGTAAGTGGCCCCCATCGTCTTCCAAATTGTTTTCTTTGTACTTTATGCAAATTAAACCTGGTAAACTTGACTATGGTGGAAATTTAGTGGTGTTTAAAGACTGGTTAGGACTGGAAGGATGGATTAAATTTTTCTCTTTATAAAAGAGTAGCATATCAATTGTTTTAAGAATACCTTTTATTCTTTGAGAGAGATTTTTTTTCATTTTTTTCATATAAATACAGTTTCTGTGAACAGGGAATTTGTAGAGATAAAGAGAAAAATAAGATTCTTTGCTAAGATAACAATAAAAAGGAATATTTTTTTTTTATTTCATGTACATTAGAATCTATAAAAACAGGATAGAAAAATATATAGAAAAGAAAAATACAACTTACATAGAAAATGAAAAGAAACTCCATAAAAAAGGGAGATAGAGACGACTGTAAAAAAGCATTGCTAATATGATATTTTCATTTCCAATCTTGTCTGATGTATATTCAGTCTCTCTTGCTGCAAATATCCAAATATTTCTAAAATACCTACTTATCACTTTTCATGTACAGTTTTTTAATGCAATATTGAATTTTACCAGCAGAATTATAGAGGTAATTATGTCTCTTAATTCACCACCCTAAAACAAATGAAAGGAAATTTTCCATAAGATCTTTAAGCTCTAGAACAACATGGACTCAATAAATTGAGAGATAAAAAAGTATAGTATTAAGAATACATGATGGCATTAAGAGGGAGGTTACAAATCTAAAGAAATGAAGCAAGTTCAAAAATGACCTTATTTCATTAATAATGTAAAATGCAGAAAAATGTAAGAAGAGAAAAAAGCTTAAATTAGCCACAGAGAATACAGAGGAATAAGACAAAGCAGGTAAAGCAATCTGAAAGAAGTTATACAGAATCCAGATAAAAATTATTTGAGATACGGATAACTATTCCATTTATAATGTAGAAAACACATGTCAGCAAACTAGAGAGACAGGTCCTCAGTCTGATAAAACATATCCACAAAAAAGGACCTGCAGCTAATGCTATCTTTAATGGTGAAAGTTTGAATATGTTCCTCCTAAAGTGAATAACAAACCAAAGTTATCAGTTCTCCTTACTTCTATGAACATGATACTGAAGGAAAGAGCCACATGAACAGAGTAGAGGAATTAAAAAAAATAAATAAACAAAAGGCATAAGTGTTGAAGAAGAAGAAGAAAAAAGTAACGACTGTCTTTATTTGCAAAAGACATGTGGGTGTAGGTAGAAAATAGCCAATAATCTGCAATAAAGCTAATGTAGCTGATCATGAGTTTAGCAACATTTCAGGATAAAATATCCATATAAAACATTTGTGTTTCTCTATATTAGTAATGAGCAATTGACAATTGAAATATACACAGTACCATTTAAAATCAAGTCGAAACCATGAAATACCAAGGGATAAATCTACAAAATATATCAAATATATGTGCTTTAAAATTTTTTAAATAAAAATAAAATATATTCAAAAAGACCTAAGTTAATGGAGAAATATACTATGTTCAAGAATTTAAGACTTAATATTCTAAAGACATCAATTATCCTGAAACGATGTATAGAGTCAATGTGATCCAAGTAAAAAATGTTTAGAGGTTTTTAAGCAGGTTTTACAATTTTTGTGGAAATACCAAGACCTACATAACAAAAATAATTTTGGAAAAAAAACAACTATGGAGGCCTTACACTGGTTAGTTTCAAGACTGGAATGAAGTCACAGTGATCACTGTAGTCATATAATATTGGTATTTGGGTAAGAAGAGTCACATAGATGAATAAAAAACAGAACACAGAAAGAAACCTACATAAATGGGATTAATTGGTTCTCAAGAAAGGTATTTCAATGTTGATGATAATATCTTCAACAAAATAGACTTTCAAATGCAAATAAGTAAAGCTCCATCCATACCTCATATTATAAAAAAATCAACTTGAAATGGATCATGGACCAAAATCAAAACCTAACATGATAGATACTCTGTAAGAAAACATAGGTAAAGTCTTTGTAAACTTAGGATATGCAAAGATTCTATCCAGCGTGTATAAAAAGCAGAGACCTTAAAAATTGGGTCATTGGACTTCATCAAAAGACACCAAAAAGAAAATAAAAACACAAAGCACAGACTGGGAGCAAATGTTTGTAAATACGTATCTTATAAAAGATTTGTATAGGAGTGCCTGGGAGGCTCAGTCGGTTAAGTGTCCGACTCTTGGTTTTGGCCCAGATCATGATCCCATGGGTCCATGAAATCAAGCCCCGTGTCAGTCTCCCCGCTCAGCAGGGATTCAGCTTGAAGATTCTCTCCCTCCACCCCTCCCCCCATTTGTGCCCCATCTCTCTCTCTCTCTCCCCTTCTCTCTCGCTGAAATAAATAAATAAATAAATCTTTAAAAAAATAAATAAAAGATTTGTATCAACAATATATATAAAGAACTAAAAACTCATTAAAATACTTGAACAGATGCGTTATCAAAATAAATTATTTGGATAGCAAACAAGCTAGACCACATTTAGAAAGATGCTTTCCATCAGTACTCATTAGGAAAGTTCATATTAAAATCATCATAAGAAAGCACTACACAGCTACTAAGCTAGCTATTATGAGACAAACAAGCAAACATTGACAATAGCAAATGCGTAAAATTAGACAGAGCAACCGGAACATACATTGCTGATGGAACTGCAATGCAACAGTCACATTGAATATTCTTAGATATTTACCCAAGAGAAATGTAAAATATGTCCATACAGAGATCTGTAAATGAATGTTTATAACAGCTGTATTCACAATAGCCCAAACTAGAAACAAACTAAATATTCACCAATTTATGAAGGGATAAACAAACTGGGGCATATTGGATTAACGGAATATGTACTGGTGGTGGTACAACGGACGGAACTGTCATAGGAAACAACATGGATTAATCTCAAAAGTATTTTGGTATGTGGAAAAAAAACCCCATACCATTTATAAGACATTCTAGAAAGCAAAACTATAGTGACAGAAGCAGAATTAGCAGTTGTCAGCGGCTGGTTGGGAAGCTGAGATCTACTGCCAGGAGCATGAGGGAAGTTTTTGGAGTTGCAGGAATATCTGTATCTCGGCTGTGGTGGCAATCATCCTTCGTATTTGTCACTACTCATCAAGCTTTGCCCTCAGCCTGGGTGAATTTTACTGTTTGTAAATTTCACCTCATTCAAATGGACTTAAAATTTATTTATAGAAGAATCTATAACCATACTTTGTAAAGACATTCGGAAAATTATGAAATGCATTTTCCTGAGCTTGGAAAAGTGTCTCGCATTGTTTCATTAATTTTCTCTTCATTCTTAGAAATTTCCTATTTCCATTATGCTTTCCTTATCTGTAACTGAGGTTTGGGTCTTTCCATTTGCCATAAAATAAAAATAGTCTGTTCAATGCTGGCCTTGGGTCTGAAAGGAAGTTACTGGGTCTCCATATCTGCAAGAATACAGCCAGTGTCTCCAATCTTCTTGTCACCGGAGGCCACGTTTGATGCCTCTTCCTCCCCACAGCAGGTATGAGCTGGAGAGGCTGACTGTGGAGTGCCGCCAAGTTCTAACAGCTGGACCTGCCACAAGGTAGCCTTTGAGGTCTGTGGTTGCCATGGTTACTGGCATGACCAAATTTGAGTACACTGCTGCTTTAAAACAGTCAAAGAATTTTTAAATAGGGTTGATCTTATTCCATCGGAACATGGATTATAAGCAGTCTTGACATCAGAGAAGGTGTGACATGAATTTTATAGGGCTAGAATAAATACATTTAAATTCACTACAATGTTTTTTTAATTGTCTTTCATTTACCTGAGGATAAAATGAAGAAATGTGGCCCTGATAATGAAGCATTGACATTGACTCACAGAGACCCAAAGTGTCCATATGGTCACCCCATTAAAAGGAGGAGAGGGAGACCAGGAGAGGTCCTGACTAGAATGTGGCTCACTAGAGTTCCACATGGCCACAGAGCTACTCAGTGGTTATTTGTCTGGTACCCAACTGTACGGATGGGACTGATATATTTAGCAGTTGCATAACCCCATTTTGGTTTCCTGTTCTGTGGGTAAGACCCATCAGTGTAAGAAAGCGCTGAAATCACACCCGCGTCAAGATAGTAAATGAAAACCAATTATCGCATCCTAGGTCGAGAGTAGGAATTAGTGTCACCTTAGCAGAGTTGGTGGTCACCATCAACTCTCTGTTCAATTCTCCGGTCTGATCCCTGCAAAAATCAGACAAAGCCCAGAGAATGACTCTAGAAGACTGTACCATCCAGAACAGTTGGGCTCTCTGAGTGCTGGGGTGGACTTCTAAAGGCGTACTTAAATGGCCTGTCCAGAGGCAATACTCTGAATAGCTGTGGTTCTGTCCTTCAGAGTGTCATATTTGTAACCTATCCGAGATTCCTATATGGTGTTTTGTGCTCAGTAGAAGAAAACGTGGGTTGAAGAACCAAGGTGTGGACACACGAGTGGCTCTATTCACCACCGCTTCCAATGTCTCACTGAGGAATTTTGTGTTTCCCATCCCGGCATTGCTGGGCTTTGCAGAATTGAAGTTCCCATGCCCTGAGGAGACACATCCTAAGGACCCCAGTGAATACAAATTAGAGTTGCTGCCAGGGAACTTTGGACTTCTCATGTGCAGAGACCATGACTGGAGTAAGAAGTCACCCCAGATTGGCAGCAGTTCTTGACCCTGGTCAGAAGGAGCAGGTGGGGCTGATTTTACACCATACACATAAGGAGGAGTCCATCTAGAATGGAGATGGTCCACCTGGGCCCTCCTGGTATTCCTTTTCTTACTGTAACTGTGAAAGTGGTAACCCCAGGCAGAGCTAAATTGTTCAAAGTTCAGAAAAGAAGTTCTTTTAAAAGTTGAGGTCAAGAGAAAATCATGAATAAATAGGGAATGAGGGAGAGAATGAGTACCAAGTGTGGCCCCAAGGTCAACTTCAAAGTGATGACTGTAATGTTTCCCTTCTACCCTCCCTGCTCTCAGTTCCCCGCCAGGCAGGAGTTGCTTCCTGATCCTGTGTGGAGAAGCAGGTATATGTGGTGCAGGAGGAAAGTGGCGACGGAGAACACGCTGCTCCTATCTCCTGCTTTATGAAGCATCACTGAGAGATGCCCCAGGTACTTTGCTCTGAGCCCACCACCATATTAACACAAAGCTCCGCTTCCTACAGGCTACGCTCAGCCAATGACTCAGGGTGGCAGAGATTCTAAAGCCAGCTCCCTCCTGCAGTACCAGGGACTCCACTGATGGGCATGTTAGTCTCGGACACACTGCATCAGATTGGTAGCCTCTTGGTGCTGAGCCCTTGTAGTTCTAAAGGAGCAAATCTCCTTCCTGTCTGCCTGCCTTCTCGGGGTTCAGAATGCCACCGTCCTCTGAAGAGGCCTCAGTATCTCCCAACCTCTCCTCTTTTTCCCTCCCACATGTTTACCACCAAAGTATCTCTTGCACACCTTATCACATCTTGTGTCTGCAGCTTGAAGGACCTGAAACAGTGCAATCTTTTTGAGCATCAAACGTGTGTTCCTTATTTTATTGTGTTACTTACGAATTATCATAGTGTTATTCCTACATGAGAACATGTTTTCAATCCCTATTCCATATAAAAACTGATATACCTCCAACTGTCCCATCCATGAAGAGGCTAAAAGCCAAGGGGAATAAAGGTTACAGAGTTTAATTTAGAGGAAGGAACAAAAGCATTTCCCAGGTAGAGCAAATATCTGCTAAGCATATTTAAGGGTACATTTTAATTCATTTCCCCAATTTAATATAACCCTTTCCCTATTCAGACCCCAGTGGAGTTTGGAGAAGAGCAGATCAGCATTCTCTCAGAGCAAACTTCCAAGAAAGTTTACACAAGAATATTTAACTTTTCTTGAAGCTCACAAAACTCTCAATGAGTCAGGATACTGTTTGGGGGACTTCCTTTGAAATAAAAATTTAAAGAATAACATAAACAAATCTATATTTCATGTCTTCCTTTGGGCTTCTTTAATTATGTGCTATTATATTTTTGACAGAGCTTTTGAAAGAATATACTTAATGTAGTCAATAACACACATTAATTATCCTTCAAAAAACAGGATTCTGTGGTATTTATGGATACTTAAAGCAAGCATGTTGTTCATGTTTTTTTTAACTATATCGTTTATATAGGAAATGTCTAGACCCTCTGGAATATTATGTTCAAATCATGAGCATCCTTTCTCTTTTTTTTTTTCTTTTCAAACCTTAAGTCATATAAATATACCAGAAGGAAATACCTAAATCAAATTTTTTGAGACTTAATAATGCCCTTTTTTCTTCTCACCGCATCCTATCATCGTCTGCGTGTATTGAGTCGATGCTCAAATAAACACGCGTGGCTGTTATTTTCAGAAGCTCTGGGATGCACACATTCAGGATTTTCCTAACTGCTTTCATGGTTTTAAGCCACTGACTTTAATGTGACAGTCATAACGTTTGTGTTTGTAGGGTTATGAAGTTGCACTCATCTATAAACCACCACCAGAGAAGAAACTTTATTACATGCACAAAGTGATTATTACTGAAAGAGTGGAGAGGAGACTTATTATGATGTGTGTGATGTGCTTGCCCTGCATGGAAATTCTGTGCATTTGTCGATGAAATTTGGGATAGAAAATGCCAATTAGGCCATCCTCATCCATCCTATGACATCACTAATTACAATTACTAATTTTAGAATTTTAGCCCATCATTCTAGTTTTAAAATAAATCCAATGTAATTGACAAAAATATATAAGCACAGTTTTCAGTAGCTCCAACTTGCCACACTCAGCCCGGTTATATTGCATTTTCCAGCCTTGCTCAGTGTCCTGAAATATAGGCTGGGTGTTAATTAAAACCACACATACCGAAGATGGAAGAAAAGACCAGACCAATTTAATAAGGATAAAGTTAGGGGATTACATTTCAGCCTAATGATATCACATTCTCCAAATCTCTTTTAAGGACTGTTTGATGCCCCAAATTAACTGGTCATTAGTGACATCAATCCCCTGCTGGCTTTAATCAAGATTCAAACTTGCAGCCCGTGGAACACTAACTACTCTCCAAGGCACATAAATTACCTCAAAATTCCCCTCTTCAGGTGGAGACTGTGAAAGCCACTTAACAGTCCATTTTTGTGCTACACCCAAGAGAATAAACGGAGAGGTGCCCTGATATCAAGAATTGCACTTCAGTACCTAGCAATTACCAAGGGATTTTTGTATCAGCTAAATTAAGTCAATTAAATTTAATGCAGACAATTCATTTTTATATATTGAGAAATTAAGCTATGGCCAGGGGGGTAAATACAGATGAAAAAATCACTGATCAGGTCATAGTGGGAAAAAAAAAAAAATACTACTCCTTCTTACATGTCAGTGTCTCTCAGTATGTGACAAGGAAAATGATGGATGTGTCACCAATGATGGGGGTTGTTCAGAAGGGACTCTCATTACATGCTTCTCATCACAGGATTTTATATCATGTTCACAATTTTGAGCCTTTTCCTATTTATTTATACTCACCAAAATAGAGTTTTCATAGCAGGAAATGAAGGAAATTATGAATTCTGAAGCAATCGCTAAGTATACATTTAAAAGTGTTAATTTTTCAGTCAGTCTCCCGCCTGGCATAAGAGCGTTCATTATGCATGGTTTTCCAGCCTTAAGCATTGATGGACCCCCTCTTACTCACCATCTCACTAACTGATCATTCTTGCAAAATTCACCAAAGTGATAGACATTGTTTTACATCCATTTCTAGTAGTCAAGAACCGTGAAGGGTCCAAGATTTTACCTATCTGCGTGCTAACAGATAAGCATGCAATCGTCTTCTGGATGCTGGGAGAAGACACTCGACTCCTAGTTTAGAGATCAAAGACCTGATTATACACAGCAGAAGAAAAAGCTGCCGAAGTTTCCAGGTGGCCACATCAGTTCTCTGTATTCCAGTTACCACGTGGGCAATACAGATGTGCCAGGATGCAGTCCTGCCGTGGGTTGCATTTCAGGAGAGTAACACGTAAGCCTTATCAGCAGCCTATAATATAATCGAACCTGCTCGTTGTGAGGGGGGAGAGGTCACCTCAGCCCTCAACGGTGCTCACTGGAAAATGGCCTAAACATGGAGAGGCCACGTCTTTGCATTCTTGACGTGCCCAGCAAGACGTGGAGAAGTGCAAGGCCCCCATAGAGGGGCGTCTCTGGCACTAGCACCAGGCCAGTTGGGGAGATCCTTCCCAGATTCCTTTGACAATCAACCTTTGTGTGGTATGCAAGCCTAAAGCTCCCTTCCAAAGAGGGATGACCAGCAGATACGTATCTGCCTTGAGATCACAGAAAGGCGTGAGAATTTTTGTTGCCGATTTTATATTAAAGAGTTTAACAACACTTTCTCATTTTCCATCAGCATTTCAGAAATGTTGAATCTTTATATTCTGTACCTATAAGCTAGAGAGCAGTATTTTTCCATAAAAATAAGATATTGCAGATCACTTATAAAACTATTTATTTAAAGCATATTTTTTTGTATTTGTCAAGCAATACAGGAAAATGAAGATTTAGGACCTAATTTAAAGCAGACTTATAAAGCTTCTGGGACCCATTGTAAGACCGAGAGCCAGCCAACAGTCACCTTGCACAGCACTGATCAGCAGCTCCTGGGTTTGATGGAGCTGGGGGTGGGGCAGGGATAGATACTCTTCAAGTGCTACTGATAAGGAACCTTCCCAAATACATCATTAACCTGCATCATCAGAGTCCCTAAGTGGACTCAGCATAATTGAAAATAAATTACATTATTTTATTAACCAGCATACTCATTTATTAACAAAATAGTTTAATAATTTTATTTCATGACCAGTGTTATACTATGATTATTAAAATAATTACTATTAAAATATTTTTAAATAGAACAAAGGATAACATAGATCTCTATTAAATATATAACAAAACAATTATTTAACTGATAAATATTAAAGTATTAATATTTAATATAATCACTAATAATTTTATTTTATTAATAAAATAATAGTAAATGTTACTGAATCAAGACTTTCCACTCTACTGAGTTTTAAATATATTCCTTCTTGTTTAAGACTCAAGCAATCCTGTGAAGTTGAGATTTTAATTGACCCCACTTCTGCGGTAATTGTGTATTTACATATAACATGTGGTCACACTGGTGGATATCGTGACACTTCCTGTTAATTGATGCCCCGGTATTCATTGTTCCTGAACTGTCCCAGATTTTATGGGGGTACCTGATGCCCAGTTAGAAGCTATAGTTTCTGGCCTCTTGTGAGGTTGGATGTGGCCATATCACTAACCTGGTCCATTGGGGTATGAGCAGAAATGTTCTCTTGGACTCAATCTTTTCCACTTTCTGTTGTTTGGAATGTGCACAGCTGGAGCTGACACTTGAACCCAAAAAAGGGGGTCAAGCCTGGGTGGGAAAAATTCTGTTTTGTTTGAGCCACTATATTTTGAGCTCGTTTTGTTGCAACAACTAATTCTATACCATCATTAATAGAGGCCCAATATTATAATTAGCTTTGATTGGTATTGTCATATTGTGTGATAACTTGATCAAACTCTTTCTTACCTGCAGAGTGCTGTGTTAGCATATACTACCCGGTCAATAACCAGTACTGTCCACGTGTGAGAAGCTGAACAGGCAGCACCTACACTGTTTCCAGTGTTTACAGAGAGCTGGGGTGACCCGTACCCAATCTATTCTCACCACAGTTTCCTTTTCCTCTTGGCCAACTTCCCAATTTCTTCTCCTTGACTTCTTTATCCCTCGTATCCAAAAGGGCATCCCAAGTTACAAAGCCCCCCAGATTCTCTCTAAATGCACTTCTTTTTAAAGCTTTTTCTTATTATTGGTGATATCACTCTATATCTTCATCTGCCATCATTAAATTTTATTCTATTTTCAGTAAACATCCTTATATATTTACCTCTTTCCCTAATAGTTTTACTAACATGTTGCCTTTTTAAAAAATTGGCATCCTTTTGATATCAATGCAGCCTTTTAGAAATATCTTGAATTAAAAGTGTTATTTTATTAATAAAATATTGGTTTGGGATTTTTCTCTGCCTGAGAAGACAAATCTGGAGGCAAAAGCAAAGGAATCATTAACATCTGATTTCAGCCACAACTATGCCATTTGGAAAAATGCACATACCAGGTTATGATGTACATTAATGGAACAAGTTTGGGCAAATTCCTTCTTGATTCAAAATGCTTATTCCTAGCCAGACCCAACTCTTTTTAATGAAACAAATTTATACTAAAAAATGATGTTGCATTTAATCAAAACATAAGCTGGTTAAAACAGATGGGTGAGTTAGTCTCAAAGCCATTTTGAAACAAATACAGACTTCTAGAAACCAGATCCATATTTGTCACAATTTCACCCCTGGAGCATACATATTCTCAGCTCATAGAGTTCTACATCTTTTTTAGTGGAATATCTTCTATCCTTTAAGATTTTTATTTTTTTAAGTAATCTCTATACATACCAACATGGGGCTCGAACTTACAACCCGAGATCAAGAGTCAAAGCTTCCATTGACTGAGCCAGCCAGGCAATCCCCTCTTCTCTTCCAAAATGGCCCGGTGTCACCCATTGTAATCTTAAATTATAAGAGCATATCATCATCTCTACACGTGTTGTCCACCAACTTCCCTTGTCCTAAAGGCTATTAAATGTAAACATAGATTGTCTTGGAGTAAATGTTAGATGGTAGCATGTTGGCAGTATACATTCAGCAAAGAAAGTAGGAGTTAATAAAAAAAATAAAGGCTACGTGTAAGTCAATAAAGACAGTCATTGATTGGGATTGATGCCATATCAAATGGAGGATAAAATTAGAGTGTTATCTTAATCAGTCATTGACAAAAACATGGAAGTGGTGGAAGGTCAGACAAGAGAAGGAGAATATGATTGATTTCAAGAAAGTATACATGTGAAGAAGAATTTAGTTGATAAGGGTCTTTTTTGGCTGCTACCTCTCTCCTGGTTTTATGTTGCCCATCCTACCTTTCCAGTAGTCAATGACATCAACACTTACCACTGCTCCAGAGTAGAGAGATGTTTTATTCCCTGTGGCATGATCTCTGCTAGCATTAAACTTCCTTATGATTTCTTGGCATCTTCTTTCTCTGCTCCCTACCTCACCATCACACGACATCAGCTCAGTCTTCCCATGAGCAGCACAACGTATAATTCTTTTTTATTTTTTTAAAGTGTTCTAAGCGCAGTGTGGAGCCCAGTGCGAGGCTTGAACTCAGGACCCTGAGAACGAGACCTGAGCCTAGATCAAGAGTTGGGCCCTTAACTGACTGAGCCACCCAGGCACCCCTAGAAGCGCAGTGTATAATTGGGGAAATTGGGGCATCCACAATGAGGATGTACTGCTGGGCCTTTCTCTTTCAGGCATTTAGGAATGAAATAGCACAGAGACCTTGTTCCTTTGGAGGCCCTTGTCCTTGCAGTCAACTTAACAGTAATGTTCCTGCCTCAACTTCCAATGTCAATTTTTTCCCTTAATAAAGGTGATGTTAGGCTATCCATTTGCTCACACTTTCATATATTTTTCGTTGGTTCAGAATTTACCGGGGGAGTGACACAATCTTTATTGCATTAAAATCTGGATTACCTTAAAAATATCTAGCTTCTAAATTACTTTCTATTTTCTAATTTATGAATCTTTGTTCTCATTTTTCTTGTCAGTCACAGGCCCTGCCACAGGATTGTGCTTATTTGGCGTTTATTTAGCACATCCGGGATACCAGGGTTTGTTCTAAGTGCATAACATACATTCACTCACAAAAATCCTGTGAGGTTCCTTCTGTTATCTCCACCTGATTTTACAAATGAGGGCTTGGAGGAGCAGAGAGAATCTGCAGTTTTGCCAACATCACACTGTCCATAAGTAATAAAGCTGGAGATTGAAGCCGGGTGGTCTGTGGCGAAGAGTTAAGTATTTTATTAGCTACCCTCCCAACTGTGGATCCAAGGGCTTCAATTCTAACATTTTGCTTTTGAACTGCAGCTATTTTATTTATCATTCTGTCTTGCTACTGATACAATTGTCTTTTTCTTGTATCAATACCTTCAGTCCTTTTCCTCATCTCTGTTCTCTAAAGATAGAAGTTCCAATGACAGAGGATCTTAGGTCCAAAACAGGACTGAAAAATTCACTTTATTTCTTCACACTCACATTTCCAACCTCTGCTGTAAAGGCCACCTAACATAAAATTAGGTAGCAGGTGCCAGTCATGGGCATTCAGTTCTGCGTTTGCCTCGGGTGATGCACATACTTTCCATGGAGAGACCCCGCACGGGGTGGGGGCACCGTGCAGGCAGACATGACCAGGGTCCCTGGCTTTTGGGGGGACAGAAGCGATGAGATTATTTCATGAGCTAACACAGAGTTGTAGCCACGTGGAAGAGTACAAACAAGATTAAGAGTGGGTTAGCTGAAGGCAAACCATTGTTTCCTTCTGTGAATTCATGCATACACTATATTTTTCTGAAAGTGTTTGAACATAAAGCACCAATGCATGCACACCCTTAACCCCTTATAGAAGTAAAAGTCACCTGGGAAATATCTGCAAGTAGTTTTAAGTGTGACCTGTCGTGCATAAGGGTGACTATATAATTAATCATGTAAATTGGAACAGTCCTGAAAATGAAAGTTTATTAGTCTCATCTCATTCCCTTCTGGTCTATATCATGTCCATTTTTTTAAATTTTACTCTTGTATCTTTCATTTTTTAAAACAAATCTCTTGTATTGCACTACAGCATACAGATAGAAAGTTACAAACATTTTGAATGTATATCTCAGTGGGTTTTTCATAGTAAGCACACCCATAAAATCATCAGGAGGATCAAGAAATAGATCCTTAGTGCCCTCCCGCAACGCTCAACCCCGGGATCCCCCTGGCTTGCCTGCCCGCCATGGCCGACAAGGAAGCAACCTTTGATGATGCAGTAGAAGAAGGTGTGATCAACGAAGAGTACAAAATATGGAAAAAGAACACACCTTTTCTTTATGATTTGGTGATGACCCATGCTCTGGAGTGGCCTAGCCTAACTGCACAGTGGCTTCCAGATGTAACCAGACCAGAAGGGAAAGACTTCAGCATTCATCGACTTGTCCTGGGAACACACACGTCAGATGAACAAAACCATCTTGTGATAGCCAGTATGCAACTCCCTAATGATGATGCTCAGTTTGATGCTTCACACTATGACAGTGAGAAAGGAGAATTTGGAGGTTTGGGCTCAGTTAGTGGAAAAATTGAAATAGAAATCAAGATCAACCATGAAGGAGAAGTAAACCAGGTGCGTTATATGCCCCAGAACCCTTACATCATTGCAACAAAGACACCATCCAGTGATGTTCTTGTTTTTGACGATACAAAACATCCTTCCAAACCAGACCCTTCTGGAGAGTGCAACCCAGACTTGCGTCTGTGTGGACATCAGAAGGAAGGCTATGGACTTTCTTGGAACCCAAATCTCAGTGGGCACTTACTTAGTGCTTCAGACGACCATACCATCTGCCTCTGGGACATCAGTGCTGTTCCAAAGGAAGGAAAAGTGGTAGATGCAAAGACCATCTTTACAGGACATGCAGTGGTGGTAGAAGAGGTTTCCTGGCATTTGCTCCATGAGTCTCTGTTTGGGTCAGTTGCTGATGATCAGAAACTTATGATCTGGGATACTCATTCAAACAATACTTCCAAACCAAGCCACTCAGCTGATGCTCACACTGCTGAAGTGAACTGCCTATCTTTCAATCCTTATAGTGAGTTCATTCTGGCCACAGGATCAGCCAACAAGACTGTTGCCTTGTGGGATCTGAGAAATCTGAAACTTAAGTTGCATTTCATAAGGATGAAATATTTCAGGTTCAGTGGTCGCCTCACAATGAGACTATTTTGGCTTCCAGTGGTACTGATCGCAGACTGAATGTCTGGGATTTAAGTAAAATTGGAGGGGAACAATCCCCAGAAGATGCAGAAGATGGGCCACCAGAATTGTTGTTTATTCATGGTGGTCACACTGCCAAAATATCTGATTTCTCCTGGAATCCCAATGAACCTTGGGTGATTTGTTCTGTATCAGAAGACAATATCATGCAAGTGTGGCAAATGGCAGAGAACACTTATAATGATGAAGATCCTGAAGGAAGCGTGGATCCAGAAGGACAAGAGTCCTAGATATGTCTGCACTTGTTGTGATTTTAGACTCCCCTTTTTTATTCCTCTCAACCCTGAGATTGATTTAACACTGGTTTTGAGACACAGACTTTGTTTGGCTATCCCTCTATGATAGGTACATCAACAATGTTATTAGCCCAAACAGAGGGTGTTTTCTAAATATTAACTGGGGGACTTGATTCAGTAAAGCCATAGACTTATATTTAAATTTTCTTTAGGAATTTTCTAGTAACAAAGATCTAAAGTAGCCACAGAAAGGGGAATATTATGTGTGGTTATTTTTCTTCTTAGGCTATATCCCCAAGTTTTTCAGACTCCTTTAAGTAAAGGCTAAAGTAAAGAAGGAGTAGAGCCAAGTGAGGTAGGTGTCTGAGCCATGAAGTATAAATACCACAAGATGTCGTTTTTATTCAGGAAATGGGGGAGATTCAAGTCATATAAATTCCTATTCTAAAATTTTCTCACGTAGGGGCGCCTGGATGGCTCAGTTGGTTGGGCGACTGCCTTTGGCTCAGGTCATGATCCTGGACTCCCAGGATCGAGTCCCGCATCGGGCTCCCTGCTCAGCGGGGAGTCGGCTTCGCCCTCTGACCCTCCTCCCTCTCATGCTCTCTATCATTCTCTCTCTCTCTCAATTAAAAAAAAAAATCTTAAAAAAATAAAATAAATAAAATTTTCACACCTGACTTTCCAGGATGCACATTTTCCTATGTAGACCAGTCTCCTCTCAGTTTCTTCAGTTAAGTCAAAACTATGTGTTCCTCTTTCCCCCATATATTTTTGCTTCTTAGTGTATTTCTTGAGCTGTTTTCATATTTCTTTCCTTTCTGTGAAATGGTTTTTTAAAAAACTTGGGACCACCAAGTTGTAAAGATGTATGTTTTTACCTGACAGTTATACCACAGGTAGACTGTCCAGTTGAGTTGAGAAGAGTGAATCGATAGCTTGTATTTGTTTTTTAAAATTAAATTAATCCTGGATAAGAGTTGCTTTTTTTTTTTTTTTTTTTTTAGGAGGTAGTCTTTGACCACTAGTTTGGTACCATCTCTATTTTGGGTGACCTGTTTCGTCAGCAGGCCTGTTACTCTCCATGACTAACTGTGTAAGTGGAATAAATTGCTTTTCTACATAGAAAAAAAAAAAAAAGAAAAGAAAAGAAATAGATCCTTAGTAACATCTCAGAGGTTTCCCACATGCCTCCCAGGGTTTACCACCACAATTACTATGATTAGACTTCTACTGATATTGAATATTTTTGTGCATTTGTGGGCTGTGTATAGGTAGATTCTCATCACGTGTCTAGCTTCTTCTGCTAGACATTATGTTTGTATGATTCTTTCATGTTGAAGCATGTAGCAGAAGTTAATTTTGTTTCAAAGCTTTACTGCATTTCTTTGTGTAAAAAAGTCACTATTTGGGGTGCCTGGGTGGCTCAGTCGGTTAAGTGTCTGACTCTTGATTTAAGCTGAGGTCTCAAAGTTGTGAGATCGAGCCCTGACTCTGGCTCTGCACTGGGCGTGGAGCCTGCTTAAGATTCTCTCTCCCTTGCCCTCTGCCCCTCCCCCATGTCCCTCTCTTAAAAAAAAAAAAAAAAAGTCACCATTTATTTTCCATCCCACTGTTCATGGCAATATAGGATGTTTCCACTTTTTGTGATATAAACCTTCCAATTTTTTCAAAGATAAATTTGCAATGGTGTTTCTTGATCTGGTCATTTCAGGATAATTTTAAGAAGTGAATGAATAAAATGATTTTTACTCTAATATCATGAAACAAGAAAATTTACAATTTTTAAAATCCTATTACATTTCTTAGTAGAGCATATAGTGCAGTAGTCCATTTATATAAGGTTTAAAATTAACAAAACTAATTTTTGCTGCATAGCATTAAGACAGTGTTTACTTCGAGGTATAGAGAATAGAAGGGTACTTTATAATGTTAATAATTCTCTGTGTCTTGATACAAGTTTTGATGACAGAGGACTATACAGTTTGTGAAAATTCATTATGATTTCTGTATTTTTCTGAGTGTACATCATATTTAATGTAAGATCTAAAAATTGGTTATATTGAGTGGATCAGATTATAATCCATATGTATAAATCATAAGGCAGCTACCTTTTTATTTTGTTTGACATAGGGCAGATGCTCTTTTTAATGGGTGCATGAAAATGATCTTTTAATGCCTCACTGGAAAATAGTTCAGAAGGGTACCATATCAACTCAAGATTTTATGCACTTATGGACACTCAATAGCTGTGAACACATATATGGTAATTCTCCAACCCATTCCCATATAATTTGATTGTTGATTTAACTAATGTTGGTTTTTTTGTTTGTTTGCTTGTTTGCTGTAGTAAGAACCTTAATATTTGCAACCAACCAAAGTGGTCTTATTAAGAGAAACAACAACAAAGATGAAAGTTATCAGAATCAGGTTAGCTTTTGCTCATGATGCATGAGTAGATAAGCAACTTCTGACTTGTAAACAGCTTCTGAACTGCTGAAAGTAACACAGAGAGAATCATAGAAGTGAAGACAGTTAAAACATTTATCATGTTGCTAATAAAACCATTGGTTAGAACACTATTTGCAATAGCATTTAGAGATAGCAATTTATATGCATTCATTGTGCATCAATATAAATAACTTATAGATAAAATTTTATTAGTTGGTTACATATTTTAGTCTTGATTCTCTTGAGGAGTGTAATGTTATATAATTTTGCTCATTAGAGTTTGCTCTTCCTGTGTCCTGAGGCCCCTCACAGCAGCCAATTTACTCTTTCAGTTTAAGTCAGTACACTGGGTTCTTTAGTCAACTTAAATGGAATTCAACTGTTATGGACTGAATGTTTCTGTTTCCCCAGAATTCATACATTGAAGACCTAAGCCCCCAGTGCTGTGATATTAGAAGATGGGGCATTTGGGAGGAAGTTATGTTTAGATGAGCTCATGAGGAGTGGTATCCCATGATGGGATTAGTGTCCTTACGAGAAGAGGAAGAGACCAGAGCACTCTTTCTCTATCTCTCTCTTGCCATATGCACGCAAACAAGAGTCTTGCAAGGACACAGTGAGCTGATGGTGATCCACAAGCCAGGAAGAGAGCCCGTGGCCCAGAACAGAATCTTTGGCACCTTGACCTTGGACTTCCCAGCCTCAGAACTGTGTGAAATAAATGGTATTTTCTGTAGCAGCCTGAACTAATGCAGCATCTATCTTTCCCAAAAGTCAAAAAGAAGTACCTTGATCAACAAGATGTGTTTTTAAATGAAAGACCAAAATGACTGACAAGGATTATTTTATTTTCATTGAAAGCTACTTTATTCTTATGAGAATTCTATTCCTGTAATAAAATAAAATGTCTTATTTATTAAAATTGTTTCTTCAAATATATATTTAATAAGTAATTGATGAGTAATATGAATAAAAATCACTTAAGTAGTTTAAACATGTATTAAAAATCAAAGTAGGGAATTAAAGAATACTTAGAGGGTGGGAGGGATGGGGTGGCTGGGTGATAGACATTGGGGAGGGTATGTGCTATGGTGAGCACTGTGAATTGTATAAGACTGATGAATCACAGACCTGTACCTCTGAAACAAATAATACATTATATGTTTAAAAAAAAAAAGAAGAAGAAGAAGAAGATAGCAGGAAGGGAAAAATGAAGAGGGGGAAATTGGAAGGGGAGACGAACCATGAGAGACGATGGACTCTGAGAAACAAACTGAGGGTTCTAGAGGGGAGGGGGGTGGGGGGATGAGTTAGCCTGGTGATGGGTATTGAGGAGGGCATGTACTGAATGGAGCACTGGCTGTTATACACAAACACTACATCAAAAACTAATGATGTAATGTATGGTGATTAACATAACATAATAAAATAAAAATAAAATTAATTAATTAGAAAAAATGAAGAATAGTTGGGACTTTCAGTTCCATCTCAGAAATGTAGAAAGCTAGAAAGAGTTCTGCTCCCACCCAC
This sequence comes from Phoca vitulina, assembly GCF_004348235.1. NCBI lineage: Eukaryota > Metazoa > Chordata > Mammalia > Carnivora > Phocidae > Phoca > Phoca vitulina. Next base: position 6,285,037 of record NW_022589730.1, on the reverse strand, counting down.
ACAAAAAGAGAAAATCTGGACAAATGACAAATTAACAATTTTTTTTCTTTATTCATCAGAGAATTGGGAATGCAAGTCAATCAAATAACCTGAAATCTGGGGAGACACCGACAGCATCTATTTAGACTAAATGGACCCATTTGATGCCAGACAAATGGAGCGCCATAAATTGCCAGACACAGCAAAACGAAAATGCAGGGATCTTTGTAAAGTATTAATAACTTCAAGACAGCAACAGGAGAGAATTAAGTCATGCCTGGCCCTATCTGAATGAGAGGCTCTAGTGGCTAAATAGGTCACAAGCCCATGAAGCTTGTCCAGCGACCAAACATCATATAAGCCAATAAAAAGATCAAGTTAAACATTCTGATTGAATTGGGAATGGTTGGGTGTGAGAGAGCGTAAGACAGTAGAGCTCCTGGGGTTGCAGATACAGGAGGTCCTGTGTTCTTGCAGGATTTTCTTACACACAAATTGCACCAGGTTCTCACAAGAAAGATGGAGGAGAATTCTGATTTTTTTTTTTTTTTTCATGATGCTGTGGAGGGAGAAGAAAATAACTTTCACCTCAACTAGAAAATAAACTCCCCCTCAAACTGGTTACTCAATTTCCCCAACAGAACAAAATATTTGTCTTTAGGGGGAAGAGAAACAAAGTCTGTCATCTAAGGAGGCTGGTGGAAAATCACATTAGCTGGAGAAAATAGAATTAAACTGTCAATGCAGAACTCTATACACAGGGATGTACTCCACTGAAGAAGAAACAGTGGCTTTCTCAGACTAATACATAGAAGAGGGAATTAATTCTTAGAAGACCTTCTTTACAAGAAAGGTTGAGGGGTGCCTGGGTGGCTCAGTCGGTTAAGCATCCGACTCTTGATTTCAGCTCAGGTCATGATCTCAGGGTCCTGAGATTGAGCCCCACCTTGGGCTCTGGCCCTTAGCACAGAGTCTATTTGAGATCCTCTCCCTCCTTCTCCCTCTCCCCCTCCCCCTGCTTGTGCATACTCTCTCTCTCAATAAATTAAAAAAAATAAAATAAAATCTTTAATAAAAAATGTTGAAAATTTCTTCAGGAGGAAGGGATATCATATCAATCAGAAAGTGTATTGGCAGAAACCATAAAGAGTGGTAGAAATAAAAAATATGGAGGTGAAATAAAGGTCATTTTTTCTTACTTTAACTGCTTTAACATATTGCCTACTGTCTAAATACAAACAAACAGTACAATGTATTACATGTATAGTGTATGTACTGGTAAATTACATGACATTAATGGCATGAGGATTAGAAGGAGGGATTGGAAATATACTCTTCTAAGGTCTAGATTGTACACTTAAAGTTGTATGATATTATGTAAATGTGGGCTCAAAATAGTTAACGATATATATTGTAAACATAGAGAATGACTAAAATGTTTTAGAATGATATAAATGATAGGGAATAGAAGAGGTAAATTTGAATCATATAAAGTACTCAGTTAACAAAAGAGAAGGCAGAAAGGACACTGTTCATAAAATGAAAAGACAAGAAACACATTAAGGTAAATGTTTGCAAATGACTTATTATCTGATAAAGTACTTGTATTCAGAATATATAAGGTACTCTAATACTAGGCAAGATGAAAAAAAGCCCCTCCCCAAATGCGGCACAAATTCTGAAAAGAGACTTCACTGAAAAGATACAAAGAAATTATAGAAGCATATGAAATGCTACACAGCATCCTTAAATGTTAGCTAAATACAAATTAAACCTAAATGAGAAATCAGTAGACATCTATTTGAGTATCTAAAAAAAAAATCTAACAATATAAAGTGATGACTATATTACAGAGCAACTGGAACTCCTTCATATTACTGGGAGAAAGACAAATGCTACAGAAATGTTAAATACAATTTGGCAGTTTCTCACCAAGTTAAAAATAGACTTAATGACCCAGCAATCCTATTTCTAGTTATTTTTTCGTATTTACCCAATGCACTAAGAACATATTTTCCCACAAAGCCTGTATGAAAATGTTTATTATAACTCTGTCTGTAATCACAAAAACTGAACCTAATCCAGATGTCCATCAACAGGGGAATGGATGGACAGACAATGGTGCATCCATACGATGAAACACTGATCGGTATTGAAAAGAGTGAGCTACTGATTCACATAACACTATGGAAGAATCTTATATACGTATAGCTAAGTGAAAGAAGCCAGGCCCAAAATGTGACACACTGTACAGTTCCATGAATATAACCTTCTAGAAGACAAAACTATAAGCTCATAAAACAACAGTAATGTCAGTCACTGGGAGTAGAGGAAGGGATTGACCACAAAGGGGACATATGGAGGCTTCCAGAACAGCTCTGCTTGCAAGGGTGGTAGATACATGATTCCATGATTTCGTTAAACTCAACAATATAAAGAGCAAAGTTTATTGTATGAGAAGTTTTAAAATAAGACAAAAAGTCCTTACTTTTTAAAGACACTTTTTTGAAATTTAACATGGTAATTCTATATTTAGGGATTCTTTGTGAGAAAGTAAAGATCATATACAATTTTCCTATGTCAGAAAATTAAGTTTTACTAAATCATACTTTCATTTTGTACTGAGAAAAAGTGTTTGAGCTGCTAATTTAAAGACAAAGATAAACTATCATTTGGATTATAACAATATCATCACAAGCAATATCACAATTCAAATGTATCTCGTTTGCCCACATGTTTACTCATCTTTTTGCCTTTATTGGAATATACATTGGAACCTTTTAAGTCTTGATAAACAATCTATTTCCAGGATCCAGAATATCCTGTGGCACATAACAGGTGTTCAACAAATATTTGTGGAAGAGAAGAGGAAGGAAGGAAGGGAAGGAGGGAGGGGAGATTGGTTTCTCCAGGCTTTTTGTATTTCTTTATCATTTTAGTTCCTTTTTTGCTTGCACATGGATGATTGATAATAAATAGGCTTTAAAGCATTGTTTTTCAACTTGAAAATGTAAAAATGTTGTACTCATAGTTTTCTGCTTCTGCAAAGAACACATCACTGGATGGTTCCTTGTGATGGTTCCTTCATCGGTGTATTTTTTCCCCTCCTATTTAACTACTAGGAGAGAATATCTTTCTCATGAAGGAATAGAATGAATAGGCAGAGGATCCAGCATTTTGGCTCGCTGAATTTTTCACCTATTTCACCTTGGCTTGCCCATGTTTGTGATGCTCTGGGTGGTATAAGGGAGTATACTAAACATGAGAAATTGTTGAGGTAATGTCTCTTTTCATTCATGCTCATGTCTTATGTCTCATTCCTGCCCCAATATATGAAGCAAAGAATAGAAAAGCTTAGCACCCCCCACCATAGGATTCCTAGTAGATGACATTGAACCACTAGTTTAACTAAACAAAATACATTTTAAACCCTATTCTTATCTTGATATTTATAATCACCTAACTGCACTCACTTTTCTCACCCTTTTGATAATCTATCTTGAGTTGTTTGCCATTTTCTCATCACCATTATGTTAGTTAACAGGATTTAAGAAATGTCATGAAAGTTTTAATATTTTCCGATAAATAAAGTCTGAGAAGACCTTTTGGAATGAATTATTTTGGTTCTTATATAAATTAGGCCTCTCGAAAGATAATATTTCAGCCAAAAATGGATATTTTTCTGTCAGTGAAATAAAAAAAGAAAAGATGAGTGCATCTAATGGCAGGCTTATTATGAATTCTCTAATATCTGTCAGTGCTGAGGAATGAGGTAGCAGGAGTCTGTTTTAAACCCACAACTCTCTTGAGTCTAAAAGTATTCAATAACTTACTCAGCTTGAACAATTTATTATTTTGCAACCCACTCTATAAGATGACAAGATTAAATTATTCAGTCAATACTGCAGTGTTGGCTTTTGTCATGAATATATTTAATTTAATAAAAAACTTTGAATGACCCATTTATCATATATACATTTATCATATATCACATATACCATTTTATACATTGCATTCATTGACACCATCTTTTTTTTTTCTTGGCATTAAGAACACTAATTAATTCATGACTGTGATATATCCTTCACAATAAATGCCCCTAGAGCTCTGGCAGGTTAAAAAACTGGTCAAATATACATCCACTAATAACATTTATCTTTGTACTTAAGGATATTACATGTGATAATATAGAGATTCTCCAGTAGGAAGTGTCTACAGAACAATTTTGTTATGATTGATTCTTTAGTATGGGGTTACTATTTGCTATGGGTTTATACCACATTCCAAGGTCTGTTACCTGTGTAACACTGTGTCCAGAGAAACATTCCTTCCAAATTTTAAGTATTAATATCTGATACAGAAATATGTGGATTAAGACAATTTTTCAGGACTTCTCTGCATTTAAAAAAATAAAGTTTTTTTAGATATTAGATATTTTAGATACCTAAGGATTTAGATATCCAAAAGATATATTTCAGATATATATTTTATTATTTAAATTGACGTATGATCCCTTCAGATTTTTTTTCTTGCATTCTAGTTAGTGTTTAATTTCAGTACTCTTAAAGCAGATCCCTCTGTAATTTTCCAGATTCTTTTAAATTTTATATGGAAATAACCATTTCATTTTCAAATAGTAGCTGAGTAGCCAAGTATTCAGTTAGGAAAAAAAAATGGTTTGATGTTTTTCAAATTTATTTTCTCTGACACTCTGAGGCTAGCCAAATATTCTACTAACCACAGCTTCCCACTGCACAAATACCTTTGTAGAAGTAGCTTTTAATTAAGTGCCTATAGCCACTATTCAAATTAAACTTAGATAAAAATATAAAACAAATGAAGTTTTTGTCCATTCCAAATTGCTTATCACAGGGTATTTAACCACTCCGAATGAGATCAAGGCTTTGAGTATCGAAGTGAATGTTTCTAACAGTCTATCTTTCAGAACAGGTTTCATTTCACTTGTCCATGAATAGTGAATAAGACCTTTGTCATTGTTGTTTTATTTTTTAAAAATATTTTATTTATTTATTTGACAGAAGGAGAGAGAGAGCACAAGTAGGGGGAGCGGCAGAGGGAGAGGGGGAAGCAGGCTCTCCAGCGAGCAGGGAGCACAATGCAGGGCTAGATTCCAGAACCCAAGGATCACGACCTGATCGGAAGGCAGATGCTTAACCGACTGAGCCACCCAGCCGCCCCTGTTATTGTTGTTTTAAATAAATATTTCTCAAGCCTGACTTTTAATGCAGAGACTCAGGGCCCTTCCCCAAGATGCACTGATGGAGAAGGTCCATGGACTCAGGCGCCTGCATTTTTATGAGGCAGCCTAGGTGATCCCTAAGCAGGTGGTTTGCAGACAGGAGAAACAAGTCTCAACACCAACACACCATCTTTGGAGTATTTGTATTGTCATCATATTCTAAAATAGCAGTCTTTAAAAAATTTAGCTATTCTATTTGCTTCACAGATATATTTTTTTTAAAGAAATATAAGCCTAAGTTCGCTCTCTCCTACACAAGCCAGCTTTGTCTCCCTATATTGGCACCCTAGATCCCTTAGAAATACAGTCCCCAGTGAATCCACGTGCTTCCCGTGGTGAGAAAAGTAGTTCCCTACACATTTTCCTTAAATTCATCTTGTCAAGGTTAGTGCAGCATCCTGAAGTTTGATGTAAAAATGTCATAAAAAGTCTAATTAAAGAAGGTATAAACGGATGAAAACAATAAGGCAAAAGTGTAAATAGATATAAGAGGAAATATTTATTTTGTTAGAGAACAAGAGAAAGCAAAATGCCTAGCGAGGCAGGCGTTCTTAGTGAAGACAAAGGGCAGGACTCTAAGGCAGGGATGAATTGTTGGAGGCCTGGGTCTAGTTACATAACCCACCAGATGCTCACAAATAATACCAACTGAGCTTTGGAAAAAGCTGAATGACAGGCCCTAACGACCAACTACACTGAAGCCTAGAAAAAGTCATTTATTTGAATTCAGTTGATCGTTATTTTATTTTACTTTCATATTTTTTTCATGTTAAACATAATCTTCTGGTTGAGGAAATTGACTGTTTAGAGTAATAAAATGGAGTGATTTGGGGACTATAAAGATTTGAAATTATTTTCTAAAGTGGATTTTCTACTTTAAACGTACATTTCCATTATTTCTCATTGAATACACAAAAGCAAGAATATTTTTCTCTTGTTATCAAATGCATACGAACATCTTAACCTCATTCTCTTTGGATTTTGTAGAAGGAAATCAATAAAAAGATAGATAAGTCAAACTATCCTGCCATCAAGATGAAGCATTGCTTTCTTTCAGTGAATATTTAAGTTGTGGCATAAAATGGATCATAAAAGTTTTGGTGTATTATTTATATGGAGACAGCTTTCCTGTCTCAATAAACTCTTACTCTGCTTTGAGTGCATTGGGAAACAAAGGAGCAGCAGAGAGGCACTAAGAGGTCTTGAGTAAGAATGCTTATCGATTAAAGCAGACTTTCTAGAGCCCATTCTCCGTCACATGCAGTGTTTATGTCTCTGATTGGATTGGCATGGGGTGACTCTCAGGGCTATGGCCCGGCATCCCAGTCGCTCCTGGTCAGTGAGGCTCAGTACTACCCAACAAAGCTGTGCGTATTGATCGTGTCACATAGAAACGTAGCTCCAGGATTGCACTGTTGGAGAGCACTGGGCTTTGGCCATCCTGTGCCTGCTCAATGCACTAACCATCGAGTTGAACGCTTTACACCAAATATTAAGTCATTTCAAAACCAATCCTTGTGATTGCAGCTAGCGTGCCAGAAACTGGGACCGCTATCTTCTAGTGAAGTGGGAAATAGTAGTAATGTCTGCAAATGTCCATTCTTTACCTGTCACCTCATATTCCAAAGTATCAGTTACATCAGAACTAATAAAACCACACTCACCCCTTCTTTGTGTCTTTCACATCAGAGTTTGTAGATTTTGAAAATAGGTCTTAGATTGGAAAGTTTGAGCATAAATAGTATATACTGTCTCCGTAAGTTCATTCCATTTTCTTTCTTGAACCAGATGCTCTTGATAACACAATAGTATTTTAGAAATGAAAGATTACTCAAAGTCTTCAATACCATATTGGACAGTTGCCTGAAACTCCAGATTTTTAATGGGGTTAATTTAAATATTGATAGTGCCTTTTAATAGAATATTAGCAAGATATTGCTAATTAGTCTTGTAAAACCAATGAAAAATCTAATTCTAAACTTCTTTTAACATAGATAAATAGCTGGATAATGGGACTCCATCCCAGGACCCTGAGATCATGACCTGAGCCGAAGGCAGATGCTTAACCATCTGAGCCACACAGGTACCCCGAGGAGCTGTTCTATGTTAAACTTTCCTCAATCATCTGTTTCATATTTATGAGTGAATGTGCTAGAAAACTCAGAAAGTTGCCCAATTTCTCTAATAAGAATGCTTTAATATTGATACAAAATTCTGTAAACAACTTGGAAAGAAAAATTTATTTTCCTATTTAAAACTTGGGATTTTATAAAAATAAATTCACAAAACATATAAAGTCCAATTGAGTTCACAATTTAAAAATTCATTTGAGGGAAGTGAAGCAGTTGATGAGTCTTCATAATGTTTTCAAAATTATATGGTAAATTACCTGTTAAACAAAGATTGATGAGGGTGCCTGGCTTAGTCAGTTAAGCTATGCCTTCAGCTCAGGTCATGATCCCACATCGGGCTTCCTGCTCAGTGGGGAGTCTGCTTCTCCCTCTGTCCTTCCCCTTGCTCCTTCTCTCTCTCACTCACATTCTCTCTCAAATAAATAAATAAAATCTTAAAAAAGAACAAAAACAAAGGTTGATGATCCTGTTAATGATAGATGCCTCCCTTTATCTTTTTTTTCTTCTTTTTTTCCCCTTTCGTCCCAGTTTTAGTTATTGTCTTGTTTGAGAGAACAGTAGACATGTTTAAAAGATTAAAAAAAAAAAAAAAAGGAGGGGTGTCTGGGTGGCTCAGTGGGTTGAGCGGCTGGTTCTTGGTTTCAGCTCAGCCCTGCATCATGCTCTGCGCTCAGTTCAGAGTCTGCTTCAGATTCTCTCTCCCTCTTCCTCTCTCTCTAGCTCATGCTCTCTCTCTCTCTCAAATAAATAAACAGAATCTTAAAAAATAAAATAAAAAAAAAAAACAGAAAGAAAAAGGAATCCATCTTGTTGCTGGAAAAGATCAATGACTAAAGGTTTAAAAAAAAAGAATACAGCTATATATAAAATTAGGATTAGTAATTCATTTTGGGGAGCATATGAAAAGAAAAATAATGATTGGGTCCTAAAGAAAATAATTTCCTGGTTTTCTCAATTATACATCTTTTCAGTTATTCAATAAACATTTATTGGCCACTACTCTATCACCTACTTTGAGCTAGCTGCTGAACATGTGGAAATTAATAGGTTATGACATTATCCAACAAAGGCAACAAGCCAGTTAATGGTCACCTAAAATTAACTAGTGATTAAAGGTTTATATAGAAGATAGTGGGCGAAGAAAGGAGAAATCAGTTTTATATGGTCATTACTATCAAAACCTTAATACAGAAAATATTTCTTCAAGATTTTTTTTATTATCCTCAAGGTTTTTTAATTTGCTTTTCTTCCAAATGAAATACATTTGAACTACAAAATGTGGTTTTGAAAATAATTTTCCTGCTTCTTTTATAAATATAGTCATGAGAATCACGCTTGAACAATTTAAGGAAGTAAAAAATTGGGCTGCAATTTTTAATTTCATAAGATTTTCTTGTATTCTGTTTCTTTAATCAATTCTTCTGAAATGGAGTTGAAATGAAAGCCACGTCTTATAGTCCTGAAATATAGTTGTTGGTGGTTAGCTTTTGGATATTTTGAGAAGACAGTGCTGAAATTTTTAAAGCCATACTTCCTTGAAATGATAATATCCTGTCTTGAGAAATGTGGGAAAGTAGATAGTAATTTAATATGTAGCTTATGAGAGAGTATATGGAAAACTTATTTATATAGCAAAAGTTAGAGGCATTCAAAATGTCTAAACGGGAGATTGATTATATACATTTTAGCATATCCATTCAAAAGAGTCTCATGCAGATTTTATGAAAGATAGCTCATACTAACTTAGAGGATTTTGAAAGAAATTCTTATCATGCTATTGGAAAAATGTTTATAAAAGTATATATACTTTTTTCATTTTTGTTAAAATATATTATGTATATAATATCATTATAAAACATAATCTGAGAGACTAAATATACAATATATAGATGAACTCCTACTTTATTCATAAAACAAGGAAAGCTATTACAAAAGATTCCATTTACTTGGGTTCAAACTTAGCAGAAAAGAAACATAAAATTTCAAAAAGAAATTGCAATTTTGCCCAAATACAGTTCATTATTTAGGGCATGTCCTATCAAACAAGAGGGAAATAGTCTCTCCTTACAGAATAAAGATTTTCCAAATGTATCCTAGACACCTTACAAAATGATAAGTGAGATGATCTCTTGGTTTAACTGGGTATTATAGACAGTGAGTGCCAAACTACTCCCAGGTTACAATACCTCCTTATGAACTAAGTCCACAGTAAGAGACCCTCTGCTATGGGATCCCAAACATAAAGGCCTTCTGTAACCTGCAGAGAGCTCCTCAACAGCCTTCTCTAGACATCCTGAACTACAAAAGCCATTTTGTCTATTTGTACATAAGCAACCTGGAAAACCTTTGGGGTTTTGAATCATCTTTATGGGAATTTTCAAAAAAGTTTCTTGCTATAGCTCCTTCTTAATTGGTTACAAAGGCTTACACCTGTGTCTGAGGGCAACAGTTGCTACTCAAACCTGTTGGTACAGGGCTCCTGGGTGGCTCAGTCGGTTGAGCGTCTGACTCTTGATTTTGGCTCAGGTCATGATTTCATCAGGAAGTCTGGCTCTGCACTCAGCACAAAGTCTACTTTTCCCTTTTTCTATGCTCCTCCCCCTGCTCTCTCTCTCTCTCAAATACATAAATAAAATCTTAAAAATAAAAAAAAGAAAAAGAACCTCTTGGTACTTCTGCTGAACTAATTCTAGGCTCCCTGCCTGATCTCATGGTTTCTTATCTAGTATGGACATTACTACTGACTGAGAACACATGACACTTTCCAGTCAGACACTTTCCAGACACTTTCACCTCTTTTGAGATTCCATTAATCTCTCCCTCTCAACATACCCTTCATCCCTGTAAAACCCCAAATCTTGCTGCTCTTCTACCTCTCCTAGAAGGAGAAACTCAAAATTGTCTTACCTTAGTTATGGAACGTTTTTATACCTCTCTCATCCTTATTGGTGACTACCATTGAGAACCCTACCTAATATTACTGGTTAATGGATCATATCTCAAAACTAAAACTGAAGGTTTTTAAGCAGGATATGGTACCACTAACTTCTGTTCTTCTTTAGACTATAGACCACTTCTTGAGGTAAAATCATACAAATACAGTCGCCATAAGGGAAATACTACATTGTTAATGATACCATGCTTTACCATTATTAATGATGGATATATTAATGATACCATTAAAGAACTGTGCTCTAGATGGAATACAGATCAGTCTCAACATGGCATGATTGGTGATGGGCAATGCATGGCTCTAGATTTCTTACTGGCTAATCATGATGACATCTGTGCCATGGCTGATGTTTCCTGTCAAATAATATTATTATTACCTGGATCATTAAAACAGATAATGTAGAAGCGACTATACATTGCCTTAGGGGGAAAGAAAACTACTTGGCTCTTTAGAGTTGATCCTTATGGTTTATGGGATTTGTCTTGTGGTCTGAGTTGGGCTGTTGGGGTTCCTGATGCTGAAGCATCTTACATGGATTATTAGTTATTGTTGTTTTTGTTGGAGCGGTCATCATGCTGGTCCATTGTATTCTACCAAGAGCCTTAAATGTGTCTCTGCAGCCACTATTTCTCAGCTGATACATGATGTAACAACAAAAAAGGTAAATAAAATTACACAATATGTTTCATTATGGTGATAATTGGATAAACTCTAGGAGGTGAAGATCTAGATCTCTAGCCTTTCCTGAATTGGTCAATATCTTGGAAGGGAGAAACTGACCAATGGGAGGACTGAGAGACAAAATACAAATGGACAATGGCCAAACCTTAGATGACAATAGAATCTCGACTCGTGATCCCTACAGCAGGCAGCCTGGGAAGCCAAACCACACCGTCTGCATCAATAAGCCTAAAACTGTCCGGACTTGATCAATGACCACCAACTTCCCTAGGTTATGCACCAACTTTCAACTCAGGACCAATCAGAGCAAGACAAAACTTGTCCCTAAACCAATCACACAAGAAGCCGGACCTCTAGTTATCTTCCTCATCGTGAGGAGTTTCACTCACAGCATATAGTCTAAGACTTCCTACTTCTTCTTTTTTTTTTTTTTTTTATTTTGAATCTTTCCAGTTTCCTGCCTGTCTTCAGGTCTTTGCAAATGCAAGTGAGACTGATGTCTTAGTCATTTTGGGTTGCTATCCCAAAGTACCATATACCGGGTGGCTTATAAGCAACATTTATCTTTCACCGTTCTATCAGGTGGAAGTCCAAGATCAGGGTGCCAACATGGTCAGATTGTGATGAGGGCCCTCTTCCTGGTTGCAGACTACTCCCTGCTTGTTGTGCCCTCACCTGGTGGAAGAAAAGTCAGCTAGCTCCCTGAACCTCTTTCATAAGGGCACTGATCCCATTCATGAGAACTAGCTTCAGGATCTAAATGTGTCCCTCCCAGAGGACCCACCTCCAAATACCATTACCTTGGGGTCAGGCTTCAACATATGAATGGGGCAGGGAGCGGGCAGCAACAAACTTTCAGTCCATAACAGGTGGCTATAACAAGCTCTAAATAAATGGTCTCTGTTCTCATTTGGGTGATCTCTGTTTATTTCCACAAAACTGAATGTTCAATATAACCTACTAAATTTAATGATAACTGTTGCATTATATTTTTCTGTATTTTAAAATTTTGTATATAAAATATATATACTTACTAATAAAATATCAGAATTATGGGGCACCTGGGTGGCTCAGTCGGTTAAGCGGCTGCCTTCGGCTCAGGTCATGATCCTGGGGTCCTGGGATCGAGGCCCACATCCAGCTCCCTGCTCAGCAGAGAGCCTCCTTCTCCCTCTCCCTCTGCCTGCCACTCTGCCTACTTGTACTCTCTCTCTCTCTGTCGAATAAATAAATAAAATCTTTAAAAAAAATCAGAATTATTTTAAATGAAGAATATACATACACAACATATAATTTTTGGGGGGGAGGTATTTCAATGAGAACAAAACAGGATCAAGTTCATCATGCCCTTGCAGCTAGGATAAGTGAGAAAAACTTTGCTATGAGTCAGCGCTAATGTTAGTTTTTGAAATACATTTCAAGCAGAACAAGGAAACTGCACTACACAGGAATCAAGAGAGAAGACTCAAGTTAAGAAACAATGTCCAATCAAAAGCAGAATGAGAGAAAACAGAAGTAGAAATTTGGCTCAGAGGCCAAATGATGTGCAATTGTCAAAGCCAGAAGGACACCTTAAAGGCATATTCTTGTGTACATTTAGCTATCCAACATTGTCCTTGTCAAGTTAGAATATGATCTGATTTGTTTTTCTGAGTAGATTGTTGAAATATGTTAAACCTTAGTGACTAGGGTTTAAATTAACAATTTAACCAGATGCCAGTACACCAGCCTGACCTAACAAAACTTCTGTTATTGAATTATGGATATTTGACTGCAGGGGACTTTTCTCTGAAAGCAAATCATATGTGTATATTGTACACCTATGACCCATATTGTGAAATCACTTAATATTGATTTTATTCATATATTCATATATGTTTATATACATATTTTCATAACTTTAAAATGTATTTCTACTTAATATATTTTTTTCTAAATGTCTAAATGTATAGCTATGTTTTGTTTATTGCATGTTGATAGGCATTTAAAAAAATCTTTCCCTGAAAAATATATAATTTGGAGACAGCTTGCATGTCTTATAGACGATTTTATTTATCTTTAACTCTCATTAATAAACATAGAGTTGCATCATTATCTAGAAGTAAAATGGGTATAGCAAAAGGAATGATTTAGTTTTAGGTAAGAATCAGATGTAGTATATGGAAGAATCATTAAAAAAAAAGTCCATGTTTATTAAGAACTACTACTCTCTAAATCACAAAAGAAATAGGAAGAATTAAGGAAATAGATTAATAATAGTGTAAAAATGTCTGTCAGCTAGGGCACCTGGGTGGCTCAGATGGTTAAGCGTTTGCCTTCGACTCAGGCCATGATCCCAGGGTCCTGGATCGAGTCCCACATCGGGCTCCCTGCTCCTTGGGAGCCTGCTTCTCCCTCTGCCTCTCTCTCTCAAGCTCTCTGTCTCTCATGAATAAATAAATAAAATCTTAAAAAAAAAAATGTCTGTCAGCTAATAATTTGCCATTTCTAATTTCATAGCACATGACATGAAATGTTCAGTCTCCAGTCAGCAGGTGAGAACTGTTATCTGAGAGTAAAATTTTCCTTTCCCAACCTTATTGTTAAATGATAATTAACATTTTAAATTCAGATGGATACCTAAAAATATGACCTCTGATACCTTTTCTCAAATCATGGGGATATAAATCTTTATTGTGGAAAAGAAAACCATAGGTATTTATTATTAATTCTTGTGAGGTGCTTTAAATAAAACAGAATGGCTTTCCATAATCCCTCACATATAACCCACTTACTTACTTGTCTAGTTAAGAAATACATGAGTGAGGTAGGAACTGGTATTAAGTGGAATCTAAATGAGGGTCCGTATTTTGTAGGAAATGAAAAATAATTTTCCCTCTACCCTTCTCGGTTCTTGGATGAGACTCCCCTGTAATAAAAGACAGATTCTCGGGAGCAAAACAAGCAGAAGTTTAATAACATGCATACCTCCAGTACACATGGGATTTACCCAGGAAAACTGAATAGCTCCCGAAAATGTCCCAAGCCATCACTTTAAATACCATCTTCAGCTAAAGACAAAAGAAGATGTTGAGGAGGGGGTACGGGGTGGGGAGGGGAGGAGAGGCCAGTTATGGCAGGTTACCAAGGTAAGCACAGTAAACAAAGGTGGATTGTTATTTAGTTTTAAGTGTGCCTTCTCCACTGAGAAGAGTTTCTAGAGATTAGGTCATCCTCCTTTTCCAGGTACAGAAATGGAGGCACCCTCACGAAGGGAGAGTTCCCTTATAAATGTAAACATAAACACTACAAAAGGGTAACTTCTCACTCTTCAGAGTTTCTCTAGTGTTGTCTGTTGTTTCTTAAAAATAATCAGCTCAAAATAATCCTTATGTCCAAAAGGCATATTTTGGGGTGAAATATTCTGCTCCCCTTCAATTTGGAGAATGAAGGAAAATTGTCATGTAACTCAGTTATTGTGATCTTTGTTAGATACCCTCCACACATTCCAGAATTCATGAATTCATTGTTATATGAATCATTCAGACGTGAACTTATTAATTTTATTTAATATTATAGATATAATGCTGGCCATTGTGTGATTTGATGATAGGCCTTAGCTTCTAGTGTGTAAATCTGATTACAATAATAACATACTCTCTGGCAGTTTCCTCCCATAAGATCATGAGAGGGAAAATAAGGTAATATGCCTTCCCACTTATAAAGTCAATAGGGCAATTCTTTTTAGTAACAGATTGATGTTCTAACACTCAACTCTCTTCAAAATATTCTCTAGGTAATCAAAGGAATATCTGTTGAAGAAGTAGCTTGTTAATAAAACCATATTAAGATTGTAGTATATCTCTACCAAAAAAAATGAAATCAGTACTGTTGATGGTAGATTCTCACTACCACTTCCAAAAACAAGCATTTATTTTCCCAGGCAATGGAGGCCAAGAGTGTGCATCGTATGAGAGGCCACCATTTCTTCAGGGAGTCTCAAAATTGCCACCTTCCTTGGAATGTCACTCGACTTAGATATCAGGTTGCATTTATAGTGCCCCGGTGGCTGGCTCTTCATTTGTTTGAATGTAAAGCAATGTTAACGTTGCCCCAGGGATCCATAGAGAATAGTGCAATATTTGTCACACTTCAGCATGCGCGCAAATCCACTGGAGACCTTGTTAAAATGCAGATACTGATGCGGTGGGTCTGGAGTGGGACATGAAATCCCAAATATGGAAACAAACCCCAAGGTGAGTTCCATCCTGCTGGTCCTTGGGCCACCCTTTCAGTAGCAAAATAGTCCAACTCCTAGGAAGCAACGCTCCATTTTCATCCCCAGTTTATTGCACGTCACCGTTGGCTCTGTGTCGCTGTGCCCTACCATTTCTCCTGCGGCCCTCGGGGATGCTGCTGCTCAGAGGTGGCACGCCACTTCTTTTCATGCCACAGAAAGAACTCTTCCTGCCTCCTTCCAGTCCTCCTCCTCCAGCTGGGGGTGCAGGGATCAGGAGAAGTTTGTCTACTCAGGACCCTTCTTTCCACTCTCACCTCCTCTTCATGTCTTCTACTCTGGTCTTTCCTCCAGCTGTCTCCCACCATTCTCGCCCCCCCACTCCTACTCCTCCACCCTTCTGGTTCCTCTTTGACCTTCCTCTGAGGTCTTCCCTGTCCTCCCCCTTCTGCCCCCTCCAATCACTTCTTTCATTTTTTTCTTCCTGTTGTCTCTGATTTTCTCCCATGGCCCGGTGGTAGTTGGTATAAGGATGTGTGCAGTTTAAAAACACACCCACACATTCACACATACCCCACACACTCACACACATACTCACGCACACACATACCACACACTCACATGCACACACACTCCCATACACACATACTCACACATTCACACACACCTCCATACACACTTCCACATACATACACATGCATTCACACACACTCACAAACACACGTACTCACACATATACATACTCACACTCACATACATACACACTCATACACTCACAAACACACACATATACCACATACACATGCACACTCACATGCATATGCACACACATACACACAAATACACTCACACATACTCACGTATCAGTCACACAGTCACATATACAAACACATACACACTCACACACTCATTCACTCACACTCACATACACACTCATAATACACTCACATACACACACCACACATACATACACACATGGCTCTTCAACTCATATTGGAAGTCTACTTGAGCAAATTGTGCAGCATCTTCAAAAGATCATTTATAATTTAGTCCAGGGAACAGAGAAGACTACTGATGGATTAATGTTATTCTGGATTGCCTGCTTTCAATTTCTTTATATATTAATTTAACGTTTGCTTTCTGTTGTCTTTTGTCCCTAGGTTCTAGGGGACTATTTGAATTTAGCCCATTCCATTAGCAAAATTTCTTTTTCAAAGTGAACACAATCAGTTGCCAGTGCTTTTAAGAAAATATTTTAGGCATGTAAGTAATGTGGGTTTATGAAAAGCATCTGCCAGGTTTACTCAAGTCCTGGGTCAACTGGACTTGTTCTTCAGTTCTTCTTGTTTTCTCCCATCTGGTAGTAAGCCAGAAATGCTTTCATTCTGCACTCTTCTATAATTTTTCTGGGGTTCCCATTCCATTTAATTTTTTGTTAGCTGACACCTTTTTCTCCTTGCCACTCCTCTTCCATCTGTAGTTCTAATTGGAAGTAAGCCCTAGAAGCTGCTCATACTGAAGCCAGCTTAAACTCTGACCCACAATATGGTATTGCAATAACAGTGGGAGCCACAGCCCTCTGATGCCAGCAGATGCAGCGAAGTCAACAGGGTGCTGATCCTGCTAATTTGCATTTTATTCATGTTTACACACAGGGCTGTTCTGGTTTTGTGTCTGATTGCCTCTCCACTAATGATAGCATCCTGTAAGCTCCGTAACTTGTCAGAGGTTGGAGTGACTAGTTCTTAAACAAACTCTCAGGTATCAACGTTAACTCAGTTTTATGTCTAAAATTTATACTTCCACGTTTTTTAAATTTGATTTACATTAAGTTGTTTTAAAAACCAGCAATGTAAGGACAAGAAATTATTTTGACTGTGACATCATAAGAACAATACAATAATTCTGATCACTTTCTCAACTGGTAAATGGACATTTGCATAAAATAATTCCATTGAATAAAGTCATCTAGCAATACTGGTCCAAATCACTGCTATTTATTGGAAGAGTAAAGCTTATTGGATGATAAATCGACTAACATAAATATTTGAACTGATTATCCATGTAACTAAGTCAATAATTCAACTTTTCATGACTAGCAAAGGTAAGGAGAAAATGTTCTACTTTGTCTCCTTGACATAGAATTAGATGAAACACCTTTGCTTTTTAAGTATGTCCAAAATAACCTTCGATGAAAAAGTCTGTTCTTTCTCAATTTTATCAATGAAAATAACATTTCTCAGATCGCAAGTCAACAAAGATCTCTAAGTAAAACCTAGATTTCATGTCTTTATTTTGTAAAATGGTGTTGAAGGAATTTTTTTCTATAGTTGTTGAGTCTTTACCAAGGTCCACAGATAAAAACAGATATTTGTATATATTTTTTCTTCATTTTCAAGCTCATTGGGTTCCTAGAAAGTTGTTTATGTAACAACAGTGAAAAAACCTATGCTTAACCATAAAATGGAGTCAAATCCATGTAATTATGAATCTGTTTTTAACCAAACCGAATGTCTGGAGGCGCAATGAATGACGTGCGAGGCACAGTACCCTTTTCTGCGATGGGGGGACAGATCTAGAATCTTTGCCATTGACTACTTAACTAACACTAGTCGGAATTCCCAAATATATGAACACAATTTCTAAAACTCCCTGAGGATTCAGTCTATGTCACGTGAAAACTGACTCTGGGAGATGATCCCTCCTCAAAACATTTTCATTTCTTGGGCTTCTAAGCACCAAACTTTTAAAATTTTCACCCTACTTTTTTGGCTACATTTTCCATCTTCTTTGCCGGTTCTCTTTCCAGAACTTTCCATGTTGAAATGTTCCAAGTCTCAGGCATGGCGCTATTCTCTTTATTTATATCTATCTAGATGCTGATGTTTTCCATATATGCACCTCCAGCTTCTTTCTCTTTTCTGCATTTTCAGTTCTCATGATCCCCTGCATATTTCACATTTCAGTGTAAATGTTGATAGGCATCTTCAGCTTCCCATATGCAAACAGATTGGAAAAAAAAAAAAAAAAGTTCCCAAACCTGCCTGTCCCTTAGTCTTCTCCGTATCAGCAAATGTTATTACCGTTCGTGTGGTTGCTCAGTCCAAAAATACTCAGAGATATTCATATCTTCCCTTGTTTCCTCAGACAGCTTCCTATTTGGTCCATATGTTACCACTCTTGTTCTTGAAGATGAAAATTGTCATATACAAACAACGATAACGTTTTAATCACACAAACTATGCCATTTTACTCCTTTTCTCAAAAATTTCTAAAGGCTTCTATTCACAATGAAAATATTTAGTTTCCTGACCATAGGCAGTAAAGTTCAATGGTATCTGGCTCGTACCTGTCATCATGCCTCATGGTCACCTCCGTCAGTCAAATCCATCCATGGAAACCATCTTGAAACTTCTTGAAATACAGCAAATTATTTTCAGTCTCAGGATCTTTGAAATTGATGTTTTCTAATCTGAGGACACTTTTCCAATAGGTTATATTATAGTTCAGGTGTAGCATTCAGATCTCCACTCCTATCACCTGTTCAAGGAGCCTTTTCTTCACTATCTTATCCAAAATACTGTACCTCCTCACTCAATATTTTATCATAATTTATAAACAGACTTCCTACAACCTAATATTAGAACATATATTTATTTAAATATATTTGGTATCCATATCCCCCACTATGAACCATGTAAGTGACAGGGCTCCATATATCCTGCTCACCATTCTCTCTCAAACTTCTAGAATATTTTCTTGTACATAATAGATATATAGCAATAATATGCAAAAATGTCATTTTATTTGTAAAGTTAAATTTTATAAGTAATGAGTTACATAAAAAGAAGACAGAAAATATCAGGAGAAATGGGTTTGGAGCGTGAATTACCCAAAGACAAAATATCGATTCTATGATCCCATTTATTATTTACCTTTATTCCCTGTTTCAGTGAAACAGTGAATAAGTAAAACGGTGGATGATGCCTTATAATTTCAGCACATAAATATCAACCCAACTATAATGTGCACTCACGATGCTGACCCTCAGTAAACCCTCACCCTTTGGTTTTAATCACTAGATTATGGCAAAGATGATGGGATCATCAATCCCCTGATTAGACTGAGTTTATCACAAAAGGGATGGGACAACAGTTGCTCTATTCGATTACATTATATGGCATAGGTAATAGTCTGCTACCACCACAATTATCAAACTTGAGAGGGCCACATGGCAAGGAACTGGGGTGGCCTGTAGAAGCTGTAGAAAATACCCAGCAAGAAAAAGAGGACTTCTGGTCTACGATGCAAGGAAGTGATGGCTGCTAGCATCCCTGACAGATTGGAAAGAACCTCAAGCTGCAGAAAGGTACTCTGACAGGTCTACAGCTTGCTTACAGTCTTGTGAGATCCTGAACAGAAGACATAGCTAAGTCATGCCCAGCCTTCTGGCCTAGAGAATCTCTGACATAACAGATGTGTGTTGTTTCAAGCTATGATGTTTGTGATTGTTATGCAGCAAAATAAAGCTAGTATAGCAAAGCTGATAACTATTGCACAATGCATGCATTTTTCAAGATCTTAAACACAGGAAAACAAGAACAAAACATTTCACGCAATAAAATCTTGACTGTGAAATGATTGGTCAGAAGTGTCAAGGTCTGTGCGGAACTACTGGAGAAGCACCTGGAGAAGAAATGATTTTTCTCTTCTCTGTTGGATTAAAAATTAGATCATAGCATAGCTCGAGGCATTTGTGCAAATTCATGACAACTGTATATTTGAGCTACTTTGTATTCCTATACGGTTATATGCATGTTTCTTTGGGATCAGATTAGGTCAAAGGATATGTAAGGTGTTTGTTTGTCAAAAAATACTTTATTTTTAGATTTTTTGCAGGAATGAAAATAAGAGCTGAGTGGATTTTTCAGTCATACTGCAATTTTAGACATCTAAATTTCTCTTCTGCTTCAGGCAGTGACAATCAAATTACACTCTGGAATTTGAAGAAAATTTGAGAAAAAGCTTTGCATTTTATTCTGCTATTCTTTTTTAATTGATCTCGCAAACCGTCAATGACAACAATGCAACCACAATATCTGTAGGCCCCTAAGCATTGTAACAATGGTGACTTTGTCCTAGGTTTCAGTAACATTCTGCCATTGTGTGATCTTTAGATTTATTGGAATATTTCCTGAGAAACCCTTTGTAAACCAAAACCTATATCTTCTGACCTACTAGGTAGTGAGCATATAACAGTATAGATATGACAAGAATATTGTTAAGTATATGCCATACTTAAAAAGACACTATAGGAGACTTTTTAATTAAAAATATTAATTCCATAGTGTTATTAAACCACCAAAATAAGATAAGAACTCTACAATCATTTTCAAAACCCAGGCTAAAGATAATTATTGCAAATAAGAATATGTAACTTGAACTCCATGACAGTCAAGGCAATAAAATGGAAATAATGAGTTGCACAGCATCTATTTTTAATAAAAAGGAGGCATATCATTTTTTTAATCAGGTGTAAAGCTCATTTTTTTAAAGAAAAAAATGCTATTAAATTTAAGAACTTTTAATAGTAAAACTGATTCTAGCAGTTTTATAATTAGTCATATCCCATTTAATTCCTAAAACTGTACAGCAACAATAGAGCATCACTGGAAAAAATTCATTTTAATATATTTTGCAATCCATCTTTCAGGTACGTTTATGAAATCCTTTCTATGTTTGTTGTGGGTCTGGGGATATTACTGAAGAAAACCAATGTTGGTTAGGTGGGGTTGTGTATCTTACATCACAATGAGATAGACTGAAATCAACAAACAGTGGAAAAATACTACAAGCTTAGATGATGAGGGTGTCACGAAAGATACATATCAGTATTTATGATAAAGCATGGCTGGGGTGAGTATGAAGGAGGCAGAAACCTGCAAAAATTGGTCTGTAGAATATTCAAATCAGAGGAAATCTTAGCTGTGGATGCCCTGATAAATTTAAGAAAGGTGTTTTGTTTAAGAGAATGGCAAGTGTTGGAGAGTTTGAACAGTGAAAATAAATGGTGGAGTGGTAGGATATGAAGATTAGAGGCAATCAGAGTCTAGATCACATGGAGGACCTCAGGAGACATTTGGAGAGTTACAGCAGAAATGTAAAATCATCTGATTTGTGTATTATGCAGATAACTTTGCCTGTTGCTTTGTGAATGGTCTATGGTAAGGAAGCAGGGTTGCCAGCTAAGAGGTTATTGCATTAATCAATGCAAGAGGCCAGGTTAGTGGTAATAGAAGAGCTGGTATGCTGCCAGATTTGGGGCATGTTTTAAAAGTAGAGCAGGTAGTATTTGCTGACTGGCTGATTGTAGAGTGTATGTGAGAAGAAGTAACAAAATGTAACTCCCAAGGTCTTGGCCCTGATGAAGTAGATGAACAGCACTGTCATTATATAAATTGGGAAGATGGTAAGAGGAGCAGAAGTTTTGTTTTGTGCTCAATGATTTTGAAATACCCATAGTTCAAGCTAGCTTGTAGTGTTACTGATTTTCTGTCTGCTTGGTCTATGATTTACTGAAGAAGAAAGGCTGAAGTCACCAAGTAGCTGTCTATAATATTTCCTCTTTTTTCCCTTGGTTTCTGTCATTTAATTATGATTTATCCTGGTGTGTTTTTTTAATTTATTTTATATTTTATTTTATTTTATTTTATTTTATTTTATTTTATTTTATTATGTTATGTTAGTCACCATACATCATTAGTTTTTGATGTAGTGATCCATGAGTCATTGTTTTTGTATAACACCCAGTGCTCCATGCAGTACATGTCCTCCTTAATACCCATCACTGGGCTAACCCATCCCCCACCCCCCTCCCCTCTAAAACCCTCAGTTTGTGTCTCAGAGTCCGTAGTCTCTCATGGTTCATCTCCCCCTCTGATTTCCCCCCTTCATTTTTCCCTTCCTTCTCCTAATGTCCTCCATGCTATTCCATATGTTCCACAAATAAGTGAAACCATATAATAATTGACTTTCTCTGCTTGACTTATTTCACTTAGCATAATCTCCTCCAGTCCCATCCATGTTGATGTAAAAGTTGGGTATTCATCCTTTCTGATGGCTGAGTAATATTCCATTGTATATATGGACCACATCTTCTTTATCTATTCATCTGTTGAAGGGCATCTCGGCTCTTTCCACAGTTTGGCTATTGCAGATATTGCTGCTATGAACACTGGGGTGCATAGGGCCCTTCTTTTCACTACATCTGTGTCTTTGGGGTAAATACCCAGTAGTGCAATTGCTGGGTCATAGGGTAGCTCTATTTTTAATTTTTTAAGGAAACTCCACACTATTTTCTAAAGGGCTGTACCAACTTACATTCCCACCAACAGTGTAAGAGGGTTCCCCTTTCTCCACAACCTCTCCAACATTTGTTGTTTCTTGCCTTGTCAATGTTTGCCATTCTAACTAGTGTGAGGTGGTATCTCAATATGGTTTTGATTTGAATTTCCCTGATGGCTGATGATGAACATTTTTTCATGTGTCTGTTAGCCATTTGTATGTCTCCTTTGGAGAAGTGCCTGTTTATGATTTTCTGCTCATTTTTTGACTTGATTATTTGTTTTTTGGGTGTTGAGTTTGAGAAGTTCTTTATAGATCTTGGAAATCAGCACTTTGTACTGTCATTTGCAAGTATCTTCTCCCATTCTGTGGGTTGCCTCTTTGTTTTGTTGACTGTTTCCCTTGCTGTGCAGAAACTTTTTATCTTGATGAAGTCCCAAAAGTTCATTTTTGCTTTTGTTTCACTAGGCTTTGGAGATGTATCTTGAAAGAAGTTGCTGTGACCGATGTCAAAGAGGTTACTGCCTATGTTCTCCTCTAGGATTTTGATAGATTCCTGTCTCACATTGAGGTCCTTCATCCATTTTGAGTTTATCTTTCTGTATGGTGTTAGAGAATGGTTGAATTTTATTCTTCTGTATATAGCTGTCCAATTTTCCCAGCACCATTTATTGAAGAGACTGTTTTCTTTCAGTTCTCCGAGTTTTTTGACTCTGTGGTTTGATATTATTCATTGTTTTTGAAAAATTATTTACTCTTCATATACTTTTTTCTATACTCTTTTTCTTTCTCTTTTCATTTTTGCCCAATTACACATATTGTTTCTTACTTTTTTATTGTCCCATAACTCATGGATGCTGTATTTGTTTGTTTGTTTCACTCCTTTTTCTTTCCAGTTTTCACACTTGTTATTTTTCTTGACAAACTACTCTTGGTGCTGTTGGGGGCTGGTGTGCCTGCCCAAGGCATTCTTCATCTGCTACTTTTTTTCTAGACTCCTTATAGTTTGACTTCTCACAGTTTACACCAATCTACTAGATTTTCTCATCTCTTCATACACATTTGTCTCTTACCTATAAAACATTTTAACATATTGAAGTATTTTAAATTCTCTGTTTGATAGTTCTAACATCTGGGTTATCTCTGTGTGTTGCTTTAATCTGCCAAGTTTGTGGTAATTTATTATGCAGCAAGAATAGTCTAGTTCCATTGATTGTTTTGTCTCTTGATAGTGAGATCTTTTTATATCTTGCTTTCTATGTGGTTCATCATTTCTGGTTGAATGCTAGACATTGTGTACAGAACAGTGGTGACGACGTGAATACTGGAATGAGAATGCCTTTTCTTCTGTTTGGGTGGTGGTGTGGAAGGGTGAGTCAAACTAGGCAGTAGTTAGGCTGGGTGTGGGTTTGTTATTATCCTGGTTACCTTCAGCAAACCTTGGTTTCAAATTGCTCTAGTTTTATATTATACCTAGTATAGAAACTGATGTGCAAAAGATCTTTTTCTTTATAATTTGGTTACTGACTTCCCTTGTACTTGTACCCCAGATGTGGTTTCTTTCTACTCTTTTGTCTCCCTCATGTGACAAACTGCAATTGTTCACTGCCCAGTGTTTGCAAACTTGGTGAGAAAGCCAAATCAAATGGTGTCAATGTTGTGTGGGCTCATATGTGTCCGGTTCTCCATGCTGTAGTTTTCCTGATTATCCTGCCCTTTCTCTAGTGGTGGGATCCCTATCATACCATCAGATTAAGATAAGTATGGATTCAGCATTCTCTTGTTTTCTTCTCCAGTGGTAGGTGTTTTTCTTTCTTTTTCTTCTAGCCACAGTGGTTCTTCACCTGTACCCTGGGGATGGCAGGATTACTGCCCCTCTCTCAGTGGCATAAGCCTTTTGTTCTGTTTGGGAGAAAGTTCTGGTGGGGTTTTGTGAATACAATTGATAGCTACTCCTCTACCACAGATGATCCAGTCATCATGCCTCATATCTTTTGGAATTGGGCTGTCTTTCTTTATATATTCAACTAGTTGGTTGGTTCCACTGCGGCCTCGGTGCTCTAAGGGGTCCTAGAAAAGTTATTATATTGTAATTTATCTGGCTTTTTTGTAGTCAAGGTAGGAGCAAGACATTTGCCAGCTCTAAATATCCTAGGTAAAGGATTCCACCAAAATATCTTTGAAACAGCAGCAAAGACATGTCCAGGAAATAGAGCCATGGTCTCTAGTGGCTGAGAAAAGGGTAAATGGGAAGCTGCTGTTTGACACGTATCATGTTTCCATTATGCAAACTGAGTAAGTTCTAGAGATCTGCTGTACAACATAGTGCCTATAATTAATAACATTGGATTGTGCACTCAAAATTTGTTAAGAGGGTAGATCTCATGTGAAGTGTTCTTACCACAATCAAAAATAAAGGAAAAAAAAATGTAGACCTCTACAGTTATAATCAGCTGTTTTCCACAGAATTATTCTTGGACTCAATTCTAAATGCTTCTTGCCACCGTATTAGTCTTGTCAGAAACCCATTGTGGCTTTGAAAATAAATATTCTTCATATAAGCCCCAAAATCTTATCTAATCAGCATTGGAAGATATAACTTCAGAGGTTGCATCGACAGGTCAAGAAATGTTTAATATTTGAGAAGTAATGATATATATTTTTGCCTACCCTGTCATTTAATCTACAACACAATGCCTTGAGTTAACTTTTCATTTGAATCACTATTTTTCAGTGAAGAAACTGGGGCAAAGAGAAAAGTTAAATATCTTTTCCCAGCTCACAGCACTAGAAAGAATCAAAGCTAGGACTCAGAGTTTAAATTTGTGCTCATAGCCATCATATTATACTTCACCTATGTCCTAACAGTGACTTCAAGGCAATCTAAGTAAGCTAAGAAGCACAATACACCCACCATTTTTGTCATTTGCTTTCACTAGGAAAGTGAAAGGAGTTAAAATGATTTCCCCAGCTGAAGCTGCCAATTAACTATTAAGGAGAGAAGATCCTAAGAGCCTATGATAAGTCTTAAAACTCAAAGGCTGATGTTGTCTCCTGAAGTATGCATAAGTTGGGTAATTTTAAAGTCTAAATTTAGAAGCTTAGCACTGAGAATCTCAGCTCTGGCTTCATAATTAAATGATAATAAGTGATAATGGGAATATATATATCTGTTTATTAATCATGACATGGGACTTAGGAGATATAGAAGTAATTGCTTCCAGTGTAAGTTTAGGCATCAGTTGTATTGCAGAAAGAAAGAAAAGCATTTTTCAAGCAGTAGTTTTTCACTGTAGTAGTCTGAGAATAAAATACCCCTTTCAAGAGAGATTTATTAGGGTAAAGAAAAAGAATGTATTATAACTGACTGAAAGAATTAAGAAGTATACCAGCTAATTGCTAGAGAAAATGTATAGATTCATACCAAACCAGCATTAGAAAGGTTGAAATAAATATTTCATTTAGAAGTTTGATTTAAATTGCTACATCATGAAAATGTGATGAAAAACATTTAATATAAGTCTATACATAATATATAATCTATAATACAAATGTCTATATTTCATAGCAAAAGTAACAAAACCATTTATGTGTCTTAGAAGGCCTCTAGCAATTAGGTCAACATATTTTACCACTATATAAGTAGCCACAAAAAGACAAGTTAGAAAGTGAATGAGGGATATCATTGAAAGGGCACATAAATCATGTGCTTTTAGAAAACTTTAAAAGGAAGAGATAATTACAAAACCTGCAAATGTTATCATATACAAGCTCTTCTCATCATATTTGAGTGAGTGGATTATCAAGGAAAGTTGAACAGCAGAAATATTGATGTGGGGAACATATGATAAACTTCTTTTAAGATCCACTGGGGTGGAGTTTCCTGAAAAACATGAGTGGAGATGTCCACTGATCAACCAGAAGTACCATAGAACATAGATATGTAGATATCTACAAATAAAAGTGGTCCCAAGTCTATGTATTTGAATGACTCACGTCATGATTTAGAACAATATCAAACAGAAAGAATGCGTTAAATAATGAAAGAAAAAGGATAAGACTAGAAACTGGAAGAATGTAAATATTTAAGATTGTAAGAAAGAAAAGCCCAGCAAATATCATAGATAAAATGTGGTCCATATACTTGAGGAACAATATTAAACAAAATGCCACATAAACCTCCTAAGACACAGAAGACAGAAGCCATAGACCGTGTTAATGCCTATGAATGTATGGAGAATATGAAACTTGTCTGGACTCAGCCATCATTGATAACTTCCCCATGACTGGTTCCAAGTGTGGCAAAGACAGAGGACAGGAAACAAGCAGGTAAAATGTGGAAGCAGAAGATGAATACTGAAAATAGCGTCAGCTGTAAGACAGGAAGTATTTAAGAATAATTTTCATCAGATTAGGAAATAAATTTAAAATAAGAAATAGTGAGAGGCTAAATTTGTAGGCATTTTATTGGCTATCACAAAGGGTTATAAAGGCTCCATAATGAAAACATTGATTGTAGCAGTCTAATGGACATATGGAACAGAATAAAGAGTCTGTAAACAGAAGCAAACCTTCAGTTCAATTTATGATTAATGTGGCACGTCAAATCAATGTGGGAAAGATATGCCTGCAATATAGGATGGTAGCACAAGTAACTAAGCATCTTGGTAAAAAATAAATATGGACCCATACTTAACACCATACAACAAGAACAATTACAAATTTCAGTGGAAGGGGCACTTAGGTGGCTCAGTCATTAAGCGTCTGCCTTTGACTCAGGTCATGATTCGAGGGTCCTGGAATCAAGACCCACATCAGGCTCCCTGCTCGGTAGGAAGCCTGCTTCTCCCTCACCCACTCCCCCTGCTTGTGTCCCCTCTCTTGCTCTCTCTCTCTCTGTCAAATAAATGAATAAATAAAATATTTAAGAAAAAAATTTTTCAGTGGAAAATGAGAAAGTGAAAGAACAAGGAGAAAATATGGTAGATTTTTTTTTATATGCACAGACTTTTCTAATTGCCATAGAATACTGCAGTGTTGTCAGTTTGTCAGAATTTAGGAAAAAATTGCTTCCAGTACACACACACACACACACACACACACACACTATGAAGAAAGTGTAAATTAAAATTAAAATCTGGAAAGATACTTACAACTAGTATCAAATCATATTTCTTTTGTAAGAAGCTCCATGAAATGAATACCAAAAAAATGACCTAAAATAAAATGGAAAGATTGACTAATTCTTTACAGCCCCCAAGCCCCCAAGCCCCCCAAAAACCCACAAACAAATGAACAACAAAAAAATCCACACACAAATTTTACTTAAATATATGAAAAATGTGCAAACTCCCTTAAATAAAATAAAATAAATTAGTTTAAATAAAATGGGTTAAAATTATATGAAAATACCATCCAAAAGTTTGAATACATCTTATGTTGGTAAGACCTGACTTAAGCAGGGATTTACCTGCATTACTGATGCAGTGTAAAATCATCCCATCGGAAGGAGAATTTAGAATATTTACTAAAATTACAAATGCAGATTTGCCCTTCTCTTTCATATGTAGAAGGTTGCCAGAGGACATTACTGGCATTACAATAGCTTCTCAGCTATTCAAACTCTGGCCAGCCCTTTACAATGAGAACAAGGCAGGTAATTCTCCTTCCTGGCCCCCTCTTCCAGCAACACGGGACCCCCTTCTGTCACGTCTACACTCAGGCAACTCCTGCTAAATTTAAAATTACACATGAGCTGTCATTTAGGCTGTTCCTCATACTTTGAGTGTTCTCCCAAATATTCCCAAACTAACTTCCTACCCTTCTTCAGGTTTTGTTCACGTGTCCCTGACCATGCTCTGACCACATTAGCATATTTATGTGATAACATGGTCCTTGGTGGAATCTCTTTGCTTATAGGATAAAGAGAGAAATTAATTCCATCAGTGAAAAATTAAGGCGAAATAAGTATCTGAGAATAGGTCTGTTTAAATTGAACCAGAGAAGTATTTTCAGAGAAGCTTTTGGTGTTCTTCAAGAAGATCTTCAGTAAAGTTAATGGAACAATGCAAATTTCCCTGAATTCTTGACGCAAGTCATCTTCTACACGCCATCGTTGAAACTGCTTTTCATTTCTTAATGAAGAGAGTGCTCTGTAAAGCTGTTTTTTTTTCTCACTGTGCTTTGTTTTTCTACATTATTGACTTTTTATTTTATTTAAACAGTAAGACAGGACAGGCCCTGGATTCCCAGGTGATAATATATATATTTGGCACAAAGAATAAATGACTTTTGGACCCCCCAAAATACAATATTTTTTACAAATGTTCAAATACCTTATTGCTTTAAAAAACTGAAGTCTTATGTTACAAGAAGAATGAAACTAGTTTAATGTCTGAAATATTTCTCACCAAATATACCACAATGCACATAATATTTGAAGTACCTTTTCTCTTTTGTACTGTAGAATCGCTGGCAAATTGCACACTCTGTGGCATTTAAACTCTACCAGAAAAGCTTTCAGTGATAGTTACAACTTCTGAAGACTAGAACTAAAATAACTTTTCCTTTGACCAGCAAATGACCCTTAGTACCTAAACACTGTTCCCAGGAAGAAGACAAAGCCAGAAAATTCTTGCAATTGCTTTGCAGTAGCCATGTTATAAATGAAGGACCACCACAACCACCATCACAACAAGGAAAACATTTTGGAGTGCCTTCAAGTAAACAGAAATTTTCCCAAGTACGTTTTGGCAACGAAGGAAAATATCTTATCTTTCCTCTTATTTTACTTTAATGAATTATACAGTTGCACCAACATAGAGACAGAAATATCTCAGAGAAATCAAGAATTCTTAAAACATTTTGTTAAAATTTCACTCTTAGAAGAAGCAAGCTAACATGAAAATGCAGTTAAAAGTTTGAGGTGAAAATATTGGAGTTCCCCGGGATTAAGAGAGTCTGTACAAATATTAATTCAAAATAGCATTAATGCAGTGCTGATAATTACTGCTTTGCCATGCATTAAGTACAGACCTGAGAATCAGTTTACCAGGGCCATCTTGCTAAATGAAGATAGTTGGAAAATGCCTGCATGTGCCTCAGCTTTCCTGTGTGTGAACTGGACCATCTACCACTTTGTTATTTTTTTATTAAAAAATATTTTTCATCAAAAAAAAGAAGCAAAAAAAAAAAAAAAGAAGAAGCAGGCTAAGATAATATTTTAATGTGTTTTCCCATAGAAGGAATATAGTATTTTTTGGTGAAAAAAAATACTCAAATTGTATCAGTTAGAAGGCTATCATCAGAAAGAACACCTTTCTGAAATTGGACTATTGCCTAAGGAAAATCTATTATCTCATATAAAAACCTGTCCAGGGCAAAACAAGAGACAAGCTGTATTACTGCACGATTCCCTTTCTGCTTCTCTGTGATCCGTTCATCCTTCACTTTCACTGTGCCTTGCCATTTTTAAATTTTTTTTATTATTATGTTAATCACCATACATTACATCATTAGTTTTAGATGTAGTGTTCCATAATTCATTGTTTGTGCATAACACCCAGTGCTCCATGCAGAACGTGCCCTCTTTAATACCCATCACCAGGCTAACCCATCCTCCCACCGCCCTCCCCTCTAGAACCCTCAGTTTGTTTCTCAGAGTCCATCGTCTCTCATGGTTCGTCTCCCCCTCCGATTTCCCCCCCTTCATTCTTCCCCTCCTGCTATCTTCTTCTTTTTTCTTTTTCTTAACATATATTGCCTTATTTGTTTCAGAGGTACAGATCTGAGATTCAACAGTCTTGCACAATTCACAGCGCTTACCAGATGTGCCTTGCCATTTTGTGTGTCCTTGTCCTCAAATATATGATGGCTGCATGTTTCCAGGTATTCGATCTTAAGCCTAAATTCCATAGAAAATATAGTGGACCTCATTAAAACTTATATATGCTCTGCAAAAGACTGTCAAGAGAACAAAAAGACACAGATTGGGAGAAAATATTTGCAAAAGACATATCCAATAAAAAACTGTTATCCAAAATATACAAGAACCCTTAAAATTCAACTCTAATAAAAAAAAAAACAACTCAATCAGAACATGGGCCAAAGGCCATGACAAACACAGCACCCAGGAAGATACACAGATGGAAAATAAGTATGTGAAAATATGCTCCACATCATATGGCACCAGGGAAATGCAAATTAAAATGATGAGAAGCTACTACACACCTACTAGAATGCCCAAAACCTGGAACACTGTCAACACCAAATGCTGGCAAGAATGTGAAGCAAATAACCCTCATTCATTGCTGCTGGATATGTTAAATGGAAGAGCCACTTTGAAAGACAGTTTGGCAGTCTCTTAACAAAATGAAACATACTCTTACCGTATGATCCATCAGTGGTGTTCCTTGGTATCTACCCAGAGGAATCGAAGACATGGCCATATGAAAGCCTGCACAAGGTTCTTTCCAGCAGCTTTATTTATAATTGCCTAAATTTGGAAGCAACCATAATGTCCTTCAGTAGGTAGGTGGATAAATAAACTGTGGTATAGTGAGACAAATGAAATATTATTCAGGACTAAAAGGAAATAAACTACCAAGGCATGAAAAGACATGGAGTAACCTTAAATGCATATTACTCGTTGAAAGAAACAAGTCTGGAAAAGCAGTATAGTATGTTTTCAACTATATGACAGTCTGGAAAAGGCAAAAGTGTGGAGACATCAGGCGTCTGTTGTGGAGAGAGGGCTGTGGTGAATGATGAGCAGGTTGAGAACAGAGGACTTTAGGGGTAGTGAAACCACCCTGCATGCGACCATATGGTGGGTATCTGTCATCATGTGTTTGCCTAAACCAATAGAATGCCAAACGAAGGTGACCCGTACGTCAGCCAGTCTCTGGGGGATGACGGCGGATGGTTGTAAGTTCATCGGTTGTCACAACTGTGCCACTCCCGAGGGGGATCTAATGTTGACAAAGACAGTGTGGGGCCAGGAGCCACGTGCGAAATCTCTGCACCTTCCTCTCACTTTTGTTGTGAACATAAAGCTGCTAAAAAAAAAAAAAAAAATAGATAAAATCTAAAATAGAAAAAAAAAGTGAACAGAGAGGTTTTAAGATATGTCTAATCAGAAGCCAAGAAAAAAGAAGAAAGCAGGTAGAAGGTAGCAGTATTTGAATTGATAAGGACTGAGAAGTTTCGTAAAGAAAGCCAGGATTTGCTAAACAAGAACACATCATAACAAGTAGGTTCATATAAAGAAGCCCACAATTTATATTTCCTCCTATATATGTACATAGCATATATTTCATGATAATAAATATATTACATACATTAAATACATACTGTTATTATATATTATTAATATATCCATATAATTGAATACATAAATTAATAAAAATGAAAAAATGTATGAAACATGTTTATTTGTGGTAAATATATAATTATTTAAAATAATTAAATTGATATTATAATATGATCTAATAATGCAGAGGAATACTTAATAAATGCAATGATAGTAATGACAGGTAATATTTATGAGCATTGTGTCCACTAGGCACACTGTGTGAAGCTCTCAACATACATTGTCTCTTTTATTTCCCCTCACAATTCTATTTTAGAAAACATTTTTCTTAATGTTTCAGTCATACAGACATCAAATCTCACTGCTATTCAATTCCAGAGTCTGGGTTCAATAACTGTACTTAGTTCTTTTAGATTATTTTAATTTTTTTGTTTATTTTAAATATTCTCATATCTAATTATTTTAAGAAGTAGAGACATAATTAAACAATGGCATTCTAGTTTTGCTACTTTGTTTTTGCTCCAAGTATCCTCAAAACATAAAAAATATTTATATGAAAATAATTTCTGTTTTCTTGAGGAAATCTTCTGAGCTGTAACTATTGTATATATTTTGATATTTTTTCCCCTTCATTTCTGGTAGTTAGCCATAATTTTTGTTATCATTATTTGTCTTTACAGGAGGAAACTTCTATCTGGGTCTCCGCTGATTAAAATTCATGTGTGTTTTGGGAATTGCATGGGAGTCAGGGGAACGAGCCTGTGGGGTGCACTGGGGCAATTAGCAACTTTGGTTGAAAATTCTGTCTGACTTTGTGTTACCCCTTTCTATTGAAACCTCTACCTTCACTTTGGCATTCCTTTTTGGGTCAATATGCCACCCATGCTACGGTCAGCATGACCCTAGGGATATCTACAGTTGCTGGTTTATTGCCACGTCTTTTCTTTGGTTATACTAAATTTAGCTCACTGGCTACAAAATCAATCACACAGTTGTTTGTTTGGTTGTTTCTTTGTTTCTTTCTTTCTATCTCCTCCTCAGAAGTGCCAGCCTGAAGGTTGTTTCTTTATGTTAATTAGTGAGAAATCTTGAACAGACAAACTAATGATCGTGATGATCTGGTTTGTCCCTCCTTCAGCCGTTTCTTACTGGATGTTATGTGTTGTGTAAATGGACTTCAGATATATTTGCTGCTTCCCTTGGGCTCTCTGCATACCCAGTTGTCTTCTGCGGTAAAGTAAAGATGCATCATCATTTAGGTTCTTCGGAAGCATTTTGGTCTCCCTCTTCAAACAGTGCGTGGTGCCAGACTCCCATAGCCAGAATCCTCCCTCAAATTAATCCAAATTTCACTGCAATGTATGTGGTAAATGATCTTCTTGATATGTGGTTGGGATCTATATTCTATTTTAGTCAAATGTGGAGTTTTTTATAGTTTAATTATTGTCTCCCTGTGCTTTTGAAAGAAGAGTAAGCTATTTTTAATTTTAACTTGTGCAGAGTTTACAAGAAGTGAATGATATTAATTTAGATCAATGCAATTGATGGCTAGTAAAAGAGCAAATAAAAAGAAAAACAAGAAAACAAAATATAACAACAAATTATTCCATTCATGTGCCACTCCTAAAAAGAAAGGTAAGCATTTTAGTATAATGCTCATTTTCTTTCCTACCCTTCTCTTCCAATACGTCTGTGTATGTTTTAGTGTAACCATCTGTTTTAGAACCCATTTGAGTCCACATGACACCTATTACTTAGATTTATAAGACAGGTAATATTTAGCCAAATTAGCAGTCAGAATGCCTGAATGTTTTAACATCATTTATAATTAACTGCTGGGTGTAATAACAAATAGGAACAGCAGCTGCAACAAAACTCTGATTAGGCAGTCAAAATGGGAATAATTCAAATTTATGGAAGGCTCCAAACTCATCTTCAAGCATGGAATAACATCTCAGTGTGCACCAATGTCTTGAGCACAGTGAGAGAATCCTTCCAGAAAACCAGGCCTCATTCCAGGTCAACCTCAGTCATTCTGGGAACCTCAGGATAAGGTCTAAACCTGCAGTTGTTTTTATCCCTAGATCGAATCCAGAAACATCAACATTATTCAATGACCGGGTTCTGAAACTCCTCTAGTTCTCCTGAGTTCCCCCCCGCCCAGTATTTTTAGATCATTGAATAATAACGAAAATCCAGTTCTTAAAAAATCAACACAAAACAAAAAGTTACATTTACTCAACAACGCTGTCCAGCCAGCTAAACTAAAAATTTTTTTCGCGGTTAAGAATACAGAAATCTGAAAATGAAGGTATTTAGAACTAGTTACTTAGAACTAGTAACGGAGCTAGTAATAAACCATCAACCACGAAGTTTTTTTATTATACTACACTGGCTTTTCAAGCATAACTTACTACTGTCTGGAAACAGAAAATGATGGAATGTAAAATTCAAATTATACATCTAACAAGTGGGAAATTCTTTCAATTATTGCAAATAATTAAAAAGACACTAGTAATAGTACTACTATTAGTAGTAGTCATTAAAATTTATTTTCAATTTATTTTTGACAAGCATGTAACGTATCATGG
This sequence comes from Phoca vitulina, assembly GCF_004348235.1. Lineage (NCBI taxonomy): Eukaryota > Metazoa > Chordata > Mammalia > Carnivora > Phocidae > Phoca > Phoca vitulina. The sequence continues at coordinate 6,250,571 of NW_022589730.1, read as the reverse complement.
AACCCGGATGACACCCTTCTGGCTGCTATTCTCATCCCACGTTCACACACAAGTAACAAAAGTCCGCCATCGAAAAGCTTGTCTATAGTCACAGTCTGAATATACAAATCAAGGTCCTCTAGAGGGGTACAGACCATGGACTCAAACATAGGTTCTTTTCAGACTGCTTGGAATTGGTGGTTTGAGCGCTGCGAGGGCACGTCCTGTGGTTGGAAGGGTGTGGGAGTGACAACCAGGCAGCTACGGTGTGTGTGTGTTGAACGCCCCTTCTCCTCTCCCTCCACCTTCTCATTCCCTCGTGACAGTTCCTCTCTGCTGCCACTTGGTTCTGATCCAACTGTCAGTCACAGTAGTGGATGTCGCAGTTATGACTCTTTTCAATGAAAGGGACAAAGACCTACCTGCCCCTACTAAGCAGCAGAATTATTTATTAACTTACGTTAAAAGAAAATTTCAGGGGTGGGAAGACTTTTAGGCACAGGTGCTTTGGACCTCATAATGTAGAATGAAGAAAAGTAAGCACTGCCTTTTGTCTCTTCACTTCCCCACGTTGTGTCAACTGTATTCTTAATTTCATCCTTAATCTGTATTTTGTGGCAGCATGGCTACAACAGATATATTTTGAAACATAATCCCAGCTGCATGTCTAGTGGGAAAAGTACCTGTTTTGCTCTTAGAAGTTGCATTACGTCTAACTGACTCAGCAGATATGTGAGGTTTCGCCTGCCCTATCCCAAATTCTTTGCAGCTGGCCAAGAATATGGAATCCAGGAAATAATTTAGATTAATCGGAATAACCCCTGGAATTTCAGTTGGGTGCATCACATCCTGTCCACACTGCCGGTCTGTGAGTAGATTAATGTCTCGTCTAAGTGGGAAGAGGTATTATTTTACTAAAAAAATTTCATAGGCCCTGGAGAGATTGTTTTAACAATAGCAATAGTAGTAGCTCCTGCCTATATAGTACTTATTACATACAGGCACTGCTATAAAAACTCTACATAAAATAACGTCTGTACTACAACTCTATTAGGTGTCTTATTATTTCTCTCCTTTCACAAATGAAGATAGAAAACGTGAGAAGCTTGCTCAAGATAGAACATCTAATAGAAGCTAGAGCCGGGTTTCAAAATCAGATTGTCTATTTCAAGACTTTACGCCTAACCACAGTGACAGCCTGCCTTTCTACAACGGACAAGCACATTCCCAGTAAATGAAAGATGCAGCAAACTAACTAACCAACTAACTAATTAAGTACATTAAAAAAAAAAAAAACTCACAAGAAATCAGTAAACACATAAAATATTTTAGCAGGATAAGTAACTTCCAGATGAATAATCTAAATCAAATCTGAAAGGAAAATAATAGTCAAAATAGAAATTTCAGGAATAAAAACAGAAACATCAATTCATATCCTACAGATGTTAAAAAGATAACAGAAACATAACAATTTTACAATAGGGAAGAAGAAAAGATTTTGATGATTGCTTCTTCTAGCCATATTATAGAAGATGTCCTAACTAGTACAGTAAGAAAATAATATGTAACTAGCCATATAAGGAGTTTTAAAGGGACATAGAATTGGCATTTTTAGCAGACAACATAATTTTGTAAGTAAAAAATAAAATTACATATATAATTATAATTTCTATGTACATTTACCCATACCTCTAAATACCAATTAATATGAAAATATATATCTACATAAAAAAAGAACTAGAAGTCAAACTGGTTGTAAAACATACATAGACATATAAAGAGCTAAAAATTATAAAACCCGAAAGTCTTGAAAAAGACAGTGACACAGCAATTCCTCTATCAGATAGTAATTTATTATAAAGCTATAGAATTTAGTATAAACTGATAATGACACAGTTTTGAAAAATAGCCCAATGAAATAGAAAAGTGAGTACAGGATTGTCTCCTATAATAATGTGACAGTACAGTGGAGAACATGTAGTCATTTGAAGAAATGGTGCTAATTCAATCAGTCACTCATAGGGATAAATAAATAAAGCTTGACTCCTACCACATGCCTTACAAACTAATTGTGGGTGGATTGTAAATCTAGATGGGAAAAGTAAAAGAATATATATTCTTTTATTTATTTATTTAGATGTTATTTAGTTTATTTCAATACTATTTGGTAGTTCACTTTTTATTCCTATTCTCTGCTTCTCGCTGGATAATTCTGATTGCACTATCTTTAACTTCACTCATTTTTTTCTTATGCATGCTCCAATTTTTACTGAGTCTCTCAAATGGGATTTTATTTCATTTATTGTATTTTAGATCTCCAGAATTCTATCTGGTTCTTTTAATAAATTTTGTAGTATTAAAAAAATAATAATTCTTATATTATCAGCCATGCATTGAGAAGGTTCCAAGGAAAACCTAGTGGGAGTCAAATGTAGTGACTGGCTTAAGTGAATGACAAAAATTGAGTGAGAATGTGAGTGAACAAATGCATCACTGCATAACTGATTTAAAGAATTAGGACTCTGATACGCTTCTCAGCTATTCAAACTCTGGCCAGCCCTTTACAATTATTGGAAGCAGGTATAGGGGAGAGTGATTTTTCATTTTATATTTCAAACCCAAAGTGATCTAATCACACAAAAGGCATATAACATTTTTACTCGAAAGGGAGAAGAGCAACAGACCCAGAAAATGTACAGACAGGGATCATTCTCAAGCGAAGTAAAATGGTACCGCAGTGCGTCTTAGCTGTGTCGCTTAACTGGTATGGCCACCTGTCTCATAAGACGTGCTAAAGGGAATCCTCCAGCCTGATTCGAAAGGGCTCTGGAGGGTAACTTAAACCCACACGGAGAATAAAGAGCACCAGTGTAGCTGGCTGCAGAGGTATCATGAAAGACAATATAAAGGCATTTTTGTTTGTAACATTACATTCTATTATCTATTCATTATTAATTCTAAAACTGTGCTAATAGGCTTCTAACATGTATTAGTGTAATTTGTATGACAACAGTAATACAAAGGAGGGGGTAAAATGTATATGGAAGAAAACTTCTGTGGAGTATTGAAATTAAGTTAATATTAATTTGAACTAGATTGTTTTAAATTGAGATTCACTTTAAGTTTTGTAACATTACTCAATGGCAGCATTATGTATTGTATATTACATATGTAGTATATATTTTATCTATGTGTGTATATATAGGAAGCATTATGTATTATATATTGTATATATGTGTGTATATATATGTGTGTGTATATATATATATGTACACATATCCTTATGGAACAGTAATAAGAGCATATAATTACAATATAATGTAAGTGCAATGACAGATGTATAAATGGGGTTCTCTGTGAGTTCTGAATCTGGGGTGAACAGAAATCAGTGTTGAGAAGGTGATGGCTGACCAAAATTCTAGTAAGATGGAGGCAGAACATCACAGGATTATGTGGAAGGGTAAGCCAAACACAGAAGAAAAAACTAACAAAAGATGACATGCAGAGTGAAGCAGTTGGGAGCTCATTAAACATACACAGTAAAGCTAGGAGGAGTTGTAAGTGAGACTGGAGGAAAAATAAAAGGATTACAAAATTATTTTAAGGAAGAGAATAACTGTCTTACTTTGATAGAAATTGAAATTTGTTTTTTCCATTATCCATTGCTGTGTTACAAGCGACCCCAGAACTTGGTGGCTTAGATAATGTGTAGTTCTCTTTCCCAGCTCCGCGGGCTGGATGGGCTCGGGTGGGCAGTTCCGATTCCATATGTCCCACGAAATTGCCATCAGATGGCATTTGGAACTGGAGTCATCTGAAGGCTTGACTGGTCCGAACATGAGTCACACAGGGTAGCATCCGCCATGTCCGACTGATTAAACAAAGCCAGACCAGAATGAATGCTGAAAAGGACTACCCTAGAATGTGGCTTCCATGGTGGAGTCATCACTGAAGATGAGCTACATGACATGGAAATCACGTTCAGGACAGATTGTACAGGAGCAATAGTGAAGGTGGGGGATTGGAGAGAAGATTAGAATATTCCAGAAAATAGAAATGATGGTGTCAGCAAAAGCGTTGCCTGTAGGGAGTAGAAAATAATAGGATGAAGAAAAATAAACAATAAAATGAAAAGAAAATTATTGAGGAAAAAGACGGAAAAAAAATCAGAGAAGAGTGCAAGCTTTCAACCTGAGGGTCTTGAGGGTCTAACCTAATAGACAGTAACAACTACACCTGAGAAAGGAATTTAGGATTTCAATCCTTCCGTTTTTTTAGTAGTCATCCATTAAGCACCCCAAAAGCAGTACTGATCGATGCTGTAGTTTGGATGAGCTCTGCCCTCTCTCTCTATTCTAGTTACTATGCTCTTGTTTGACAGGATGCAACCTAGTAAAACGTAGCTTGATTTCATTGCTTTATTTTTTTTTTAATTTTTTTTTATTGTTATGTTAATCCCCATACATTACATCATTAGTTTTAGATATAGTGTTCCATGATTCATTGTTTGTGCATAACACCCAGTGCTCCATGCAGAACGTGCCCTCCTCAATACCCATCACCAGGCTAACCCATCCTCCCAACCCCCTCCCCTCTAGAACCCTCAGTTTGTTTTTCAGAGTCCATCGTCTCTCATGGTTCTTCTCCCCCTCCGATTTCCCCCCCTTCATTCTTCCCCTCCTGCTACATTCTTCTTCTTCTTTTTTTCTTTCTTAACATATATTGCATTATTTGTTTCAGAGGTACAGATCTGAGATTCAACAGTCTTGCACAATTCACAGCGCTTACCAGAACACATACCCTCCCCAGTGTCCATCACCCAGTCACCCCATCCCTCCCATCCCACCCCCCACTCCAGCAACCCTCAGTTTGTTTCCTGAGATTAAGAATTCCTCATATCAGTGAGGTCATATGATACATGTCTTTCTCTGTTTGACTTATTTCGCTCAGCATAATACCCTCCAGTTCCATCCACGTCGTTGCAAATGGCAAGATCTTATTCCCTTTGATGGCTGCATAATATTCCATTGTATATATATACCACATCTTCTTTATCCATTCATCTGTCGATGGACATCTTGGCTCTTTCCACAGTTTGGCTATTGTGGACATTGCTGCTATAAACATCGGGGTGCACGTAGCCTTTCGGGTCCCTACTTTTGTATCTTTGGGGTAAATACCCAGTAGTGCAATTGCTGGATCATATGGCAGCTCTATTTTCAACTTTTTGAGGAACCTCCATACTGTTTTCCAGAGTGGCTGCACCAGCCTGCATTCCCACCAACAGTGTAGGAGGGTTCCCCTTTCTCCGCATCCTCGCCAACATCCGTCATTTCCTGACTTGTTAATTTTAGCCATTCTGACTGGTGTGAGGTGGTATCTCATTGAGGTTTTGATTTGGATTTCCCTGATGCCGAGCGATATTGAACACTTTTTCATGTGTCTGTTGGCCATTTGGATGTCTTCTTTGGAGAAATGTCTGTTCATGTCTTCTGCCCATTTCTTGATTGGATTCTTTGTTCTTTTGGTGTTGAGTTTGATGAGTTCTTTATAGATTTTGGATACTAGCCCTTTATCTGATATGTCATTTGCAAATATCTTCTCCCATTCTGTCAGTTGTCTTTTGGTTTTGTTGACTGTTTCCTTTGCTTTGCAAAAGCTTTTTATCTTGATGAAGTCCCAATAGTTCATTTTTGCCCTTGCTTCCCTTGCCTTTGGCGATGTTTCTAGGAAGAAGTTGCTGCGGCTGAGGTCGAAGAGGTTGCTGCCTGTGTTCTCCTTTAGGATTTTGATGGACTCCTGTCTCACATTGAGGTCTTTCAACCATTTGGAGTCTATTTTTGTGTGTGGTGTAAGGAAATGGTCCAGTTTCATTCTTCTGCATGTGGCTGTCCAGTTTTCCCAACACCATTTGTTGAAGAGACTGTCTTTTTTCCATTGGACATTCTTTCCTGCTTTGTCAAAGATTAGTTGACCATAGAGTTGAGGGTCCATTTCTGGGCTCTCTATTCTGTTCCATTGATCTATGTGTCTGTTTTTGTGCCAGTACCATACTGTCTTGATGATGACAGCTTTGTAGTAGAGCTGGAAGTCCGGAATTGTGATGCCGCCAGCTTTGCTTTTCTTTTTCAACATTCCTCTGGCTATGCGGGGTCTTTTCTGGTTCCATACAAATTTTACGATTATTTGTTCCATTTCTTTGAAGAAAGTGGATGGTATTTTGATGGGGATTGCATTGAATGTGTAGATTGCTCTAGGTAGGATTGACATCTTCACAATATTTGTTCTTCCAATCCATGAGCATGGAACGTTTTTCCATTTCTTTGTGTCTTCCTCAATTTCTTTCATGAGTATTTTATAGTTTTCTGAGTACAGATCCTTTGCCTCTTTGGTTAGATTTATTCCTAGGTATCTTATGGTTTTGGGTGCAATTGTAAATGGGATCGACTCCTTAATTTCTCTTTCTTCTGACTTGTTGTTGGTGTACAGGAATGCCACTGACTTCTGTGCATTGATTTTATATCCTGCCACTTTACTGAATTCCTGTATGAGTTCTAGCAATTTTGGGGTGGAGTCTTTGGGATTTTCCACATAAAGTATCATATCATCTGCAAAGAGTGAGAGTTTGACTTCTTCTTTGCCGATTTGGATGCCTTTGATTTCTTTTTGTTGTCTGATTGCTGTGGCTAGGACTTCCAATACTATGTTGAATAGCAGTGGTGATAGTGGACATCCCTGCCGCGTTCCTGACCTTAGGGGGAAAGCTCTCAGTTTTTCCCCATTGAGAATGATATTCGCTGTAGGTTTTTCATAGATGGCTTTTATGATATTGAGGTATGTACCCTCTATCCCTATACTCTGAAGAGTTTTGATCAAGAAAGGATGCTGTACTTTGTCAAATGCTTTTTCTGCATCTATTGAGAGGATCATATGATTCTTGTTCTTTCTTTTGTTAATGTATTGTATCACGTTGATTGATTTGCGGATGTTGAACCAACCTTGCAGCCCAGGGATAAATCCCACTTGGTCGTGGTGAATAATCCTTTTAATGTACTTTTGGATCCTATTGGCTAGTATTTTGGTGAGAATTTTTGCATCCATGTTCATCAGGGATATTGGTCTGTAATTCTCCTTTTGGATGGGGTCTTTGTCTGGTTTTGGGATCAAGGTAATGCTGGCCTCATAAAATGAGTTTGGAAGTTTTCCTTCCATTTCTATTTTCTGGAACAGTTTCAGAAGGATAGGTATTAATTCTTCTTGAAATGTTTGGTAGAATTCCCCTGGGAAGCCATCTGGCCCTGGGCTTTTGTGTTTTGGGAGATTTTTGATGACTGCTTCTATTTCCTTAGTGGTTATAGGTCTGTTCAGGTGTTCTATTTCCTCCTGGTTCAGTTTTGGTAGTTGATACATCTCTAGGAATGCATCCATTTCTTCCAGGTTATCTAATTTGCTGGCATAGAGTTGCTCATAATATGTTCTTATAATTGTTTGTATTTCTTTGGTGTTGGTTGTGATTTCTCCTCTTTCATTCATGATTTTGTTGATTTGGGTCATTTCTCTTTTCTTTTTGATAAGTCTGGCCAGGGGCTTATCAATCTTGTTAATTCTTTCAAAGAACCAGCTCCTAGTTTCGTTGATCTGTTCTACTGTTCTTTTGGTTTCTATTTCATTGATTTCTGCTCTGATCTTTATTATTTCTCTTCTCCTGCTGGGTTTAGGCTTTATTTGCTGTTCTTTCTCCAGCTCCTTTAGGTGTAGGGTTAGGTTGTGTACTTGAGACCTTTCTTGTTTCTTGAGAAAGGCTTGTATTGCTATATACTTTCCTCTTAGGACTGCCTTTGCTGTATCCCAAAGATTTTGAATAGTTGTGTTTTCATTTTCATTGGTTTCCATGAATTTTTTTAATTCTTCTTTAATTTCCTGGTTGACCCATTCATTCTTCAGTAGGATGCTCTTTAGCCTCCATGTATTTGAGTTCTTTCCGACTTTCCTCTTGTGATTGAGTTCTAGTTTCAAAGCATTGTGGTCTGAAAATAGGCAGGGAATGATCCCAATCTTCTGGTACCGGTTGAGACCTGATTTATGACCTAGGATGTGATCTATTCTGGAGAATGTTCCATGGGCACTAGAGAAGAATGTGTATTCCGTTGCTTTGGGATGGAATGTTCTGAATATGTCTGCGAAGTCCATTTGGTCCAGTGTGTCATTTAAAGTCTTTATTTCCTTGTTGATCTTTTGCTTAGACGATCTGTCCATTTCAGTGAGGGGGGTGTTAAAGTCCCCCACTATTATTGTATTGTTGTCGATGTGTTTCTTTGCTTTTGTTATTAATTGCCTTATATAATTGGCTGCTCCCATGTTAGGGGCATAGATATTTACAATTGTTAGATCTTCTTGTTGGATAGACCCTTTAAGTATGATATAGTGTCCTTCCTCATCTCTTATTACAGTCTTTGGTTTAAAATCTAATTTGTCTGATATAAGGATTGCCACCCCAGCTTTCTTTTGGTGTCCATTAGCATGGTAAATGGTTTTCCACCCCCTCACTTTCAATCTGGGGGTGTCTTTGGGTCTAAAATGAGTCTCTTGCAGACAGCATATCGATGGGTCTTGTTTTTTAATCCAATCTGATAGCCTGTGTCTTTTGATTGGGGCATTTAGCCCATTTACATTCAGGGTAACTACTGAAAGATAGGAATTCAGTGCCATTGTACTGCCTGTAAAGTGACTGTTACTGTATATTGTTTGTGTTCCTTTCTGGTCTATGTTGCTTTTAGGCTCTCTCTTTGCTTAGAGGACCCCTTTCAATATTTGTTGTAGGGCTGGTTTCGTGTTTGCAAATTCCTTTAGTTTTTGTTTGTCCTGGAAGCTTTTTATCTCTCCTTCAATTTTCAATGACAGCCTAGCTGGATATAGTATTCTTGGCTGCATATTTTTCTCATTTAGTGCTCTGAATATATCCTGCCAGTCCCTTCTGGCCTGCCAGGTCTCTGTGGATAGGTCTGTTGCCAATCTAATGTTTCTACCATTGTAGGTTACATATCTCTTCTCCCGAGCTGCTTTCAGGATTTTCTCTTTGTCTCTGAGACTCGTAAGTTTTACTATTAGATGTCGGGGTGTTGACCTATTTTTATTGATTTTGAGAGGGGTTCTCTGTGCTTCCTGGATTTTGATGCCTGTTTCCTTCCCCAAATTAGGGAAGTTCTCTGCTATAATTTGCTCCATTATACCTTCTGCCCCTCTCTCTCTTTCTTCTTCTTCTGGGATCCCAATTATTCTAATGTTGTTTCGTCTTATGGTATCGTTTATCTCTCGAATTCTGCCCTCGTGATCCAGTAGTTGTTTATCTCTCTTTTTCTCAGCTTCTTTATTTTCCATCATTTGGTCTTCTATCTCACTGATTCTTTCTTCTGCCTCATTTATCCTAGCAGTTAGCGCCCCCATATTTGATTGCACCTCATTGATAGCCTTTTTGATTTCTACTTGGTTAGATTTTAGTTCTTTTACTTCTCCAGAAAGGGTTTCTCTAATAACTTCCATGTTTTTTTCAAGCCCAGCTAGTATCTTTAAAGTGATGATTCTGAACTCTAGATCTGACATCGTACTAATGTCCGTATTGAGTAGGTCCCTGGCAGTCGGTACTACCTCTTGTTCTTTTTGTTGAGGTGATTTTTTCCGTCTTGTCATTTTGTGCAGAGCAGAATAGATTAATGAGAGAACAAAATGCTAGCAGGGTAACAACGTCCCCAGAAAATATACTCTAAACAAATCAGAAAAGACCTGAAGCAGTGGGAAAAGAAAGGGAAAGAGAGAAAAAAGAAAAGGAAAGAAAAAAAGAAAAAAGAAAAAGATAAAGATAAAAACAAACAAAAGCAGAACAAAACAAAACAAAACAAAAACAGAATGTGATCAAATATGATCAGGCTGGATTATAGATCAGTGCCACACACTAGATTTTGGGTGTATTTTGGTCTGTTAAAAGAAAGTCCCTCCCAAAATTTTAAAGAAAGAAAAACTTGTATATGTACAAAAATAAGGGTTGATATGATGAAGGGATGGAATATGACTGTAAAGATGGAAATTATAAAAAATTTTTTTAAAAAAGGATTTGATAAGTTTTTGGAAAAAAGAAAGAAGAGGATTAAAAAAAAAAAAAAAAAAAGGGAGAGAATGTGATCAGGCAGGGGAGTAGAAAAAAACCATGCACTAGAGATTTAGATTATATTTTGATCTGTTAGAAGAAACTATCTCAAGATTTTAAAGAGAGAACAACTTATCTATATATGCCAAAAATATGGGTAACTACTATGAAGGGATAGAATATGACTTTAAAAATGAAAAATAAAAATGTTTTTTTTTTTTTAAAAAAGGGATTGATAAGATGTTGGTTGAAAAAGGGAAAAAGAAAAATTCAAAAAAAAGAAAAAAGGAAAAAAGAAAAAAAAAGTTAAAAAAAAAAAAATAATAATTAACTTTGAAAGACTAAAGAATCATGGTAAAAAAGCCATGAATTCTATGTGCAGTATTCCCCTAGCGCTGGAGTTCTGCCGTTCTCATTGATCGATAAACTTGGTCTTGGCTGGCTGTTCTCGCTGATCTTCTGGGGGAGGGGCCTGTTGCCTTGGTTCCCAAATGTCTTTGCCGGAGGCAAAATTGCCCCGCCCTTGCCGGTCCGGGCTAAGTAATCTGCTCGGGTTTGCTCTCCGGAGCTTTTGTTCCCTGCAAGCTTTCCGTACAGCTTTGGAGGCGGAGAGTGAAAATGGCGGCCTCCCAGTCTCCGCCCCGGCGGAGCCGAGAACTCGGGGTCCCGCTCCTCAGCGAGCCCCCAGAGAAAAGCGGTCAGTCACTCCCGTCTCCCCGGTCTCCGGCCGCACTCCGCGCTCACCTGGCCTTTGACCGCGCCTTTCTATCTGGCACCCGACCCCGGGTGGAGTCTCCAAACCCAGCAGATCCCCGCGGTGCGCTCCCGCACCTCTCCTCCCGGGGGAAGAAGGTGAGTCTCCCCGGATCTGCCGCTTGTTGGGTCCCTGCTGGAGGAGCAGTGGCCTGACTGTGCCGCGGATCACGGTCTATGGCAACCCCGAGCTGAGAGCCCGCGCCTGGGCTCCGTCTCTGCAGCCGGCTTCCCTGCTCCGATACCTGGGAGCTCTGCCGCACTCAGGCACCCCCGGTCTTCCTGTGACCCCGAGGGTCCTGAGACCACACTGTCCCGCGAGGGTTCCACCCCCCACTTCGCCACCAGAGTGACGTCCCTCGGCAGAGCAGACTTCTAAAAGTTCCGATTTTGTGCTCTGCTGCTCTATCACTTGCCAGAAGCGGCCGACGGAGGCCCCTCCCCCGCCGTCTATCCTCCCGAATATCGCCTCGGATTCACTTCTCCGCACGTCCTACCTTCCAGAAAGTGGTCGCTTTTCTGTTCAGAGAGTTGTTGCTATTCTTTTCTTCGATCTCCTGTTGCGTTTGTAGGTGTTCAGAATGGTTTGATCCCTATCCAGCTGAATTCCTGAGAGGAGACGAAATCCAGGTCTCCTACTCCTCCGCCATCTTGCTCCGCCCCCCTCCTTTCATTGCTTTAAATGCACCTGTGCTGGGGGTAACCCTCAGGTCATCTGGAGAAATAACTGAGGGATAACTCTGAAGCAAGGGCTTGGTATCTCACTTTTGATTCATTTTATCTTGAATTAAAAATTTGAAAAAAAATGTTATTTATAAACATCTCTGTAAGGAAAAGTCTACTTTCTTAATATGTTTGAAATATGCATGGTTCCTTCACTTTTAGAAAGACATGATAATAAGGTGATCATCTATTCAACAGACCATATTTTATGATTAAAATAGTTTAGCTTAAAAATAGAAAAAAATGGCTCTACTACTAAAATGAAATTTATTTAAATGCCATGACATTCTCCAGAGGCACCACTGCTCACTCTATGCTTCATTTAAAAAAAATATACATCTGTGTGTGTATATATATATACATATATATATATATACACAATATATAAACATATTAACATATAAAATCAATATAATCATATAAACATATAAAATATGTAAACAATATAGTTATATATCATAAAAGCATACATATATTTATATAAAATAATACACATATACCTTATAAATATACACATACATTTATATATAAATATAAAGTACATAAAATATATTTTCACTTATATATTTTTTCCTAATGAAGTAAAAAGAAGTGACCAAAGTAGGCACCTTTTATACCTTTTAGACAAAGAAACAATAAATTTGTGAAGCATTGACAAGACAATGAAGTTTGGGCTTGGGGTAGTCAATTAGTGAAGAAGGTGCAAGGTGGGTTTATACATGCTTCTCAGCCCTATGTTCCCTGTCCCTGGTGATAAGGACGTCCACCTCCTGGTACGGGGAGGGTACCTTTCACATGGGAGATTCATTTCCTGCGTCAGGGGGACAAAGAGGAGTTCTTTTTGTACTGGCTGTTCTTAAGTAACTCACACTTAAAATAATCAATATGCCAAAGTGGCATATTTTGGGGCAGCCTGCCCTGAACTCCATCAGTAACAATGAGCTTCATGCCTCTAATTGTTTAGTTGGTCCTTTGAGCCATGAAGGTATCTGAAGTATTATTCAGCATTGTCCGAGAGCCTAACACATAAGAGAGATTTAAAAATCAGGAAACAAAGAGAGCTGAGGCAGAAACAATGAGGAAATGCATAGGATTCATACCAGCCTGGGTCTTTCTCCCAGTTATCCCTAGAGATATTGTGACAGATAATAATGAGTTTACCGGGGAAAGATAAATGTTCTTCCAGCCAGTCTTATTTTTGTGTTATCAGTAATGCCAGCAACGTGAAACACTTGCAGAAAGCTGAAGAGTTGAGTTCTGGATACGAAAGAAAGAAAGAAAGAAAGAAAGAAAGGAAAGAAAGAAAGAAAGAAAGAAAGAAAGAAAGAAAGAAAGAAAGAAAGAAAGAAAAGAGAGAGAGAGAGAGAGAGAGAGAGAGAGAGAGAGAGAGAGAGAGAGAAAGAAAGAAAGAAAAAGAAGAAAGAAAGAGAGAGAGAGAGAAAGAAAAAAGGAAAGAAAGAAAAGCATATTATCTCTACACCAACTGAGTTTTACTTTTCTAAAAACCAAATTGAGCATCTTGACAAATTATAAATTAAAATCATCCATTGCATTTGTTTTTAGGAACTCAAATGATTTTTTTCAGGTAGCAATGCTCTGCCATTGATATGTACAGTAGTTATATAATAAACATGATAATGTATACATGTGTAGTGTATATATATATATACACACACACATATAAAAATTTAAAGCTTACATAGTTTTTGGATTTAGATAAATCTGCTTGTGATTCTCTCTCAGCATCCTTACTGACAGTGTCTGACTCGGTTTGTAATTCTTGCCACATACTTTGGAAATGGAAATTCCTAGGGCATTTCAGGTGCCCTATTTGGGACAGTAAAGTTAGCCCTTTGGTGATTACTGTAGGTTCTGTTCCCTAAAGGCAGAGCATAACAAATCTTTTCCTCTTCCTTATCCTAAAACATTTCAAGTAAAATAGCCATGAGAATATATCCACGTTTAGCAGGTGGGTACACTCGGTTTACATTATCAAAAATCCTATAGATGCAACCCTCAGCCTAAATAAATGGCGGCATTATGTCATCTAGATGTTCTACAAAGGCTGAAGCCAGCTGGGACTCCTCACAGAGCCAGGCACCTGCAACCTCTACTTTTTGTGTTTTCTCATAATTTGCTAGCATGTGTTCAGCAAGTATAATGCATAACATCACATGAGGCAGAGTTGGCCTAAAAATCCCTCATTAACTAACACTTGAATTCATAACTAGAGTGTCTGCGGCATAGCACATCCTACATTTTGTGACTATACTTTTGATTTCGCTTAAATTAAATGGAGAGTATATTTTTTTCCTCAAAGAGAATCTTTTAAAAAAAGATGGATTTATTCTCTTGTAAGAACATGGAAATGGTGTGATGGAGTGAATATTTTGATTTTCTAGACCATCCTTTGAATGTTTATTTTCTTTTTTGTTAAAGATTCACCTCCCTAGTAAAAGGACAAGGTAACTCAATTCGAATGTATAACTGCTTTAATGCATTCTCATCTGGGAAGTATCTAACAGAACACTTGGGATTTGTTTCAGGAAGGGTGAATACTGGGGTGGCAAGTGCAATCCCAAGTTGCATCAAGCTCATTTTTGCATGCGGGGCCATTACAAGGCAGAATATTGCAGCTTTGTCAACCTTAGATGATTGTTGATTATGCTTTGCTATGAAAATTTTTATTGCTATAAAAAATTGGATGCAAAAATTGATATGAAAGTTTGACTGCAATTTTTTTGACAACTTGCCTACAAATAATGCATTACTTGACATGAAGATGAGAGTATATTCACTTCTTGTGTAGAAGTGCTTGACGTTTGGTCAACTCTAACATCCAATTATTTTATTGAATTTTTGTTATAACACATTTTCAGCATATATTTTCAGGTTGTGGAAAGACAATATCAAAAAGTATTCAAACGTCATGAACTACAATATCATTACTCTAAAGTAGAGTGTAGTTAGTGTTATAAATATGCATTTTTAAAATTTTAGATTCATTTGCTTCGACTATAAGATTGATACTGATGAGCTCACTGATACGCTCACTAAGGTTTATAAACAGCATTTTTGTAAAAGTACCTAAATCTTATTTCCAAGATATTTCAGCATGCATGGTTTAATACCTTCAAAGATATCATGACCATGAGCTTCATTGTGTCGTACCACTCATTAAATATAGGTATTTTATTATAGTGTATTTATCATAAAATAAAAAATAAACCAAGTAATCCATAGTCATTAGCTGAATATTTTACGTTTTCCAATTTTTTTATTTATTACTTTTTATTTTAATTCCAGTATAGTCAATGTACAGTGTTATGTTAGTTTCAGATGTGAAATATAGTGATTCGACGTTTCCGTCTGCTCATCACAAGTGTACTCTTTCATCCCCATCACCTACTTCACCCATCCCCCTCCCCACCCACTTCCCCTTCCAAATTTTTAACATTCAATATGAGATTTTTTGGAATAAGATGAGTTTCTTGAAATATCAAGCAGTCAAGTCTTAAAAAATAAGTTGCTAGTATTTCATAGAAATGGCTTTATCATTCCCTTAAACAGTGAAGTAGTAATAGAAATTCAATAACATCATTGCCCTCTTGAAGATCAGAAATAATTTAAAGTATTCCATAAGAACTGATACCAGTTGGAATTATAAAATTGTATTTTATGCCTAGAAAAACCTTAAGGATTTATGTCCTGAGCTTTAAGCAGCCTAATAAATATGGAGATGAGAAAACAAAACCAGATGAGGTATCCTAGTATACCCTCTTGTCAAATTACAGAATTTTTATTGTGGTCTGGCATCTCCATCATGTCTGCTATGGATTTGTGGTTGCTCCTTTTTACAAAGTAAGAACCCTAAGTTCCCGGTTCCTACACCTATATATAAAGCAACAGATCTTTAAACAAAGGAATTCTATATATCAGGCAGAATCAGAAAGCCTCCAACAGTTTTATAGTACCAACTTCATTTTATGCATTAATACATCACAATGGCAATATAAAGAATATCAAATGGCAATGTGAGGTAAATATTATAAAGTTGTGTATATATATATATATATATATATATATGAAGAAGCTTCTATTGAAATGCTATGAATTGCTCTGCAGTTGGTAGAACAGACACAAAAGGAGATAATAATAGAACATCCAAGCAAATGCCATATGGGCACTGAAAGAGAGACAAGTACTAATGCTGTGGGATTAAGCAAGATCACGCATTTCAAAAAGAACAAACTGAAATAGTGTGGAATGTGCAGGAATTACTTCAGTTAGTCCTATTATCTAAATGAATCGTTAAATATGCTAGCTTAGCAGATTTGAAATTATATATAGGATAATTATAATGTTTGTTAAAATAAAAACATCATCAACACCAATTTTTACTTGCACACTTGCAAAAATATAAACATCATTCATAATATTTTAAGTTGCAATCTAAAAATACAATAGCTATTAAGGGCAATTATTGCAATAATAATATAGGCTGTATATGGTTTCCAATAGTCATGAAACAAGATTTTTTCCTTAACTGTGGTGCCTATGAGAAATTTTCCAAAAACCAAACACAAAACCCAAAAAAAATGTATAAATCATATTGCTTTTAGGTTCTAACATCCCCCTTCCTCCCAAATGAATGTCTCTCACTATTAGAATTGTTTTCCAGAATTTAGGAAAAAATATGCTGATGTATCAAGCACATTAGGGATGCCTCAAAGGAAAATAAATACATAAGTAATTAAAGTCATAGGAAATTTTCTCTGAACTCAAACATGTTTTTTTCTTTGTCAAATTTAAGCCTTGATTTACAATTTATGAAGGATTTTATATATCATCAAAATTGTCATCACAGTTCAGCTCAGAAACTTAATACTTCCTACTAACTGGTTCTGATGGCTTTGCTTTCCTTATTTATAGACTAATGTTCTTTGTTAATGACATTTCTTCTACTTTTTTCTACACTCAATCGCATCACTTTCATGTGTCCTACCTCGCATGTTGACATCATTCTATTTTTTTTTAAATCTATTAATTTTGGCACATTTGTAGATTTCCCTGTAGTGACAAGAAAGAGTCTGGAGAGATCCCCTGTAAGATTTACGCAGGGTCCTCCAGCAGTAGCGTCCTGCTAACCCCAGCCTGGTGCCACACAAGGATCAAGCACTTGTCCCGACCCTTATTCAGTTTGCACTGGCTCCATGGGCTCATTATACAGCCACAGCTCCCTGCCTCCTCTTCCCCCCCTGGAAAGCACGAATATGATCTCCGTCTCTCTGATTGTGTCATGTCAGAAAGTTATATAAATGGAATCTTACAGAATTTAACTTTTTGCGGTTGGCTTTTTTCACTTAGCAGAATGTCCTTGAGATCAGTAAGTTGTTGAATGTATCAAAAATCCCTTCTTAGGTGCCTGGGTGGCTCAGTCGGTTAAGCGTCTGCCTTCAGTTCAGGTAATGATCCTAGGGTCCTGGGATCGAGTCCCAGTTGGGGCTCCTTGCTCCTCAGGGAGTCTTTTTCTCCCACTCATTCTCTCAATCTCTTTCTCTCTCTCTCAAATAAATGAAGTCTTTAAAAAAAAAAAAAAAAAGCCGCTTCCTTTTTTGGCTGAATAGTAGTACATGGTATTGATATGCATCAGTTTATTCAGGCATTCTTCAGTTGAAAGACATCTGAGTTGGTTCCATTTGCACTATTAGAGGTAAAACTTTTACACATCTTTGATTTCCTTGGCCTGTGGATTGCTCTTTCATGCTCTAGTGTTTAGAGATATTTCTGTTCTTTTCTTGTTATTGACCTATAGTTTGATTTCATATGATAAGAGAATATTTTGTGTGATTTCAATTCTTTTAAACTGGCTAAGTTTGCTTATTGATCTAGGTTATAGTCTAGAATATTGATTGACCTATGGGTTCTTGAAAAAATGTGTATTATGCTATTGTTAGATAAGGGATTCTATAAATGCATCAGTTGGATCTGGGTTGGTTGATTTTATCATTCAGGTGTTCTATATTCTTTTAGATTTTGAGAAAGGGTTGTAGCAGTTCCCAAATCTATCATCATGGACGTGTCTATTTCTCCTTTTAGCTCTCTCATTGTTTGCCTCATCAATTATGAAGCTCTACTGTTTGATATGTGCGGATTTAGGATCATTCTATCTGTTGGATTGATCCTTTTATTGTTATTCAATGTCCATCTTTGTCTCTGGTAATGTTCCTTGCTCTGAACCTACCTTATCTGACATTCATATAGCTACTTCAGTTGTATTGCTTTTTTAAATTGATGTTTGCATGGTATATTTTTCTCATCCTTTTACTTTCAGTTTACATATGATATTGTATTTGAAGTGAGTTTCTTTTGGACAGCATATAGTTGGATCATATATGTATGTATAGCCACATATATACATGTATATACACATATGTATTTCATTCTGCTAATCTCTGACATGGAAATAGAGAGTTACGTCCAAGGCCAGCTGTGCCAGCCCCCAGCTATTTGGTTCTTTCAATCCCAGACATCAGACGTGTGATTTAGTAAGTTTTCAGATGATTCCAGCCCTCAGCCTTCAGGCCAAACAGGCTGATGCTGACCAGAACAGAGAGGAGATGCTCTGCGCACCCTCCTCACAGAAGCTATGAGAGACTGAATATGATTGATTGAAGCTGCTATGTGTGGGGGGTAATTTCTTTTTTTTGTCAACAAGAGATAATTCCTTTTGCAACATGAAAAAAACGTGGAAGAATTCCAGCAGCACATTTTGAAGGAAAGAAGACAGATACAAAAGTATATACATTATGTGCTTCCATTTATATCAATTTTAGAGAAGGTTAAACTGACCTGTGGTGATAGAAGTCATAATAGCAGTTAATTTAAGGGCTATGAAGAAGAGAAGCACACTCTGGAGGTTATTATTAAATATTTTCTCCTTTTTCTATACTTGACTTGCACGGTAGTTAGATAGCTGTGCTCATTTCATTAAAAAACACTTAGAAACTATTCTCAGGACTCTCTATTTATAATAATCAAATAATCAAAATTTACCAATAATAAACAGGTAAAAACAAATATAAAAGTAAACTACCACTTGGTGCATGGGTAAAATTTATGTAATATTTTACCATTTTGTTTTATATTTTTTACCATGAGAAAAAGCAATAGAACATTTAGTGCACGGGTAATTCTCTAGCTATGTCAACTTCTGGTTAGAATTCTCTCACTGTGTTCCTCTTCTTAAAATGAGGTCACTTTTCAGCTCTCAACCTCGATTCCCACTTGAACACTCTTGCTGACTGTAAGCAGGAGAGATGAGCCCTAGGCCAAATTTGGATCCTAAGGAAAACATTTCATTTTTGCTTACCTGACTTGAACTCTGTGCTTCAGTTGTGATTTTAAAGTATCAGCCTTCATCCCAGTCAGCTGACCCCACGTTCCCATCCATCATTAGCAATCGACTGACTCCTGTGTGTCTGAATGCTGTGTGTCCCGTGTCTGAATCTCCCTTTTTGTAATTTCCTAACAGAGATCACAAGGAAAAAGTGAAAACTATAATTCTGTGCCAGTAAACAGCTTTCTGCAGGCAAAACTGGGTTCCGCATAATTTATGGTCTCCCAGTACGCACCAGGCAGCCGATAAAATAGTCTCACAACAAAAAGGAAATCAATTATTTTGGTTTGGTCCCTTGTTAACAGAGTTTTGGGAAATCCTCACCACATCCCTTCTTTCCCCCCAAAGAGCTCCACCAGTGAATTCAATAAATTCCCATTTATCTCCTGTATCCCAGCCATAAGCCACCGTATCAATCTCCTTCAAATGTATACATGGGAACACAGCTCCTACCTTTATAGCACGGCTCTCCTGTTTCTCAGCACGTCCCTCATTCCACCGCACTGTGAAATTCTCACATATGCTGGCTTACATTGATTTTCCCTGCTTCATATGAAGACATGTTTGGCTAATTGCTTGAGTCTCAGTGGCTTTACTATGTATTGTCTTTACTCCTCATTTCATATCCCAACATATTTCAGGAGACTTCACAGGTGATAAAAGTATCTTTTATGTGCTTGTGTTCTCAATGCTGTGTGCGCACAAGTGAGTGTGGTTGTGAGTGTGGTTTATATCTATACATTAGAGCAACTCAATTGCTCCCCATTTTCTCTCCTCAGAGCCCTAATTCCCTTGCAGAACAGTCGAGCGAGAGCCATGAGCTAATATACATGCCTTCTACTCTGATCAAGACCAGTGGTTCTCTTTGATACTGACCCGATGGTTTAAGACAAGTGTAGCACATCTTTCCTGCCATAAAAAAATTCCTCCCTGGACCTTTCATGCACATATTTGAATGGTACGTCTGCTCCCAAATCCCAGCAGATCCACTCACAGGCTCTTTGGTAAACAGTGTTCAGGCTGGATGTTGAAAGACCAAGGGCAAAGTAAAATACAGAGTACACAAATTATACTGGATATAGTTTTCTTCTGGAACATTTTCAAAGAGGCTCTGACCTGGTGTGGTGGCTGCCAACTGTTATTCCATGGACCTTTCCAATGAAGCTGGTACTTTCATGCTGCTATCTGCCAATTTGGGCCATCGCCTCCCTGTGTCCTTTCTTTGTCTCTAAAATGCACTTCCTCCTTTTCTCTTATCTTGCTGCACTGGACAGCAGGGTCCGAGAATCTGCTGATACAGGGAACTTAACTGCAGCCTCTGCTCTTATGTAAGATAAAGTCCTTTGTGTCTTTTAAGCGCCCTCTTTTTAATAATTCTTCTGGGGACATAATGTTAATTACAATTATACAACAGTCTATCATAGGAATAAATGCACAAAGTCGGGAATATACTGGTATAAAAATACTTGGAGCCACAGAAAGAGAACATGACTGAAAGGAAGTTATAAACACTTGAAACACGTGACTTGGTATCAGAATTTAGTCTTGTTGATGAGATGCCATCAGCCATTAGAAAGCTCATATATTCGTGAGTTATAAAATCTACTCCTATACAAAGGCAAATATTAAGAATGCCCTCATTTAACTTTTCTCCTTCCCTTTTCTTTACCCGTTTTAATTATAACCATTTCCTTTGAAAAACGTATTTTTGGATTGGGTTACTCTAACCCTCTGTTTCAAAACTATTTCAGTAAAATTCTTATGGAATGAGTTCTGGCTGCGGGATCTGACTAAGGTACTTTTTGGGGCCTTATTCACGTGTCGGAGGTATTGAATTCCACTTCCCCTAATTGACTCCTTCACTGTCATTCAAATGAAGCGCCGGCCTCAGCCCCGCTTCTCCTCTGCCCTGCGTCCTGCCCGGTGCCCCCGCAGGACCTCAGATGACTAGGTGTCACTTCACCTCAGTGAGCTGCCCTGGAGAAAGCGAACGGTGCCCGATCAAACACTTACACCTCGAACACAAAGGAACGATGTGGTCTCCGTGTCCCCACGGAACTGCGAGCGGGAAATCACGGGCGCACCGGCAGATGCGGGGCTTGCGGAGCCGGATTGGAACTCAGTGCTGCAAACGTCAAAGCGTGTTAGAGGCTTAATGAAGGCCCACAAAGTCAGGCTCCTAGTCCTCTGAATGTGAAAGACTTGAGAGGCAAGTTAAAGCGGCACGTCCTTTGTCCCTTTCACTAATATGGTATGCTAATCAGCACAGCTTGCGATGAAATGCCGCTGGAGACTGAGGGGTCTGAGACACTAGCCTGGCATCCTCAGTGCCTTTGTCAGCTAGCCCATTTCACAGATGCGCAAGACTACGCACAGAGATGCCCCTTGAATGACGACCTGTGAATCCAATGGCCGGCACATTATAAAATGGGCATTTTCATATTGCTTAGCATTTCCCTAAAAACGTTGAGAATTTCAGGTTTGAGGAGAATCACCACTACTTTAGAATTTCATTGCAAGTGTCTATAATGAGTATGGAACTTTGACATACATCCCGGGATGAATTTCTAGCTTATATTGAAGAGCCAGCTCTTAAATACCAATGCGAGTTGCGTGTCACAACAGGGCGAAAGAAACAAAGCACTTCCCTGTTCTCCAGTGGTGTAAATGATCTCTCTAATGAGCTCAGCAATTTATTTCCAAATTGTTTTCAAGGCAAATACACTCAGGATAATAAAGGAAAGGGGATTGCACTAAATAAGCGTATAATACTTGTAAAATTTATCATAAACTCAGGTCCCCATATCTCATAAGAAGTTGCAAATTTGATTAGAATGTTTTGAGGAAAGCCAATATTCTTAAGGAGAGATCAAACTCTGTCTTTGAATGTTACAGCTCACTGTGCTAAGCTAAACACAGTATTAGAATATATTCCATTTGCACAAAATGTATTTTGTGAAAGATTATGAGGCAAATCCAATTTCTAACCTTCTAAAAGGAAAGAGGGGAAAAACTTGCATGCTACATTTCTATCCCTTGCTGTTTTTAAACATGACACAAATTTTGATATCAGCATTTTGAACCTGTTATTTATTACAGCTTCAAGAATGTGCCCTACTATCTGCCTCCTGTCTGGGACTGAGCCAGTTGATGGTGAGGAGTTACGCAATTCAAAATAGCCTGAGGAAGCCTTGTGGCAAAGCTTGCAGTTATTCTGTGCATATATATATATTTTTTTCTAGTTATATTTTATTTTTGAAAATCTACATTAAAATATAGTTAGATAGAGTTATATTTTGTAGTGAAGCAAAACATTGTGATAGCCGCACATGCTATGTAGGATTGAACACTTTCAGGGTAATGATAGTTATTTTCCTGTCAACAGCCATTCTGCGGGCAAATATTAATCTGAACACTAGCTGCATTCACTGTCCTGAGCTAGGTACGATTTCCCAAACTCCGGAACAATTATGCCACCTCGGGAGAAGTATCTCCGATATGTGCCTGACGAGTAAAACAAAGAGTGAGGAATGAGCTGATGGGGTGCCCCTTATGTAACAGTCACTTTTCTAGGCACTGTCTTGTTATATCACATCCTTCAGGAGGAAACGCTATACACAATCTTGTTAAATTTGTCTAGTCCCTTTAGTCAAATCCAACTGAAAAAACTTATCAGATTTTTAAAATATCCAGATTAGTCTTTTTTGGTGTCATTCAAGCCAATATAATGCTCCAGAAAGAAAAAGAAAATGAGCACACATAAGACTACAGGAAATTAATATTATCTGAATGAAGAATGGTCTTATAAATGCAAATATGCTTAAAACTCTACACAAATATTTGTATTTAGCAAGAATGATGAGACAGAGCACTCTTTTCCAATCTCTCTCGCTAAATATACTGTCTGAATATAAGTAATAGTAACCTGGTTTATGAATTTGCTAATGTTAATACTTTCAAAGCTTAAAATAACATTTGATGGATATAAAAAAAATTATTGGCATAATAATGCACCATCTTTTTCACAGGGCAAAATATTTCATGAGTAAAACAGGTATTTGGGCCATGTAAATTAAGTAGACATTAAGAATGATAAATATTAATTGAAAATGCACAGCCTACCACAACGCTGTTGCTAAGAACAAATTCTCAGGTAATTACAGGAACTCAGGTGATGCCTTCAATAGATCTTGATGAAAAAGCTAAAAAGTTTCCCTTAAGTATTAATATTATGTGGAAAATAGAAACCTTATTTTTTCTATAATCAAACTTACTAAATATAATGTTAGATCCTTGTCAAGGTAAGTCACTCTGTAGTATAAATCCTGAGATAAAAGCAAAAAAAAAAAAAAAAAATGAAACAATAATTATCCCAAGAAAAATTCCCTATGGTCTACCTACCACAGTGATTAAATCTGTTGTTAATTTCTACAATGTATCTAGCAAATTACTCTAATAGAAATATTTGCTTTGTTTTACACACCATGCCAATTATTACTTGAACTCACTGTTGATTAAGAAATTAAATATTTTATTATTTTTATTAATTTTGGATGTTAAAATATAAAAATAACTTCTTAATTCTTTAATAAATAGGTTGTTTGTGTTTGGTATCACTTCAGACATACAGTGGCATATATAATGATCTGAGTAACACAGTGATGCTAGAGACAAGGGTTTTCTTTGTTTTTGTTTTAAATAATTTTTCTAGACACAGAAAGGAATAATGGTATAAGACCACATCACATACCCAGTAATCTGACAGTCATCAGATTTCTCTGGAACATCATGAAAGCTAAAACACAATGGAAACATTTTCCAACCTAGAATTCTATCCACAAGCGAAGTATTAATTGTTATAATCAAATCAATATAATTTTTTGGAACTACGTTTCTGACATTAGAATACAGTGAAAGAAAATTACATCATGGCTATTGTTAGATGCCTTCAATCACTAGGAAACTTTATAACTAACTCAAGTGTACATTTTATAGAATTCTCAGGGGTGGTCAGATAATATGTCAGACTGTCTCAGCTCAAGTACTTAATCACATGTAACAGGATCAGACAAATGGGCAGGATGACTGTTCTCTTAACTGTCAGTAGAGTAAACCATTGTTTAAATATTTGCATCATGAAGGTTGCCTGAGAAGAGCCATGGATAGCCACTGCTCAACTCAGAGCTGAATTTGGCCATCTTAGCCATAATTTACTGTGCAAAAGAAAGAAGAAAAGAAGAAAGAGTTTACTTCTGCTGGAAACTGCAAGCCTACAACAGGCTCCAGATTTCCAAAACAGTTATATGAGACAGATTCGGCTGGTTCAGTTGTGTAGATGGGAGACAGATTCCTGGCACATTCGACTTTGTCATCTTCCTGGAATCCTCTTCCAAAATATTTATGTATTTTTGAAGTTCTTGGAATTTTTGTAGTTGTATATAATTATCTACTTTATCTACTTGTACAAATATTTTCTCTAATTTTAGATCTCTTCTTTTCTCTCAGCTCCCAGTAGGATATTACTTAAAAGAAAAAAAAAAAAACAAAACAGCAAACTTCTTTTTTTCTGTCTTTGACCAGCAAAAACTGAGCTCTTCAGAAATTCCTTTGACTTTCATTAAGACCATTTTTATTAAAAATTCTCTGTCAGGTATTCTGTAGATAAAAGAGAAGTGTGTATAGATCTGTACTACCTAGGAAGCCTTGAAATGGAAGACAGAAACTGTCTTTTGCTACATTTGGTCAAAATCATTATCTCTCTGTATGCCCCAATTCTTACTGGACATCCCTCTCTCTCTCAAATAAGTTTTGCCAGTAGGCATTTATTTAGCTAAGGGATATTAAAGGTCATGGTGTTCAACATTTTTACTAAGTACTCCTTGGACTTGACCATTGCAAATAAAAAAAAAAAAATTATTAGAGGACTAAATTGCAATATCTAGACTCATCACTGTTTGGAGCAAGAAAAAAAAAGCAAGTTGCTATTTATTGTATTTATTGACTTATCCTGAGCTATCTTTATTTACCTTTGTTGAGGAATCAGGCATTGGTCTCAGAGGTTTTGGATCCAAGGGCAAGAGAAGCAAAAGCTGAAATCTAGCTTCTGGACTAAAATAGGTTAAGTCCTGGGGCCCCTGGGTGGCTCAGTCGTTAAGCGTCTGCCTTCGGCTCAGGTCATGATCCCAGGGTCCTGGGATCGAGCCCCACATCGGGCTCCCTGCTCGGCAGGAGGCCTGCTTCCCCCTCTCCCACTCCCCCTGCTTGTGTTCCCTCTCTCACTGTCTCTCTCTGTGAAATAAATAAATAAAATCTTTAAAAAAAAAAAAAAAAAAATACGTTAAGTCCTAAACTCAACTCTCATGTGTATGAAACGTATTTTAATCATTTTCCCCTCAGTTTGCCTTCTCATTCTTGTCTCTTCTGTCCTCACCTCCCCCACTGGGGCATGCCCACATTTCCTTACCAACTCTTCACCTTCAATGTTGATGTATTTAATGATGACATCGAATAAGATCTCATTTTTATTTTTAATTTTGACACATTTTATATATGTTATTAATTTATTATGTAATTTCATACCATCATTCCCCAAAATGATTAAAAGCAGATACATTTCATTTATTTGTTAATTACTTCTTCTAGTACTAACAGTGCATCACAAACTATATAATGATGCAAAGGTTTTAACGAAATAACTTGGGCACTGACCTCCAGGATCTAACCCTTTAATGCATGAAATGGATAACTTTGTAATTATATATAATTAGGAAAGTTTTAGAGCACAAAAACAAAATATGTGTGTATTATTGAGCTCAGAAGAGTGAGTGCCTTGTTTCGGGGTTCCATGTGCAGTGAATACTGGCAGGAAAGAATGAAAATGGTAGTGATGATAATGTTAGTACTAATACTAGGTAATCTTTGAATAATGCTTACAGTATGTCTGGGGGCACCTGCGGGGCTCAGTGGGTTAACCGTCTGCCTTTGGCTCATCATCCCGGGGTCCTGGGATTAGAGCCCGTTAACAGACTCTTTGCTGAGCAGGGCATCTGCTTCTCCCTCTCCCTGCCCCTCACTTGTGCTCTCTCTCTCAAGTAAGCAAATAAAATCTTAAAAAAAAAAAAAAATGCTTACAGTATGTCTGGCTTTCTTTTTAGAGAGAGAGAGGGTGGCGAGGGGTGGGGTGTTTTGGAGAGGCAGAGGGAGAGGGAGAGAGAATCTTAAGCAGGTTCCATGTCCAGCATGGAGCCTAATGGGGGGCTCGTCTCACAACCCTGAGATCACGACCTGAGCCAAAATCAAGAGTCTGATGCTTAAGCAACCCAGTGCCCCTTAATCTCTTTATAAATAGAGAGTAAAACACCATGATGAATCGAATATGACATGACACATCCTTGCTCTTATCCTTCACCTCAAAGCCATCACCCCTGCAAACTCCAAGACGTCCGCTCCTCCCTCAGCTCCATCAAAAGTGACAGACCCGAGTTCTTACCCTCCAATCAGAGTGTGTTGGTGAGACACTGAGTTGAGGGGAGAGTAAAGGGTTATATTGGGTGGGAACTAGAGTGGGCAGAATTCCAAAGCAGCCACCAGACGCAGGGTCCTCCCAAAGATGTATCAACCCACAGTGGGCCATGGCCACCAGAATGCAGCAAGTCTTCCTGAGACAGTGACAGAATTAGAAGAATTCAGCTCAAACCCTAGGTCTTCTGGGCAGCCGACTGCCCAGATACTCGCTGGTCATTTCACAAATCTGATAATAAGGCCATCCCACATACTGTATTATAGTGGAGTTACGTTGTATTGTCTCATTTAGTCCCCATAGCAAACCTGGGAGGTAGGCACTCCTATTACCTCTTCTATTTTTGCATAGAAGGAAATTAAGGCACAGAAAGTTGAACTAGTTGCTTGAGGTCAGTGATTCTATGAAAGAGCAGGTCCCAGAATGCATACTTCCCAGCTCTGTATTCTAGTGACTACTGATAAAGATGATCATGTAAATTAAAATGTGAAGGAAAAAGTAGGGGAAGTTATATGTAAAATAAAGTATGGACCGTAAGAAAAAATATCATTTAATCCTCCTTTTAATATGAATCCAGACTGATAATTTAATATAAATCCAGACTCAAACCCATCTGATAGGTTGGGTATCAAAGTGGAAGAGTCAGGTAAGTTAAATCCTATACTGTAAAAACAGGACATTATTTCATTACACCTTAAGATCTGTAGGTATCATACAGCTCATGATATAGTGGTAACAATATTTATTTAAATTAAACACAACATCAAGAATGTTGCATATTAGACATAAGAACTATGGATATTAAGAAAAAAAAAAAAAAAAAAAAAAGCTGAGCTTTTCCTCTTACACAGCAATTGGCAAGTTTGGACCCTCATGACCATTTGGCTTCTCTAAGTGCTCACTACTATGCTAGGAAAGCCTGAACACTTGGCCCTGAGAGCCATATAAGAAACAGGTCATCCAATGGAAGATTAATAATTGACTCACCTGAAAAACAGCCTAGCACCAACACCTGGTTCAATCTCACTGCTGTATGTCCTCCTTGACTCCTCTCCTGAATCAGTGCTCCAAAGGGGAACATAAAAGAGGGAGGCTGGCAGAAGGAAGCTGGGCTGGGACCAAACTGGCAATCCACTCTGGAGAATTGAATGCTCTGGCATCATTGGAGAAATTCATAATTTATCAGTGAAACAGTTCAAGGAAGTAATTAAACTTGGAGGACTTACGTACTTCTCTTGCCGACCCCCCCAGCCCTGAAGTTAAAAGGGATACACCTCAAAAGAGAACATTATAAAATGCGGAGGAGGGAAAACACATAAAATCAAGAGAAAGAGGAAACAAAAATCTAGGTCTCTTTGCTCAGCATTTCCTTTGCCCCCGGGAACTGGAACAGCAGGCTGCTGATTCTCACTCTGAAATGAGTATGAGGACTCTCTTTCATTATGAGTTTCAAGAGTCTAGGGAAATTCTTTTTTTTTTTTTTCTGGGCGGGGGGATTGTTTTATACAAGGTGCTTTGAAAACCATGCGCTTTCTTTCTTCTTCTTTTTTTTTTTTTTTTTTTAAGATTTTATTTATTTTTTGACAGAGAGAAACAAAATAAGAGAAGGAACACAAGCAGGGAGAGTGGGAGAGGAGGAAGCAGGCTTCCCGCTGAGCAGGGAGCCTGATGCAGGGCTCGATCCCAGGACCCCGGGATCATGACCTGAGCCGAAGGCAGACGCTAACGACTGAGCCACCCAGGCGCCCCACCATGCACTTTCTAATACAAAAAAATAATTTCCAGTTTCCAAGATTCTTCTGATTAATTTCTAAAACACCACAGGCCTACTTGCCTCGGGAAAAAAACGGAAATTTAAAATGTTTTTTAAAAAGCATATTTATCCTATGGAATGGTCTTTGGCCCGATGCTGGGCCTGTGGAGAAACTTCGGATGGCTCTCAATAACGCAGTAACTTCATTTTAATGAAACCTCTTTACTGGCCCTTCCTGTCACTATTTTGAAGAATTGATAGGAGATCATATTAAGATGACGTAAGTACTTGTTGGCTTTTTGAAGGTCATTTTGTCCAAGCTCTGCTCCTTATCCTGAAGAAACGGAGGTGACGTGATTTACCCAACAGCACATAGCTACTAATCCTGCCCTTCTGACTTCAAGCACCATTTATCATTTCCAGACAGCCTCTTCATATGAATGAGAAAGCACATAGGATCCTATACGGAGCCAAAGCTTCATGCAATTATGATATATGCATATCTCTTGTTTGCTCAGTGATCAAGTAAGCCATTTATAATTTTCAAATAGTATCAACAAGTGGATAAAATGGTTGAATGAAGAATCAGATATATTGAATTAATTGAGTAGACCCCATAAGCTAAATACTAATATGTTACTTATTTGAAATAATATTCTATAGTACATCATTGCACTTGAAATAAAGTGTTTCTGAAACTTTCAGGTTTGACAATACTGTACAAAATAGCATATGATGTCTCCTGAAGAATGTCTTTGCATGTTGGTGATATTTCAAGTTAGCAACCAAATTAAAACACAAGAATTTATGGAGTAATTTTTATCTGAAAAGACAAACATGAATGAAATAGCACATACAAGCTGTCCAGCTCTAAGGACCTCTGGGCTTTTAATAATTTTCCTTTCTGATGAAAAACTCATAATATCATAGAGAATGCTAAATATATCATTATACAAAATGACTGCATGTAAACCAAAGAATCACATGCCCCGAACTGCTATTTTTTTCTACTTGAAAAGTGTAGTTTATTGTATTTGCCAATAACTGAACAACATTATTTACTCATTCTAAAACATTTTAGTATGATTTATTTATTTATTTTAGAGAGGGAGGTGGGGAGGAGCAGAGGGAAAGAATCTCAAGCAGACTCCCTGCTGAGTGTGGAGCCCCACGTGGGGCTTGATTCCAGGACCCACCAGATCATAACCTGAGCAAAAACCAAGAGTCAGTTGCCCAACTGACTGACCCACCCAGGTTCCCCCAAAGTTATGTTTAAGTTTGAAGGTTTAAGATTCAATATATTTTAGGGGAAGTGGATAGGGTGGGATGGGTCTTGGAGAAAATAAAGAAGCAGGATTAGTTGTGCTGCTTTTTAAAAACATCTGTGTTGAGTGATATTTTACATACCATAACATTCACACATTGTAAACGTAAATCCAATGATTTTCAGTACATAGAGTTGTATTACCATACAAAAATTTTGTTTTGAACATTTCCATCACTCCCAAAATGTCTTTCATGTCCAGCGTCATCACTAGGCAGCTACTGACTTACTTTCTGAATTTATAAATTTGCCTTTTCTGAAGATTCCATTTATTTATTTATTTATTTATTTATTTATTTATTTTTAATTTTTTTTTAAATTTTTTGCATTCGCCTTCTATTATTTAGCATGATAATTTTTAAAGTCTCCCACACTGATGTATTAGCAGTTGCTCCTATTTATAGCTGGTTAGAATTGCATTATGCTGCTATACCATATTTTGTTTATCTGATCACCTGTAAGTAGAATGTGGGTTTATTCCTACTTGAGATTATTACAAGTAAAGCTGTTATGAACCTTCATATGTAAATAGTTATGTGAGCAAATGTAATGTCCCTAAGGAAGGTTCTTAGGAGTATATAGAGTACTTTTAAGGAAGTCCAATTTATCATTTTTCTCTTTTATTCAATCTCTTCACTCACTACACTTCTGTTTAGACTATTTCTTCTTGAGTCAGTTTTAGCCATTTGTATGATCTACACTGTATTATTTGTTGACAAAACGTGTGTGATTTTCCCTACCAATTCTTTTAACTTCTGTAGGTTTGGCAGGGATATCCACTCTTTCATATTTTACTTTATTTGCTTTGTCTTCCCCTCTGTTTATTTCTTTGGAGACTCTAACTAAAGTTTGTAATGTTCATGCTTCTTTTCCCATAACTCATTTTTGGTGTCACTGAATTTCTTATTTCCTTGCCTGTTTTCTATTTCATTGTTTTCTGCACAAATATTTATTGTTTTAATTATTCTGCTTTATTGGTCTTTTTTTTCCTTCAATTTTCTACCATCAACAAACTAAACACTATTAATAGATTCATAACCTTGCATAGAATATATATACACAGAAGACATCTTCGTAAAGAAATCAAACTAAAAATTTCATTGGAAACAAAAAATTAAGGCATATAACAAAAATTTAATAAAAATATGCATTAAATCATTGAATCATAATAATGTAACCTTATGAGATTACTTAAAAAGCCACAAATCGATGCAAAGTTCATGGATAGAAAGATTCTGTGTAGGGACATTCTCTTCAGATTCGTGGGCAGATCAGTCATTTTAGCCATAACCCCATATGGATTTTCTAGATCTTGAGAAACTGATTTAAAATTCTTTTGGAAGGATAAATGGCAAAGAAATGCCAAAAAGGAAAAAAATAAAGCAGAAAAGCAAGAGGTGATAAAAGAGTGAATCTGACCCAACTCAGAATCAAGCGTTATAAAGCTGTACTAGGCAAAACAGGGCAGTATTCACCCAAATGTAGGCAAGCAATGAAGACAGCATGAAACTGGAAGAGAGACCCTCATCTTTATTGAGTGATTATTGCAGGATAACATGTCACTGGGAAATGATTTAACCATTCTATAGCTAAAGCTGCTATAATTGTAATCTATATTTTTAAAAAATTGGAATTGACTCCCTATCCCTCTCTTCAGTGGCATAAATTCCAAGCGGATTCAGACCATTAATATAAAAAGCAACATTTAATATATTAGAATAAAATATTGGTAAATAAATTCCAGACCTTGGACTAGGAAAAGGCTTTCATTAACAGGACATAAAAATGCGTAAAACAAAAGTAAATAAGTTGATGCATTCAACTATATTAAAAAGTAAAATTTCAGGATAACAACAACAACAAAAAAAACCTACTTAAAAACTAAAAGTGACAAGCCACCGATTGAGGAAATTTACCTGACATATATATGACTTAGAAAATTTAATACTCCAAATTTAACACTGATTAAGATGAGTTAGCCAAACATTCCAACAAAAATTGAGGGAAAAGAAATCAAGGAAATTTCCAGGAATGGAATCTTGAATGTGCAACACCTAATCCAATAAGCATTTAAACACCCTGCTAATCAAAAATATTCAAAACAAAATATTGAGATACCAGTTCAAACCCATCATATTGAAAGGAAATGGACTCATTACAATATGTTTTGGCGTGGATTGTGGGAAATATCAGATATCAAAAGGTAAAACCAATTTATTACAACCATGTTGAAGAACAAACTTTGTTACTTCTTCATTAATTTGCAACCGTAAGCACAAACCCCTCTGTTTTATCAAATCTCCACAAATCATTGTTTCTTTGTCTTACAGGTATAAAAACAGCCCTCCTTGGTCACTTCTTTGAGTCTTCTATCTTTGGGGCTCCTGTGCATACAAAATTAATATTTTCTCCCGTTACTCTATGTTGAGTTAGTTATTAGATGAGCCAAAAAATGTAGAAGGGAAGAAGGGAATAATGTTTTCTTCTCCTGCACAGACATATTCTATGATATTTGGTTATAGGAAATCATTAAAACAATTTAAGAATAGCTGGCAAGCTTCAAATTCTATAATTAGAATGGGCAAGTCTGCTTTTATGAGACACCTTAGTACCTTAGTGCTAACAGGAAGAGTAATATTTGAATTCCCAAGCTGACCACACAGCATGCTGAGGTATGATTACATTAACTGTGGCCGCATAGACTCTTGAATATATATCGATGCCACAACGATGATACTAACTTTGATGATTTTTCCTTTAAGATATATTTCTGCATTAAAGGAAGAAAAATCAGCAGAGGAATCTATATCTGACATCCAGAAAAAGAGGAGAAAGACAGAAGATCACTTCAGTCTTTTCATTTTAAATAAATCAATATGTTATAAATAGAAGTGGAACCTCAGTGCTGGGAAGAGAAGGGCAAAGGAGCCACACACTTTTACTTTTATAAGATTTTGAGAATGTCATCCTTGTTCAGTGAAATCTCAAGGGAAGTTTTGGGTGGCTTGTGTATTTGTTTCCAATTTGAAGTGAGCATCTCCTTAAAGCAACTTCATCGGAAGAACTGAGAACATCTTCACAAACATGGCACCACTTGCATTTCCACGTGCTGTATTGTGTTTGTTGAGTAAAACCATTTAAAAATGGTGGCACCCCAAATATATGTTCACATTCTAATCCCCAGAAACTGTGACTATTACCTTATATGGCAAAACGTGATTCAGGTAGGGATTCTGAGAGGAGATGCTTATCCTTGATTATCCAGGTGGGTCCTAAATCTAATAATAAGTGTCCTAAAAGAGTGAGGCAGAAGGAAATTTGACACACAGAGGAGAAGCCATGGGGCGACAGAGACCAAGACTGAAGCGAGGTGGCCACAAGCCAAGGAAAACAGCAGCCACCAGGAGCCAGAAGAGGCAAGGAATGAATTCTACCCTGGAGCCTCTGTGACACCTTGATTTTGGACTTCCCGCCCCTAAAATTATGAGAGGATAAGTTTTGTGGTTTTAAGTGGCCAAGTGTCTGGTAATGTGTTATGGCAGCCCTAGGAAACTAGTAAAGAAGCTACAGGGGGGCGCCTGGGTGGCTCAGTTGGTTAAGCGACTGCCTTCGGCTCAGGTCATGATCCTGGAGTCCCCGGGATCGAGTCCCGCATCGGGCTCCCTGCTGAACAGGGAGCCTGCTTCTCCCTCTGACCCTCCCCCCTCTCATGCTCTCTCTATCTCATTCTCTCTCTCAAATAAATAAATAAAATCTTTAAAAAAAAAAAAAAAAAAAAAAGAAGCTACAGGAAAGTAATATAATTCCTATATTAGCAAAAATAGTTGTTAGAATGCCCTGAGAGACTAAATAACTTAAAATGTTCAGCAGTTTGGTTTCTAATATAAGCACAAACACTAGAATTCTTGAAGACACAATTATGTTCTCTCTCCCCTTGGTGGAGAACAAATACATGAATCTTTTTTTTTTTTTTTTTTTTTTTAGACTTTAACAAAAATCTTACATCCATGTTCAGAACTGGGATTTGTGATATGAAATCATTTACACTCCTTTCCATGGAACAAAATATTTCCTTCAGACTTGTACAGCATGCTTGGTAGAGTTAGTTGTCAATATGTTTTCTCAGCTTGTAAATTAATTCATGTGACTGGTAGAGAAACATCCTGTAACAAACCATACAGGGATACCTTTCTTTGCTGACTTCAGTTCTTGTGGGAGTGAAAACCTTATGTTCAGATTCATTTGTTATTTTGTAGAAATTCTACTGGGCTGAGCCATCCTAATTTATTATTCCATATAAGGACAGAAGGATTTTTTTTTTTTTTTCTAAGAGAAAGTTTAGAATGTATTAAGCAAAACTTGCAGGTAGTTTTGTAGGGGAAAAGAAATACATTTCTCAGAACATTTAAGATACTAAAAGAACACATATATGGTTCATAATTCCCTGATAAAGGATAGTAGTTTGATGCACATTTAGATTCTAGCTTCTTGTATTTTTGCCATTTATTTTCCATTTTAATATGTACATTTTTACATGCTCTTTTCAATGCTAAGGGGAAGATAACATTGATCTAACTATTCTATATTTCCCTGGGAAAAGTACTCCCCATCACTTATCATTTTTAACCAATTCATAATTTATTTAATCCCCTAGTCTATTGGCTGTATTCTGGCACTAAGGAAGATATACAAATATTGAAGATGTTTATATGCTTCTTTGCTCAATAGTGTATTTCAAGCACCTTAGGATAGCGCCTAGCTGAAAATAAATATTTCTGAAAGAACAGTCAACTTCATATGAGATTGTCTCAATGATCTCACTATCACTATCACATTTGTATAGGATATAAGTCATTGTAGATATCTGTATTATTTTATACATTTGGATATAAATGCACTGAGCATATGCATTTTGGAAAGAATAACAATTAGTAAAACATAGGCCTTGCTCTAAACATATATTTAGTTAAGAATACACTTTCCTCTAATATTTAGCAGAGTGATATTTGCCCTATAATTAGGTATAAAGTGTAATACTAGCTATTACAAATATGACATTACATATCATCAGTATAATCAGAAAAGCTGTGCTCTTTATCTGTATTTAGGAAGAAGATTACAAGAATGGGATTTTTGTTTTGTTGAGAAACACCATGACAATACAATTTATAATGGATGTGCTAATATCAGTAAGCTATGTAAACTCTCCACAGAATAATTCTGACTTGTGTTTGTATTTGAGCAATCTTTTCTTTTTTTGATCAGTAATGAAGAAGCAGATCTATGATCTGCTTGAAAGATCTATGCTGCCTACATTTGTTTAGCACACATAGGTTGAGTTCATTTTATTTTATTTTTTTAAAGATTTTATTTACTTATTTATTTACTTATTTATGTGCGTGCGCGCGTGCGAGAGAGAGTGCCAGGAGAGGAGCAGAAGGAGAGGGAGGGAGAGAATCCCAAGAAGACTCCATGCTGAGCACAGAGCCCGATGCAGGGCTCGCTCTCATAACCCTGAGATCATGACCTGAGCTGAAATCAAGAGTCAGAAGTTCAATCAACTGAACCACTCAGGTGGCCCAAGGTCATTTGATTTTAGACCAGGACACATTTTCTAGTTGTATGAAAAGCATGGGGCTTTATATTGCCTCATGTTTTGGCTGACCCTTGACAATTTTTTAAGATTAATAGGTTAATTAAGAGCTCATCCTGAAAAATGTTAGTGCCAAATCTAACCATATGAATCCCTAATTCTTCAATTACCTTTACATTTGTTTTGTTACTAAATTTTCAGAACAACAACGTCCCTTTTGGCAACTGATTTAGGTACAAATTAAAATGGCAGTTGGATATTTGAGCAGGAGGCCAGAGAAAAGAAAGATGTGTTGGAAGAATTGACTCAGTTGTTTGTACTTGTGTTGAGTGATTGGGAAGGTTTCCTTTGCTTCTTATATGCTTATTGCAGAACTCTCCAGAATTAATAATATAAAATTAAAAATGTGCTCACATAGCACTTCATTGATATTGGGTTCTGTGATAGCTGCCTCAGGAGAGACACATGTAAATAGAAGCCATTCAATCTTCAAGAAGTTTTCAGACCAATAACAGAAAAGAAAAAACCCAAATGTTTGCAACAAAACCAGGAAGAGGACAGGTATGATAATAGGAGCACTAGTAATATGAGTGATATCTGAGAAACAGCATCTTTCTACCATGAATTGGATGAGAAAGGCCATTATGAAAAGTCTGCATTTGAAATTGACCTTAAAGAGAATGGTTAGGAGGGTTTTGTTTGTTTGTTTTTGAACAAGAATGTTCAATGGTAAGAATGCTTATTATGAGCTCTACCTTCTTTAACCAAAATTTAAATGCACCAGACCATGTTGCTAACTACAGGAAAGACATCATGCTAAGTGAAATAAGTCCATTTCAGAAGCACAAATACTGCATGAGTCTACTTATCTATGGAATCTAAAATAGTCAAACTCATAGAAGCAGAGAGTAGGGTGATTGTCAGGGGTTTCTGGGGGAGGAGGAAGTAGGGAGTTGCTGTTCAATGGGTATAAAGTTTCAGTTGTGCAAGATGAATAAGCTCTAGGAGGTGGTCAGGATTTTGACAGTTACACTTGGAGAGTCTGAGAGGGTACTTAAGGCAGGTGGATTAGCATGAAAAAAGGTACAGATGGGGGAAGTTTACAATTTATAAGACAAGAGTAAGGAGTCCAGTTTACTTTTAGCTATTATTCCCATGCACAGATGAGAAAATTAGGTCAGAGTGAGTTTAGATAGTGTCTTAGTCAGTGCAGGCTGCTATAACAAATTGCCATAGACTGGGTGGCTTAAATAATAAACATTTATTTCCCACTGTTCTAGAGGATGGAAATCCAAGATCGTGGTATCAGCAGATTCTGTGTCTAGTGAGAGCCCCACTTCCTGGTTCATAGATCGTAGTTTTCTAGCTGTAAGGTCACATGGTGGAAGGGACTAAGGAATTCTGTGGGTCCTCTTTGGTAAGGGCACTAATCCCAAACATGAGGACCCCATCCTCACAAGCCAATGACCCTCAAAGGCTCCATCTTCCAAAACTGTCACCTTGGGAATCAAGACTTCAACATATGAATTTTGAGGGACACAAACATTCAGACCATAGCAGGCACTAATCCCATCATGAAAATTCAACCCTCCTGACCTAATTACTTCTCAAAAGCCCCACCTTTAAATACCATCACAGTGGGGACTAGGGTTTCAACATATGAACTGGGAAACCTGAACATGCAATCTGTAACAAATAGTTTCTCCATCTGGTGCCTGACAGAGCTGGGTTTTTAAAAAAGCAAGTTGATGCCACACCATCAAGGGGCTTGGATATGCCAGAATGAGAAATGTGTATGCAAATTGCTAGATGATGATGTTTCATTTGAAGATTTGAAGAAGAAAATGGCAGCTGTGTTTGTATTTTAAAACAATGATTCTGGAGGTGACATGAAAGATAGCTTGAAGAGGAGCGAACTTGAAGCCAACTTCCAGGAAGAAGGACACCAGTGGAATCTTGTGGAAAAGGATAGCTGGATAAGGCTAGAGGTAGAAAGTGTTGAACAGAGTGGCAGAGGATGGGAAAATATCTTTCATTTGGATGAATTTAGGACCCATGGATTTAAATGTTTCATAAAATTTGAACTGATATAGATACTCAATACTCATAAACTCTCATTAATACCAGTTCTACTCTTCCGAGTGAATGGAAAGCTAAACATATTAATACACACTTTTGTATCTGTGATATTTT
The DNA here is from genome assembly GCF_004348235.1 of Phoca vitulina. Taxonomy (NCBI): domain Eukaryota; kingdom Metazoa; phylum Chordata; class Mammalia; order Carnivora; family Phocidae; genus Phoca; species Phoca vitulina. The sequence goes on along the minus strand of NW_022589730.1, from coordinate 6,213,194 downwards.
TTTAGACCTACTTTCCTCTAAGGTGGCTATAATACATTTATTTGCTAACAATCTGAAATAGATTTTCTTCTTAAACCAGACCCTCAGCCAACTGCTATGCCAATCAGATCGATATATTTAGAGCAAATAACATTCACGTTAATGGGGTCCTAGCAGATGGAATGTGAGCCTGATAGCATCAAAGATAATTTTATAATAAACGCTATCATAAGAAAGTACATTTGTGATGAGGGGTTAATTATCCAATGAGACACATAAATTATCCAAACCTCTGATATGGTAAATGTATAAGAGATAAATACTATAATTGTAACTGTAAGTCAAAAAAGAGGAATGGATAAACATCCCAGAGAGATGCAACATGAACTTTAGTGATTTTGCTTCATATTGATTTCTTCCTGTAGTCTTCACAGTACACTTATTTCATTGGACATGTTACTTTGCAAGTAGCATTTTACTGGAGGTAAACACTCACTAGGAAATTGCCATTGGAAATGACTTAGGCGATTAACAAAACTGCATGAGAGGACTAAGCCATGCAAATGCAGATCTCAGCTAATCCCATAAAAGACACATGTAGAAAGATCAGAAGAGGTGAGAGTTTTTTATTTTGTATTCTGCCATTAGTGTTTTGCCTTCTTACCCTTCTATCTAAACATGTCTAGGAAGGAAATAAAATATTTCAATGGCATAATCATAAAAAAACAGAAAGGAAGGAACGTGAAGAATTACCCCAGTATTAAGAAAAAATACAATTATATGGATGTAAATATAAAGGACACGATATTCTCACAGCAACAAACAAGAGTAACATACTAATTAGAGCAAGACAAAATTGGAAGAATTATTTCATTCTTAAAGAGTATTTTAATTGTGGTTATTCTAACTGCTAATGGATAAAAAAAAAGTGATGCGTTTATCAAAAAATCTGTGAATTGAAAGTGGCAACCAAATGCAGGGCGTAAAGTTAAAGTCACATTTATTTTTCTTTTTAAACATCACCAGTTTCAAAAGTTGGCAGGCTTTGTGCTAGAAGAAAACTATATTGAGTAGTATAAGCCAGGCATTATAATAGCTATTTTAAAAAAATGTGTAAGACACAGAACTTGCTCATGGTGTAGAAAGATATTTTAAATAAGGGCATCGAATATGCAGACATGAAATAAAATGTCATTTTCAAAAAAAATAGAAATAAAATGTCATTTTCAAGTAGTGATGAGAATTCAGGTATTTTCAGTGAGAGATAGAATGTAAGCATAAGCAGTCGTTATGACTTAGATCTTAGCCGAAACTCTTTAATCTAATCTTGAAATAATATTTACTTCTCAAGATCAGTTAAGGGGCCACATGAGAAAAACTCTCTAACGCCTTAGTCCGGAGCCCATGGGCAGTCCTTGGGTTCTGGGCTCCAACAGTTCTAAGCTCCAAATGCAATTCTCTACCTGCCTGGGGGAGAGGCCCACCCTGATCACTGCATACAAGCAAGTCCGCATAGAACTGTGGTGAGTTAATGCCATGGAGCACCGGTGTTGGACCATCAAGGAATAGTGTCCTACCCTCACTTCTGTTGTGCCGAGGGCCCCCAGACGCATTCTGTGCGCATTCCAGAAGTCAGGGCGGAGGAGAGCTTCTACTGCGCTCCATAGCAGGCCGGGTAATGTGCCATTATACCGGCTTTCTTCGTCCCTATCTCCATCTCTCACTCCCAGGCCTTCTCCTCCTGGATTCTCCTCTCAAATATACTACTTGCCCACAGGCCCAGGTCTCAGCTCCATCTCCAGGGAAACCCAAAGGAACATACTGACGCGTAACAGGTTGGTGAATGACAGATTCCTTTTTTGCTTGTTCTAATGCATTTTAAACTCTTTCCATTGCCTACCAAAGTAAGTGCAATTTTCTCTTTCTGGCAATTAAGGTCATCCACAAAATGGCCACCAATTTTTTTGTATAACACATTATGATACACTATTTCTCTACGGGAACATTACTCAGCCCCTGTGTCTCTAATGCAGTTCATGTTTCACACGCTTGTGCTTTTCTACATGATCTTTCAACTGGTTTGAATGCTCTTAATCCCATTTTGCACATCAGAATTTTATAGAGTCTTTAAGATTCTCATCAAATACTATCACCTCCATAAAGCCTTTCAAAATCTTTCCTACTGAACATTCCTTTTCCAATGGAGTTCAGAGGAATCCCAAGACTCCTTTATCTGTACCCTCTTATTTACCTTTAAATTCAATATTAAGCCAGGATGTACTTGTTTTCTAAACTCGACTAAATTTTTAGCTGCATAAGCATGAAGTTGAATCCTAATGTTTTCATATGTTTTACTGGGCCTGACACCCTAACATAGTGTGGATGTGTGTGTAAATGTGTGTATCCGCTGTCGAGCTACATATTATATGGATATAACTTATATGTGAAGTAGTTACCTTAACATTATTTTTTGGTTATAAAAGTTAATATAAGCTAATTGCAGAAAATTAAAGTAAGCAAACAAATATTTCCCCAAATCTCACTGGCCAGAGAAAACTGTTTATTTTACTGTTCAATATTTTTAAGTTATTTAATTAATGATAATATTACCTTACCATCTGTTAGGAAAATTAATACTAAAAAAGTTATACATAGTAAATCTTAAAAATGTAGATAAAATAAGCCACAATATCAAACCTGTTAATATTTGATGCATTCCAGATAGGAAAATATAGGGAAAAAAGTTTTTTTTTTTTTTTTAAATAGCTATGAAATACAACATTCATCCTCATCAGTTTGGGGATGAGTATCTCTGCTTATGTATAAAATCCATTTTTTATTATAATTCACCTTGCTCTTTCTACATCCTACTTCATAACTATGATCATTTTCCCTCATTATATAGATATAGTTTTACCTAAACTGTGTTCCTAGCTCCAAGACTACTTTTCAGCTCTCTATAATGTCGGATAAAAGTGATGAGGGTAGGGGTGCCTGGGTGGCTCAGTTGGTTAAGCATCTGGCTTCAGCTCAGGTCATGATCTCAGGGTCCTGGAATGCAGTCCTGAGTCACGCTCCCTGCTCAGCTAGGGTCTGCTTCTCCTTGTCCCTCTACCCCTCCCTCTGCTCATGCTCATGTGTGTGCACTCTCTCTCTCTCTCAAATAAATTAAAAAATCTTAAAAAAAAAGTGATGAGCGTAAATAACATCCCTCCCCCCACCTTACCATGAAGGAAAAGTATTTGATCTCCATCGTTAGTCATGTTAGTTGTAGGGTTTTATTCCTAGATACCCTTCCTCAAGTTAGAAGTTACTTTATATTCTTATTTGATGAGAATTTTGAATCAAAAGTGGATGCCAAAGTTTCTCAAATGCTTTTTCTAAATCTACTAGAAGTGATTATATAACTTTTTCTTTTACTTTGAAACGTGGCAAATTACATTGATCCACAAGCAAGGAATAAATCCTACATGGTTCTCAAGTATGATTCTTTTTATAAATTGGTAGGTTAGATTTGCTGAAATTTCATTTAGAATACTTACATTTACCACACAGGTGATGTATAATTTATTTTGCAGTATTGAAGGTTGTTTTCTTTTCTTGTGGTGTCATTGCCCCATGTATGTGTGTGTGTCCGTCCATGCATGTGTGTATGTGTGTGTGTGTGTGTGTGTGTAATTAGTGCTGTTTTTTAAATATTGCCAGGGAGTAACACTGATATTACCAAACACTATAAAAATTAAATATTTGCTAGAATTCTCCAGTAAGCTCATGTGGTTGTGGAGCTTTCTTTGTGTCCAAGTATATAACTAAAAATTTACTTTTAAAATTGATAGAAGGTTTTTCAGGTTTTCATTTTCCTCATGATTGAATTTTAGTTTTGTTTTGAGTAATTTGCCCAGTTTAAACTGTCGAGTTCATTGCCATAAATTATTCATAATATACACTTTTTATCTTTTGAAAATGTAGCATCTGTAATGATATGCCTTTCTCATTCTTGATATTGTTATTTTTTTTCTTTCCTCTTTTTCTTGATCTCTCTACGAAGGGATTTATTGTTCTTTTCAAAGGACTAATTTTTGACATTGCTGATTTATAAAAATCATTTTTTCTGTATTTTAGTTCTTTGACTTCTGTTCCTACATTTATTGTTTCTTCTCTTAATTTGTCCTTCTTTGCCTACAGTCTTTAGGATTAATTTAGGACATTTTTTTCTTAGACATTTCTTATATAGCCATTGATTGTTTTAAATTTCTTCCCGAGTGTTTCATTTTCATTCTGTTCAAAATAGTTTGTTATTGACCTTTTGATACTTCATTGATCTATGTGTTATTTAGATGTATATTAAGTTTCTGAATATTTGAGAATTTTCCCAGTATTTTTCTGTTAATTGATTTCTAACTTAATTCCACTGTGGTCAAAAAATATACTTGGTGTGTTTTGGATCCTGTCAGATGTATGTGACTTGTTTTATGATCCGGAAGACAGTCTATCTTGATAAATATCCCATGTGCTCTTACGACAAATGTATCGACTGCTGTTATTGGGTGGAACAGGGTATCAGTTTCAATGAGATCAAGATGGCTGTGCTGTTCAAATTCTTTACATCCTTAGTGATTTCGTGTCTGTCTGTTCTATCAATCATTGGGAGATCAGTATTGCAATCTCCGACAGGAAATATCTATGTGCTTATTTCTCCTTGGAGTTCTAGTCATTTTTAGATCATGTGTTCTGAAGCTCTGTTGTTAGATGAGGTGTATAATTGTTTCTGATCATTAAGTCCCCTTAATTAATAGCACCTTTATTATATGAAATGACATTGTTTATCTCAGGTGATTTTTTTAAAAAGATTTTATCTGTTTATTGAGAGCGAGATCGTGCCAGGTGCAGGAGCCGGGAGGAGGGGCAGAGGAGAGGGACAAGCAGACTCCCTCCTTCTGATCAGGGAGCCCAGCCTGGGGCTGGACCCCAGGACCATGACATCCTGAGCCCAAAGGCAGACACTTAACTGACTGAGCCACCCAGGCGCCCCATCTCTGGTGATATTTGTTGCTCTAAAATATAATTTGTTTAATTTTGACAGAGCCACTCCAGCTTTCTTTTTGAAATAAACTTTTTATTTTGAAATAATTTCAGATTGAGAGAAAAATTGCAGTGAAAGTTCCATAAGTTTCCACATACACGTCACTCGGTTTTCCCTTTTGTTAATCATCTTAAATAACCGTGGTATATTTGTCAAAATTAAGAAATCACCCTGCCATCCCCACCCCTTCACGCTTTCCCAGGACACATTCTCCGCCATGTTTGCCTTTGATTGGAGAATAGCTAGAAGCAAGCAAGGATCCGAGTGCTGATGCTTGTGCTGCCCATGCTGAGGTACTCCTCCTAGGCCCTCTGTGCAGACAGAGCTGGGAAGTGTGTATGAATAATTATGTTTATCTCTGCCTGTTTGTCTCTCCATTAAGCTCCATGGGGGGGCGCCTGGGTGGCTCAGTCGTTAAGCGTCTGCCTTCGGCTCGGGTCATGATCCCAGGGTCCTGGGATCGAGCCCCACATTGGGCTCCCTGCTCTGCGGGGAGTCTGCTTCTCCCTCTCCCACTCCCCCTGCTTGTGTTCCCTCTCTCGCTGTGTCTCTCTCTGTCAAATAAATAAATAAAATCTTTAAAAAAAAAAAAGCTCCATGGGGTTCATCCTTGCTTTCCCACTTCAACTGCTTCTGCCGTTCAACATCCACTCATGTATTTCTGACCACAGAATTCATGTAAGGCAGTTTCAAAATTGTTTACTCATGCATGAAAGACAACTTTACAAACTGCAGACTTTAAAAAAAAACTATTGCTCACGTGGTATAGATTTTCCCCCATCATGTTTTACATAATTTTAGTGGTTGCTTTAGGACTTAAACTACGCCTAGTTGCCTTATCCCAGTCTGCCTTTAAGCAACATGATAGCTCATCTGCATAGTAGAAGGACCTTAGAAGAGTGTGCTTGGAGTTAGTCTCCCTTCTGACTTTTGTGCTACTGGATGCATGTCAATTTCACCTGCGTTATAAACCCGTCCACTTCATTGTCACTACTCTGTTTAATCCCCCAATTCTGTTTTAAAGATATTTAAAAGATAAATCATATATATTTCCCCATGCGGTTGCATTTTTGGTGCTCTTCTTTCCTTTTGCATTCCTGTTTCCACCTGGTGTCAGTTTTCTTTGACCTGAGCAAATGTCTTTCACAGTTCACAGCTGAATTTTTTCAGCTTTTGTATGTCTGAAAGAGCCCCTACTTCATCGTCGTTTTCAGCAAACGTTATTTCTGGACATGGAAGTCTACCTGGACACTTTCCCCAGAGTTTTAAAGATGTTGCTGTAGTGTCTTCTTGCTCTCAATTTCATATTTTTTCCAACAACAAAAAATCTACTGTGATGCTTATTTTTTCCTCTTCATGTAACCTATAATTTTTTTCCCTTTGGTTGTCTTTAATATTATTTTTTAAAGATTTTATTTATTTATTTGACAGAGAGAGAGAGACAGAGACAGAGAGCGAGTGCGAGCACAAGCAGGGGGAGCAAGAGAGGGAGAAACAGGCTCCCGGCTGAGCAGGGAGCCGAATGCGGGACTCTATCCCAGACTCTGGGATCATGACCTGAGCCGAAGGCAGATGCTTACCCCACTGAAGACACCCAGGCGCCTTTTAATATTACTTTTTAACACTGATTTTGAGCAATGTAATTATGCTATGACTTGCTATAGTTTCCTCCATGATTCTTGCACGTGGAGTTCCTTGTACTTATTGAAATTATTGGTTTATAGTTTTATCACATTTGGGAAAATGTTGACCATTGTTCTTCAGCTATTTTTCTGCCACCCCCTTGGAGATGCTAATTACATATATATTCCATCACTTGAAGCTGTCCCACAGTTCACTCATGCTCTATTCAGTTTCCATTATTCTTTTTCCTCTGTCTTTTCTTTGGGTAGTTTCTTCAGGTTCTCTAAACTTTTCTTGCAATATCTCATCTTCTTCAATTCATACCACATGTTTTATTTGTTTCTTTATTTCTGGTTTGTGTTTATCTCATACAGTGTAATATCATGAATGCATGAATAGCACACATCTTTATAAATTCCTTCCTTTAGTACACAATTACAAATTGTGTAAATGGTGGTAGAATTAAAGGTAAACCAAGATGGTTTAAGTGTAACACTAGTCAGAGTCCTAACTAAGGAGTTGTCCTAACTAAGGCACTAAGGAGTTGTCAACACAACTGCTGAAGGAAAGTTCTGGAACTCTGTGCCAGTGTTGTTAAAGTCAAAGTTGGTATAAATGCTTCTACCCTTTGATTTTCAACATCCTGTAATGGTTAAATAAACAACAAAAAAATTGTTACAAAACATAGAGATGGACAAATATAAACATGTTTACTAACAACTTACCTTCATAAATCAAATTAGAGTGGATAAGAAATCTATGAAAATAACATCCATTCAATAATGTGCTTAGACTAGAATTTAATCTTTTCTCTCATTTTCCCTGTCACCTTCATCTTTCTCTCCTGGAAAAGCCTCTGGGTGAACTCAACCCTTAACATTTCTTCAAGGATAACCAAATACAGTATTGACTGCTGCTAATGGAAACTATCCTGTAATGTGTCAGATAAGTGTCGACCTGAATGGGCTCTTCAGTCACGTGCAGCAATTCCAGCATATTTTGTCTAGTAATTTTGTTCCTTTCTTCTCTGCAGGAATCATTCACCCTGTCCTTTTTATTCTTTTATGCTTTCCCAGGGCACATTCTCTGCCATTTATTTTTCTCCTGGAATCTCAGAAGAATTTTTTTTTTAAATCCAATTTATAAACTAAACTAAACTTCCATGTTCCTTTGACCTTCTCTCTCTCTCTTTCACTTTTCTTCATCATGTACACACACTCCTCTTGTGACAAAATTTCAAGAAAAATTTGGGTATACCTGTAATCCCCATTTCCTCAACTGCAGTTTAGTCCCCAGTCAAAACCACTGTGCTTTCACTCCCACTATTCTTCAGAAGATGTTCTTGGCATCACTACTGACCATCACAGTCAAGTCTTTACATACTCGGAAGTGTTAAGCTCATTTTTTTCACTCCTTCCTATTAAAAAAAAAGTAGTCTTCTTTTGTTTGTTTGTATTTGAGAGAGAGAGAAAGAGAGAGAATACAGGGGAGGTGAGGGGCAGAGGTTGAGAGAGAGAGAGAGAGAGAGAACCCTGAGCAAACTCTCCACTGAGCATGGATCCTGATGTGAGGCTTGATCCCACAACCCTGAGATCACTACCTGAGCCAAAATCAAGAGTTGGACACTCAACTGACTGAGCCTCCAGGCACCGTTAAAAAAAGTATTCTTACAGCAGAACATTTTCCTGGTTGGTACCGAGATCAGTAGGTTTCCCTGGTGGATGGCTAGGAATAAGAACCCCATAAAAGTAAAAAAAAAAAAAAAAAATAGTTCAACATGCTACATATATATGTTGTTATCTTGCCTGTATATTTTTTTGAAATTGAAATTGAAATAGTTCCAGTGCATCCTCTCCAGTGGGCACACCCCTCCCTGATCTCACATACAAACCTAGATAAATAGAAGAACTAGGAATATTTGAGTTTTCAAACATATACCTGTTCACTCATTAGCCTTCACATAATGAGAACTTTTTCCAAAAGCATTCTTCTAATGCCAACCCACTCTTGTACGTGGAGCTAAACAAATTGTGATATAAGTTAACTTCGATCCTGGGAGATGTGTGGGCATGAACTGAGCACATGATCTGGTGGGCGACACCTTACACATCCCTTCATATTGAAGGCAGTTTGGGGGTGGTGTGCAACAAGGGTTTGAAACAGGACAAAGGAAATACACACCATCTGTTGTGGACTGAATGTTTGTGTTCCCCAAAAAGTCTTATATTGAAATTCACCAGATTCACCTGCTGAAATTCACATGTTAAATTTTGCACATTGAAATACCAATATGATAATATCAGGAGGTGTGGCCTTTGGGACGTGATTAGGTATGAAGGTGGAGCCCTTGTGAACTGGGTTAGTGTCTTTGTAAGAAGAGACATTAGAGAGAGGATCTTGCTCTATCTCTTCCACATAAGGATACAATGAAAAGAGGACCATCTGCAAACCAGGAACAGTGCTCAAGGATACCATGAAAAGAGGACCATGTGCAACCAGGGAAGAGCGCTCTCACCAGAAGCCAAACTCTGCCAAACCTTGATCTCAAGAATTCCCAGCTTCCAGAAAGGTGAGAAATAAATATCTGTTGTTGAAGCCACCTAGTCTATGGCACTTTGTTATAGCAACTCAACCTAAGACAACATTGGATACAAAATATCCTAAGACGGAGTTTTCTTTATGTGTTTTGATTTTACGGTAAAGAACAGTCTGTGACTAGTGCCCAAGAGTTGGATAGAGATGGAATTGGAGCCAGGCGATGGTGTTTGCAATGATGGCATCATGGAAAAGGAGAGCTTCATTGGAGCTAAGGCAGCCTAGAGAAACACACTCCCAAGCCTTGGGTAGTAGCCAAAAGGCAGAGCAAACACTGGTGCTGCTACTGATAAAGGGTTCTAGAATGAAAAAGCTTCACATGAATGTCCCTTCCTGGCTCACAGGCAGTAGATTTGGTATCAGGTTGACACAGAAAGCATAGGTCTGGTGAAACTTCCAGGTTACAAATATTTTTCTCATATTCCCTTAAATTTTGATTAAAAATGATGCCATTTGATTTTCATGGAATAAATTGCATTTTGAAGTGATTTTGAGATATTTTAAAACAGTGTTTAATAACTGTGAAAAAAATCCATATAAATTATGATAGCCAACTGAGGTTCTTGTGGAATGTCTTACATGAGATTGTATTTTGTTTGCTCTTGGCAACTTATTTGGAAAAGAACACTACTCTCGTTAATCCCCAAATAATATGCAGAAATTGAAACTGGGGTGGGAATGACACTCTTAAATGTAAATATGCTCTGCAGGAAAGTAAAAAGATTAATGTTTTATTTTCCAAATCTGTTGACCCCAAGATGAAGAGCAACAGCAGATGTTTGGATCCAAATATACACAATTATCAACATACCCTAGTATTTAATGCAACACATTCCAATGAGACCTTTGAAAGATTTAAGTAGTAACCTCCAGGGACACAAGGGAAGGTGTAGGTGGGATGCGGTAGGATGTTTTCTATTAAGTGGTAAGTGCCACATGTACTGTATTAAAAAAAAATGGGGGTATATAGAGCAGACACAGCCGTGGAGGGTTCTCAGGCTCCTGAGAATCACATGGGAGACTCTCCGCTCACAGATACCTTGCAAAACATCTCTGCAGTTGAAGGAGGGCAGGGCGGCTATGACCTTTAGGCCACTCCGTGTTTTCTCCAGCCATAAGTAGGTGTAGAGCAGCTCCTATATCAAGGGCTGACCACCTGATTGCCTTCCGAAGGACTGTTTTGAAATCCATCGCTTCTCACAGGCTTTCCTTATAGCTCTCTGACTGCTCTCCTTCAGGTTCCTCGTACCTGCTCAGCTAGACTTCTTAATTTAAACAAAAAATTTCTCTAGATTTGGTTCCTAGAGAGTTCATAGCCTCATGCTCTTGCACATGGTGACTGCTCCATGAATATTCATTAAATAAAAACATGAAAATATGACATAACTTCGTTTATATCAATCTTGATTAGTAGAAAGTAATTTTCTTTTAAGAACTCTAAAAGTCATAAACATCTAGATAGAAACAGAAACTCTTAAAACCTGAGAAAATTTTAAATTTAGACCAAGAGAGCCTATGAAATAGTACGTGACATAAGTGACAGTCAAGTCATAGGTATAAAATAATTTAATGGGTGAAATACCTTAGGTAAATGTCTCGGTTAAATGATAGGTGAATTTGTGAGTTAATATGAGTTAATAAAGGGGAGTACATCAAATAGACTAGCCTTACTATGTGAGTTATCTAACATGTGTTTTTCCCTGAGGACTATTAAATGGCAAATTTCCACAGTTTCAGGGAAAGTTAAATATGAAGGTAGCCTTTGCTCAGAGGAATATTTAACATTTTGTAGAGACAGTGATTAAAATCCAAGCTTCTAAGATATGTAAACATACATACACACACGCACATACACACACACACGATCATGTTTTGATATCACACAAGAAGAGATACCTCGAGGGCAACACAAAATTTAGAAAAAAAACTTTATTGTTTTTTTTTTATCAATCAAAAAATGTCAAAACAGAAATAACATATTTGGAAAGAAAAAAGTGTTGATGTTACCAAAGAGCTATGTGTTTTGTCCCTAGGTCAAAGAGGCAGTGACGTAGAGACTGTCCCAGCCCACATTCCTGGAGGAGTAACTGCACGAATTTCTGCGTGCCCTGTAGGGTCCTGTATCCAAGACAGTGACACTGTGACCTGTGCTGAAGCCAGCAGCCTCTGACAGCAGTTTTGGTACTATCCAGACTCATAAGTAATAATGCCTGAGTGGAGAGCCAGCATAGAAGGGAAATGTGGAAATCTAATAACAACCTGTGGACTTCAGGACACATCACAGGAATAGGAACTGAGAGAAAGATCGATTGGGCTCCTTGTCAATCTGATGCCTGAGAGCTCAGACATTGAATACTTCCATCAGCGGGAATGAGCAGCGTTGGCTCCATTCTCCATACTGTGTGCTTTAGCATTCTAACCACACAGTGCTTAGCAGGCTGCCTTTGGGCCAGGTGATGCGCAAGGAGCAGGGATGCAGGGATAATTTTCCCAGTTTTTGTTGGTTAATATAACCAGGGAAAGCAGAAAGTGCAAAACTGGGTATTGGCAAAAGATGACCTGTTATTACAGTAGCCAAATGAGCACGATGCTTAAAAAATCTCAACAGAGATTCAAGTTGCTCTTCAATTATTAAGGCACTGGACAAAGATTTTCCATGTAAAATATTAGGAGATAACATTCATATGTCCTTGTGTAAACTATTCAGTATGAAATATGAAATATAAAGAAAAATGGGCCAATTTGTATCATGCCTTATATATTTTACTAGGTGTTTACAACCTCAGAAACATGAAAATCTATGATAGAGATTACCAGTATAAAGATGACCCTATTAAAATAATTTAGTTTCTTGATATTTTATGTCATATTAATAAAGTGGGTTTTGTTTTTGTTTCTGTCTTATATACAGAACAAAATTATTTGGCAAGGGATTTGTCATAGTATTTTATTATCATGCATCTGTTCTGTACCCTAATTATCTTGCACTTTTTAATAATACATTTACATGACTGACTATAACCTCCTGAAGCAGCACATAGCCAAGGGAAAATTAATGTACAAGTAAAAATAACTTGAGACTTTAGAGCTAACATCCCATAGCATTATATACCTGGACTGGGTGTGTAATGTATCTTTTCCACACCTTGCTAAATAAAGTCAGTAAATTAAGTTTGTTCACACACACACACACACACACACACCTATATGGTGAGAAATGTAATTCAACAGCTTACAATTTTTATTTGGTCACAAGGCTAAATTTAGAGGTTCTAGTCAATTATAGTTAAAATATGTATGTCATCATTTGGGGCATGTATATTTTATTTCCCTCCCAATTTTTATGTAAAAGTTAGATTTTTGCCTTCAAATCGAGCCTACTCCTATATCATAATATATTTAAATGGCTGAATTCAAATAGCATGGACCTGTTCATAGACACCTCGGTATTATAAAGCAAAACCAAAGGAAACAAACCAGAAAAGAACAGGGCTCATGATTTGGCTATACATTGCTTAGCACACAATAGGAGTACAGGAAGGGATTGTTCGCAGAAAACCATGCTTGTGAAGTGCCTGTTATCCGGCCCCTAGCCATATGAGGACTCTAAACGAACTTTTATTCTCATACAAATTACCTGATTGATTCATTACATTATATATTCTAAGAGAATAGTTTAAATTAAAAGATGCTGTCTAAACTGATTTTGGTATTATTATCAAAAACATCCTTCATACTAGTACTTAAACAGAAAATAACAATCAGAAATGGATCAGTCGAGAATTGTGGTAAATCACACTGATGCCCTTCTTTCCATAGGAATCTCCTGCAGAACTGTGCATTAAATGCACCGTACTATTTGTAGTATTCCAAAAAGGCTAACATACCAACCCTGGTCCACGCAAACCACAGACTTCCAAGAGAAGTGGACATATGCACAACCATTACCATAGAGTTGATTCATAAACACACACACACACACACACACACACACACACACACACACACACAAAGATACAGGTATATGCATAACTGCATGAATCTCTTATTTTAAAATTCTACATATAAGTTAGTAGTTTATATATATATATACACACACACACATATATATATGTATAAATAAGTATGAACATCAGTACAAATATAAGAATGACAATTTTTATCTTCTACAGTACCAGGCCTTCTATCTCATCATCTGGCAAACTTGGGATCTAACTGTAGTTATGACTCTGGGGTCAGTGGGCATTGGGGTAGATTTTGAAGAATGTTAGCATCTCCTCCCAAAACTACAGACCACACACGGAAGGCCATGGGGGAAGGAATACCCTGACTTCATTTTCTTTCTTCTTCTTCTGTCAGTGCGTCATATCTGTCTGAAGCTAAATGGAAGCACGTGGAATAAAGCTCACTGATCTCCTCTGTAACAGTAAACATGCAGGAGGAAAAAGCACGGTGGAAAGCATTGAGAGTCGATCAGGACAGACAGTTAAAAGACATCCAGAAGAGAGACTAGAATGGAATGATGGATGCCATCTTTGTTGACATTCTGCCCCCCGCATGGTCACTCCTGAGGGAGATCCACAGGGCAGGTGTTCACCGGCTTTGCTGGCTGCTAATTCCTCTGTCCTCATCCACAGGTTTGGGTTGGGGGTACCATTTTCTGTTTTCAGAAATTGCTTAGCTTCATTCTGGTAAAATGTTCACCCATGACTTCCTTTTACTTTTCTTTTCTTTTTTTTTAAGATTTACTCATTTATTTGAGAGAAAGAGAGAGAATGTGTGAGCGGGGGGCAGGGGGAGGCAGAGGGAGAGAGAGAATCTTCAGTCAGACTCCCCACTGAGCACAGAGCCCCATGAGGGGCTCAATCTCACAACCCTGAGATCATGACCTGAGCGGAAACCAAGAGTCCAGGCTTAAGGGACTGAGCCACCCAGGTGCCCCTCACCCATGACTGTCTTATAACTAGGGTTGTCATATTTTTGGCGGGGGGAAATCTTGTCTTTTCTCTTTTACTGCCTTGCCTTCACTATTATTTTTATTTTTTCTGTGATTAAGTAGGTCACAAAGTAGACCATTTCTCAATGCTTTTATGCTGTGACCACACGTTTTTCCCAGCCGCCCAACCCATGGCCATCTCTTAATGCTCTAAATTTGTGGTGAGGAAAGGGTTTCCCTCTGGAAGCTCTAGAAATTGTTTCGCTAACAAAACCAGGTTTTGCATGCTTTGCATGGCCAGTGGTCCCATGTAGATTCAAGGTAAACAGTTTTCTCAGTTAGGTTGTAAAAACTTTAATTAGTTCCCCATATTGCCCAATGCACAAAAAAGGGAGTAGTTTACTAACCCATAGATTCCTGTTTTCATCACTTATTAGCCTGCAATTTACTCAGAAAAGCCTGTGTTAAGACAGAAAATAAATGAAAGCATGCTCACTGTGAAGACGTGGGAAAAGCACTAACAGTTATCTGCAGGGTCCCTAACTTGCAGAAAATAGTCATACATTATGAATTAATAACACATAAAAAAAGCTGGCCTAAGAAAAAAGTCAGGATGACAAAACAAGTTCATCTCGATTTAGTGCCGTGTAACATAAATTGTGCACATAAGTAATTATAAAATAAGACATATTAGAATATGCACAGTAACTTTTACATGAAGAATTACCACAATCTGTTAATGCTGATGCCTACTGCAAATGACTAGGTATTCTAACTTCAACGTGATCCCTTCCAAAACTATTCAGAGTTCTAGCTGGTTCTAAGAAAATACTCCTTCCTAAATTCTTACTCAAGTTTTATCAGCAAAAATTCACAATATAGGTTTCAAGGTCATTAATATAAAGAAAACAAGAGATTATATGACTAAGATAAAACAGATCTGTATCATTACAGTCACTGTATGAAGTTAGCATAAACATTGGATTTGATTACAGATGTTGTAAGACATTTATTTAAAACTATATCACTTTGAAAGTATTTTTAAATCTAAAGTGACATCCCAGGGTGCCACATAGCACATTCATTGAGAGATGAAATGATTACTCTGAGTCCAATAACTTGGAACAAAGGGAGGCCTGAAGGAGCTGCACCATTAGGCACCACCAAGGGTTGGAGGCTCGGGGGACTCTCAGTTTTATTATCATCATAGAATGTAAAGGATGCAAAACAAGGAAAAAACAACTCAAGAGAGCAAACACATGAGGGGCAGCAAGGAACTGTGTGGGTGATTATCAGCAGGGGTCCTAGTGAGGCATTAACTAGGGGGCTGCCAGAGATGGGAGAGCCAACCTCAGTAGGCCTAACTTATCCACCATCATTGCTGTTTTCAGCATGTACTGTTTTCAGTAGGAAATGATTTGGGAAGGGTTGGCTTTTGCCATATGCATACAACTTTTGCCATGTATGCACGTTCCTGTACTTATTGTTTCTTTTACCAGCTGAGGTCTTGCTCTCCCACACCAGGGCACCTGGGTGGCTCAGTCGGTTGAGTGTCTGGCTCTTGATTTCGGCTCAGGTTCTGATCTCAAGAGTTGTGTGATCCAGCGTGGCCTCAGGACTTGGGCTCCATGCTCAGTCTGCAGTGTGCTTGTCCCTCTTCCTCTGCTCCTCCTCCCTCCCCCACCCCTCTCAAATAAATAAGTAAATAAAATCTTAAAAAAAAAATAAAGTGACATCCCATTTTGAAAAGAAATTTTCAGCACGTTAGGTGTTAAATGAGTATTACAATCATTGTTAAAAAAACGAAAGAAAGCGAAAATAACTTTACCTCATAAATAGTTAAATATCTATCTTAAAATTTATAGAACAGCAGGTTAAATCAGTATGCCTGTACTTTCATTACTAGGCAAACGGTGAATGTGGCTGCCCCATATTATTATTACAAGACGAAATAAATTTTAAAACAAACTTTTTCTAACATACCTAAAGTATTATGACTGCTTCAAAGTATGACACCCATAGTGTGGTGACATTTTTGCATCTTTTCCTTTCATTATTTTGTGCAATATTCCGGATGGACATCATAGCCTGAATCGTTTTTTCCTTTGAATAAAATGGTACAGAGATTAGTCCAGCTTTGAAGTAACAGAGACATAGATTCCTTCATCATTTCATCAGTTGATAAATCTTCCCTTGCTTTCAAATCTACAAATTTGGTATCATATTTCATGTTAGACTTTTATGGATATTGAGTTAATGAAAGTGAAGTACATGCCATAACTGAACACTTAGTTGAATGACATCTGCATATATAACAGAGGTAATTATTTATGTTAAATATGGTGAAGGATGAGGAATTATAGAAGAGGAGGAAGTGGAGACGGGGATTAAAAAGAAATTCTAAATTCATTGTACTGTTGACTAAAAAAGTTTATAATGTTCATGCCAAGGAAAATGTTATTTTTAAAGTAAATAATATGTACACATATTTGTATAAAAATGCAATAGAATTAATAGCTTTATGTATGTTTAAATGTCCATAAAGCCTATTTAATTTTATAATATATATTTTACTTATTTTAAAATTATCACTTAATTGTCTTTCATTATTTGTGGCAGCAATACTTTTTAATATTCAGTATAGAATTTTTAATAGTTTTTGTTCAATTATTCCTAAACAGTTTATCATTTTGATACTATTTGAATAATTGTTTCATCTCATTTTTAATAGCTTAAAGATTGCTTTTAAAAATGAAATATGTCTATATTACTTCATATATCGTGACTGCTAAAATCATTTATTACCTTGTTTTCTATATGCCTCAGACTCTTCTTGTGGGAACACTCGTGCCTTCCGTGACTAAGTACATTTTATTTCTTCTTTTCCAATCTTCTTTCTTAAATTTCCCATGCAAATTTTTCTTGTTTGTGCTGTATTGTGGCACCCATCCCATGTTGAACAGAACTTATTTCTACCATAGGGGGGAAATAGTCTAACATTCCATGTTTAAGTATAATGCCTGCTGTAGGTTTTCCAGTAAAGACTCTTATTGGAAGGATAATATTTCTTTCTATTTTTAGTTTTCCATGAATTTTTATTCATGAATTTGCATTGAATTTTGACAAAAGTTTTCTTGGTATCTATTGAGAAGAGCATCTAGATTGTCTCCTTTCTTCGGTCAATATGGTGATTGTCTAACTTTTGGACATTAATGCAAACTTGCATTCTTGATCCTCCCCAGTTATGGTGCATCTATTCCTCTTCTATATTGTTGGATCTGATTTGGTAGCACTTGTGAAGAATCCATGATGGATATTGGTCTGTAATTTATATTTCTTGTTGACATTTTCAGACCTTATAAAACTAGTTGTATTGTTTCTTGCTCTATCTTCTGGACAGGTCGGTGCTCTACCCAGACCACTCTTGTCTTTTACAGGCCAGAAGCACTCATCTCCTCAAAGGCTCCAAGTGCAGACAGCTGGTAGCCTCAGCTAAGCTTATCTCCAGGAATTGCCTTGACCTTCATGAGGCCCCTTCCCAAAGCCTGACTGGTGTAATGCCTCAGGCTTTTGAGAGGTGTGTTGGGGGCAAGCCACACATTGGACAAATACATTGAAAAGCTGGAAGGGATTCATCATCATTTGAAAGGCTGCATTTAAAGCCAGAGGTCTACCTTTCAGCATGTTAATGGTGCAGCACCTCTTCCAAACTGAAGAGTGGTTAAAACTGATGGTTAGGCAGGGAGGTCAATTACTGGAGTAGGAGAAGACTGGAGAGAATTCAATTCTTAGTAAAAATACCTCCCCCCAAATCCATACCTTTTTTGGCACCTTGGTAATCCCCTATTTGTCTTTTAAGCAGTTCTGTTTCTGTGATCAAACCTAGTCTGGTACTGAGAATGTTTCTGAGGAAGGAACCATTAAAAATGGGTATCTGAGTTGGTTCTTAGCTTTCTGGAGTTTGTTCTCTGATCTGATTAGATTAAATGCAGTAGGAAACCTGTCTCTATTGATAAAGACTACACCAGCCACACTGTGGCAAAATAGTTACTTAGATGGCCACTTGTAGATACAACGACATCAAATGAGTAAAAAGCAAATGTCCTGGGTGACAAAGTGGTTGCTGTAATAGAACTCTTTAATAAATATAAGGAATATATGTTTCTCTAGGTATTTCTATATGTACTGGAGAAATTGGTGAAAAAAATGACAATATCAGAGCTACCGACCATCAAACCAATTGTGATACAAAATCCCTTCCTATCAGTGGCTGAATTAAACACACACTTAATCCACAAACTCACAAGATTTGTTATGTGAAAGTTAGGGCAAAAGAATAGTAATTGGGAAGGTGTGAGACTCTTAACATGGGGAGGGATGGAGACAGGCAGATTCTGCCGAATTTGATGGCCCCAAATGCCATCAAGATGCCTCTATCAATAAGAGACCTCATCTCTTCCCTGGTGGGGGAGCTATAATGGCTGAAGTGGCCATCATGAGTAGACTGTTCAGTCGACTGAAACTTGACCCTAAAAAAGGTCTACTGTAATCAAGTGAAAATGCCAGCCTTAGCGTATTACAGAGAAAAGTATCCAACAACTTAGGGAGATTGGCGTGCGAGGGCATATTTATCATGTAAGACTTACCCACACCCTAAATTTGTCCCTCAAGGCTGCCCAGATGACCTTCCCTTCATGAGAGATGAAATGCATTCTTGACAAGAGTCCCAATAACCTCAAAGAATTCTAAAGTGGCTATTCCCTGTAGGCAAGACAATGGCAGCACCCTCAAGGTAGGTTCTTTGGATTTTGTAAGGATGATAGGTTCTTGGGGTTACAAGGGCCACACAGTGATATCTGATCACTGAGAGTGAGGCAGACAGGGATGCCGTAATAGGAACAGGCCTGAAATCACTAAAAACTACCCTGGCTGGTTGGAACTCCCAGCTACCTCTATCACATGTGATCCCAGAAGTTGGGCAGCCTACATCAGCCTGCTTAGGATTTGTCCATTTTGTAGATTTTTACAGCATGTGTGTGTGGCTTAACACCCAGAATCAGAGACCTATGTAGGTATCAGATTCGCTCTTTGCAAATCCCAGCAGCAGTAGCCCCAGAACTATGATCTCTGTCTCAATGTGAGAAGAGGCTCTGCTGGGACAGCCCTTCTTAAACCATGAGCCAGAAAGCCACTCCAGGCAGAATCCAGTGTGATCGAAGGGGCCAAGCATTTGTTCTCCTTCTCTCCGGGATCCCGGTGCTGTGCTGACAATTAGCCAATGCCCTAAAACCGTCGACTACTGATACTTTGTCCAGTTCTCCAGCTGTTAACAGTGCGAAGCAAGTCCTGTCCCAGTTATTCTGTAAGGGCAATAAGCTGCGCTGTCCATTTTGTTCTGATCCTTTTTTTTTTTTTTTTTAGTTCAATTCTGTGTTAAGATTTATTGACTCTTTCCTTATTAAGATCATATCGTATTTGTGTATCTGAACATACGTTCTTTTAATTCTTTGAATCCCTTTCAAGTCCAGGATCTGGCCATTGAATTTAGTTCCAGTTAACTGTTATTATTATTGTCCCTAGAGCATGTTCTCCTCTCCCATATTTTGTCTGTGTCTGTCCCTACTGTTTTTGTTTATTTTATATTTTACATCAGGTAACAGTTCTTTGTAGATGACACAAAGTAGAGTATTGAATTCTGTTGTGTCTCTCAGAAGAATGTTACTTCTTTTCTCAATAGGTTTTCGGATTATCAGATAAGACTGCGGCCACTTTTTATTCCTTTGCATGTAATAATGCATATCTAATGCATATACACACAATACCTTTAAATACCATATATTTTTGTAACAGTTTACAAATACAGCCTTAGTTTATTTTTTACTGTTTATTTTTAATACATTAGAAAATAATATAATTTAACATGTCATACTTTAATTATTGAAAGGCACTCATTTCATATATCCCATGGGAATAAAAGCTACTTTATATTTACTGGCTCAACTGACTAAAAATATTTTAAAAACATAAGATTAAAATTTTCATGGATAGAATATTAGTATTATCACTAAATATTGAGAGGAGAAGTAGAATGTTATATTTCTAAATATTTGACCAATATTGAATCAATCTTGCTAAGTCTCTAGGCAGTAGAAAATTAAGATGAACTGGGAAAATGGAAATCTTTATTTGTATCCTGAACTTTGTTTCTAATCCTCATTGTCTCTTCTTTGGGCTTAGTTCCTTACCTTAAAAATAGGCCAGGGAGGCTCTTTTTGGCTCTGGGGAATATCTGTATCTTATTCCTCTAAACTTGAGACCAGGCATGCACAGAGAAACCCATCTTCCTGGAAGGCTTAACTTACTTTCCCTGAAATGCCCACTTCATGCTTTATTTCTCTTGAATTTTACTCCTCTCTTCCAAGAAATGAGAAGTGGAACCTCTAAGCTGTTTAAAAAATATATTAGACAAATAGAAACTACAAGAAGCTACAGAAAAGCACGACCGTTAAGAAGAGCTTTTCCTTCCTTCTTCTGAAAATATGTGTTGACTACATTGGCAAATTTTGTGTATAGGATGGCTTAAATTAGCCTGTAGGCCATATTAAAGCTCAGCATGTGTGTGAGATAGTTTTGAATTCATGTTCATTTGAATGTATGACAAGTGAGAGTATATCAAGTTAAATTAGATGGTTGGACTCCTGAATTATGAATGTAAATTTTAACTGCGCCTGTTATGTTCACGTCTCTCTTCTTATCACTATTGATATTTTTTACAAGCAAGAATTTACACCGACTAAATGGAGTTGATGGATCTATGCTGTCTAATACATAAAACAGGATTTACTATTAGTAAACATAAAATCCGTACTTATCAATTTGCATTTGGAGTTATATTTCTAATTCAGCATAGTATGTATGCCACACAGTGGCTAAAATCAATTCTTTCAACACTAGGTAATCAATGCATGCTTATTGTAGGATTGGAATAAAATATGCTTCTACTATGACTAGGAAACATTAAAACTTCTTTTACTAAAGAGAGTAAATTTTCTATATAAAATTTCGACAATTTTTTTCAGGTAAAGTAAATTAAAATGGCACACAGAAGGATATTGAAATTGTTAACTAGGTGAAATAAAATAGTATTTTGCTTTGCTCAATATTGTCTCAAATTCTGTCTTAGGGACTTTGAGGTATCACATACGTAGTTAAGAGATCAATTTGACAGTGTTGGTAAATTACTCCAGAGGTGGATATCACTGAACTAAAATTATATTTCACAATCTGAGGCAAGATACTTTAAAAAGCTTCAAATATTGTTTCCATAAACATGACATAAGATTTGAGCAAGTAAAAACTGATATAAATGGAAGCCAAATGTATTCACTGTTCTCACTAGGCATTAAATAACAATAAACTGAATAAAACAGGTAAAGGATTAACTTTTTATTTTTTTCTGGATTTCACACTAAAAGTTGCATCTATTGTCAAAATAACCCTTTTTTTTTTCCTGAACCTAAAACTGAAGCCATAGATCCTATTGTCCCAGATTCGCTTAAACTTTCCTTTCTCTTGTGAAATTCAAATCTATAGAATGCACTTTTTGGACTTGCTTTTCCTTCCGTCGCCCACGTATAAGAACCAAAGATGACACCTTCTCCCTCCTCCGTGAATCACAATCTGATTTCTTTGTTCCATCTTTTTCTCTGACCAATCTGAGGACCTGTAACATATAAAACCTCTGCTAACTTTCAGATTCTTCTTGCTCCTTGCAGTGAATAAAGTCTTTCTCTTCGTTGCTTTTTTGTGGTCTTTATTTCAGGAGGCTTCTCCCTCCTGTAAGTCCTAAATTGATTCAATTTCACACAGAGTAGATTGTAGCAAAGCAAGCTTCGTGAACAGGCTCTGAATTCTTACTTTCCTGGTTTAGCATTTCTCTTCAACAATTACTCATCTTTGGACTATTAGTAAGTTATTTAAACTTTCTAAACCCCAGCTTTTCCATTGGTTTCATGGTACTTACATTATGGGGTTAACAAAGAATCAGTAAGGTGAAGTTATCAGGCATTTAGATTCATTTCTGGGATATGATGAGCACTCAAAACTCAAAAAACCTTTAGCAATTATAATCTTTTAGAAAGAAACATAGTATTTTATCTATTTTTTTTTTTAAAGATTTTGTTTATTTATTTGAGACAGAGAGAATGAGAGAGAGAGAGAGAGAGAGCACATGAGAGGGGGGAGGGTCAGATGGAGAAGCAGACTCCTTGCTGAGTGGGGAGCCCGATGCGGGACTCGATCCAGGGACTCCAGGATCATGACCTGAGCCGAAGGCAGTCGCTTAACCAACTGAGCCACCCAGGCGCCCAGTATTTTATCTATTTTATATGAAGGAAGTAGATTTTATAAGGTTAAAAAATAATACCTATGAATTCTCTGGAACTTTTTAAAAATTGTTTAAACCAGGGGCGCCTGGGTGGCTCAGCCATTAAGTGCCTGCCTTCAGCTCAGGTCATGGTCCCAGGGTCCTGGGATCGAGCCCCGCATCGGGCTCTCTGCTCTGCGGGAAGCCTGCTTCTCCCTCTCCCGCTCCCCCTGCTTGTGTTCCCTCTCTCACTGTCTCTCTCTCTGTCAAAAAAATGAAATCTTAAAAAACAAAAGAATTGTTTAAACCCTTCATTAGACAACATTTACATTTTAGACTGCCACAGAATCACAAGCACAATTCTGGAAATTTGACCCAGACATCATGTTAAATACCTATTGTGTCTTCCTTTAGTGTCATATCCGTCCAAATGTCCTTTGTGAGTGGATAAAGGATGGAGATTCTAAATATGTTAAATGCTGTTATGTTTCCACCCTCATAAGGCAGATATTATATTAGAGGAAATTTTCACTAATGGCTGAAGTTGCCTGCCAGCAACAAATAAGTCCACTTCAATTATTTAAATGAAAGATTTAAAAATTATAGTTTTTTAGAAGCAGCCTAACATTAGAATGAAATGAGAAAACTCTATGAAGTATCTGGTAACATCCAATGTGTGTAAATAAGACACCAAATGTAACTAGTCTCCATGGATCTTGCATATCTGGAAAACTGAATTTGCTGAATACATCCAAATTTTATCTCTAGCTTGAACACCATTGCCCAAGTTGCAAACCACCAGAGCGCCCTGGACTCCCGTCACTCTCACAACTATATCTAAGTCACATCATGCCTGCGGATGCTACCACTTTCAGTGAGAGCAAAGCCATAATCTGGGCCGTGCTCCCTGAGTTCCTACACGAATGCCCCCAAACCCATACCCGGCTCAGCTCTGCCCTCCAACCCATGTACTCTGCTCCAGCCACTCCCTGCATCCTGGTTATGCCTGGAACAGACATGTTTTTGTTTCAAGGCTTTGCATTGAATATATCCGCCTAATTCATCTTCTATCAGGTACCTCTAGGACTACATGCTTCATATTATGTGCCCTTTGTGCAAATATTTCCTGCACAATAAGACCTTCCCTATTGTCAGTTAGATTCTTGACTCCCATTTGGAGTCCCTATCACTCTCCATGCTTTATTTTCCTTCCTATTATTATATTACATCTAATTACTTAAATATCATTTGTTTATTGCGTATCTCTCTATTAGAATATAAATTCAAAAGAAATGGAATAATTTTGTTCATCTTATTGGCTGTTATATACTCTGCACCTAGAAAGGTAGAAGCTGAAAAATAGTTGTCAAATGAATAAATAGCAATCATTTGTAGACAGGAGAATACAGATGCATGTAAAATTTGTGGCAATTCTCTCTTTTTGAGAGCCCAGGAAGAAAAGGTGAGGTGGACATTTTTGACCAAGACATACAAGTATTTCCTACAAGGGTGAGGTGTATGAGTGTAATTAGTTCTCCTCTTTGTCTCTCTCTCTCTCTCTCCCTCAGCATGGCAAATTCTAAAGCATAGCTTCACCCAAATTAGTAAGATGTCTATGTAGAGGGGTAACTATCATGTGTTTCAATGGAAGAATTTCTTAATCAATCACTTTACAGTGCCAGTATACAAATCGCCTATGGATTTTTTTGGCATCTCATACTCACATAATAGCTTTTAAGGTGATTATATTTTTATAGGTTTATAAATCTCAAAAGACAGCTCCCAGAGCATTAATTGAAGTTTGTGCTCACTCTATCACCAAATCTCCTTTCTCTGGAACAGAAAACCGTAGTAAATTGTTCTTCTCTGTTTTCTCTTGTCTTCTCCTCTCATGTCTCTCCTTCTCCTCCCCTGCCTCCTTCCTTTCCCTCCATGCTTCCCTCCCTTCTCTCTATATAACAATATTCCTTTGAAAATAATTTTTTGAAAAGCACAAGAAACAGGGATAAAATAATTTAATGATTTCAACCTCCACACACTTTTCTTGATCAGGATATAACAGAATTTTTAAAAATGTAGTATTTTAACTGAAGCTGAGATAGTTTGTTTAGCAGTGATTAGATGGGATTCTCCATCTACAACTAATCAAAGCCTGAATTGGATTAAAAAAAAAAAAAGAAACTAGAATGATATTTCACCAGAGTGGTCCAGGATAATATGTTATTATGAAGAAAGTTCACCATCGAGAAACAAGATGTTATTTCTTTCTTTTTTTTTTTTTTTAAGATTTTATTTATTTATTTGAGGAGAGAGCGAGACAGCGAGAGAATGCATGAATGGGCGTGGGGAAGAAGGCAGAGGGAGAGGGAGAAGCAGACTCTCCTCGAGCAGACAGCCCTGAAGCTGGGCTTGATCCCAGGACCCTTAGATCATGACCTGAGCTGAAGGCAGATGCTTAACCTACCGAGCCACCCAGGCTCCCCAAGACTGCATTTCTTTAAACTGAGAGAGCAGATGTGAGCAGATACAGTGCGTTCACATCAAACTCCACCAGAAAAATTAACCCAGACCACTGAGAGCCACTGAGAGCAGACCAGAGATTACTCAGCACCTAATTGTCATATATCACTTTCACAATTTGAAATGTTTTGACCAAAATAATGAAGTTAACAGGGTTAACTGTTATAAAGGGAATATATAGAAATTTATAATCCAGCATGAACACATGACTTTGGGATATGTTTTTGTGTTTATATTTAATTGTAAACAATGCTTTTTCAAGAATTTATTGTAAAATCTGAATTAGATACTAAAAACATTTAGATCTTATGTTTAACTCTAATAAATCTATCCTTAAGCATATTAAGTACAAACAGACTCCCAATTTCTGAGGCCAAAATCAAAACAAAGCAAAAATTATTTGGAGGCGGGACTTAGTTGTTTACATATTTGGATGAAGCTCTATAGTGCCTCTCTATCATGCAAGCCACAAGAATCATTAACAATGGACTCAAAAACCAAACATAAACCATTATCTAAAGTATCACAAACAGTAAATAACCTCATGTTTACTAAGGACAACAATACTTCCCATAATCCTTCACAAAGACATCTCTTTCATTTTAATGCTACATAACTTTTCAAGCCCCCATTGACTTGTTAGTAGTAAAAGAGAATTTTGCTATTCTTGCTGAACAGAAGAAATAATACCTTTCAGAATAATGCATCATAAAACTAAGGTAATAAAATTATTAGAAATATTAGTAATAACGTAAAGGCAATATAAACTGTGAATGGTTTTACTTTCCCAAAAGAAATCATAATATCACACGTTGACTTACATAAAATTTAAAATGTTTCCCTTGCTGAACTGAAACTGTCTATATATATGTGTGTGTGTGTGTGTATATATATAATATATGTATATGTATGGTTTATTTTTTCCTCTTGGGGATATAATTATAAACCAATTTCTGAAAGCATTTTATCTGGTGTTTCACTTGCCATACCACAATCTTTATCAGTGAGCCAAAAATAAATAACCTAAACCTTTTGTAATAGCTGTCACTAGAAAGCTAAACAAAGTCACCATTCATCTTGCTCATAGTCATTTTAGCCTTTAGCAGATGTGTTCTTTGAACAACTTTATTGGCCTTATGAATAAAGATTAGCACTCCTCTGTTCAACTCTGTTGGGAAGAACATTATTCTACTGTAAACGGACAAAAAATTCAACCAAATGAGTGCTTTAAAATGGAAAAGACAGTTTTTGAACTAAGCTTTCTGAATACAATGTAGGATTGGTTTCCTCGGGCATATTTAATGAGTACGTTTTATTTATCAGCACCTTCATCTGTAATAATCTAGATAAAAGAAGGTTGAAATTCCTGTTAAAAATATAAATATATTAGTTGTAAAATTAATTATGCAATTTAATTATAGTCATGATTACAAAAGTGTCTATATGCATCCTGATAATATTTTTTTTTAATTTTTCAGTTATCATGGTTTGTAAACACTAATGCATGCTTACCCATGTATGCCTCAGGAAGAGTTATAGACAGCTCCCCTTCTCTTAAATCTCTGAATAGAGCTACATGTTTAATTATATTGTATATTGTAATTGTGTTCACATTGAAATGAAGGATGCTTCATACACATATGTAAAGCAGAATGATACCTAATTTCACTACATTTTTAATGAACATTAAAAGAGATATCTGCATGTGTACAAGGTAAGATATAAAATCTTGAGATTTTTGATTAACTCATTTTTGTGTCTCTCCATGAACTACAGTCTTATGTGAAACATGACGCCATTATCAAAAACATTTGTCGAATTTCATAATTACATTGTTATATACTAAGTGCCATGGGGAAGACTTAGGTAAGTCAGTCCTTGACCACCAGAGGTTGATTCCCAAGATTCATAGTTGGATTGAAATTGAAGGCATTACATACTCTCTCATTTAAATTTGTGTTGGAAACCCCTTAAAATTTTATGCTTTTCAAGCTCTATTTCTTCTACTCCTATACATTACTTATAACTAAGGAAACCAGCAGAGTATTAATCTCTGTTGTTAAACTCCTTCTTTTATAAAGAGGTACAATAGTGTGGCAAAGAAATAAACCCGCACGAGAGTATGTATAATATAAACTATATACGCCTAAAAACAATTAAATGCACTAATATATGATCACACAAGTATGTCATGTATAGTTACCCATAAAGTACCTATAAATGCCCCATGTTGTTTAATTTTAGTATTTAAAGTCATCAAATAGGAAATTCTGATTTATTTATGTTACAGTGCACGTATTCTGGGAATAGGATTTCAGACCAAGTTTTTGAGTTTCAGGACTAGAGACAAGAGAAGGAAAATAATTTCCTGCTTCCTGTAGTTGTAAGGATTAAAGTAAGAAGCAAAAACAGAAAAATATTTGATATTCCAATACTGGCTTCATTTTTTTTTGCTATAGGTTGGTGGGTTTTGATTGCTCTTTCAAGCATTGTATCATTAAAAAGGAGTTAAAGCAGATTTTAATCTAATGTGTATGCCCACTACAGTGAACTGAACCGGAAAGACACATAGCTTCTGACCTAAGGCAGAAAGATGTCTTAAATTGCTTAGCTGGGACCCAGGAGCTCGACGACACTGTGCTGTCTGGTAGCTGCGCTTCCCACCGGGAGACCTCTGAGTTAAAGTGCCAGGCCAGAACACCCTTGCAGAATTTTCTGGTCTTTATGCCAACAGTTGCACTCCAGATGTTAATAGATAGTAAGAGAAATGCCTTCATTTTGTGTTCAAGTACTTTAGAAAGCATAAATGACAACATTACTTGTCTCTCTAGAAGATGTGTGACTTATCCAGAAAAAGAATGCAACTTTTTTTCAATTTAGAACCGTGTGGTCCAATTAAACATTACTTAACTTAGTACATAGCTGGAGGTATTCGGATTTTTGTATTTAACTTCTGATTTCTCAAGAAAAGCACAGAGTTTCTTTTTAGTTGAGAAGTTTCCTGAAAGTTTGTTAACAATTGAATGTCTTTTTCAAGGTCTTCATGCATCACTTCAATTATCTATAATTTTTTATCTGTCACTTATTATATCTGAGGCTAATTTGAATTACTCTACATTTGTCAACATTAAATTTCATTTGCCACATGTCAGCCTATTTAAGAAGCAAATTCAAAGTATATTAGAATGCACTAGATGTAAATCTCAACACTGCTATTTAACTCTTGCCTCCTAATCTATAAATTGAGAAACTCCAACATATTAAGAAGAGGCTAAATGTCTAATTTTCTTAATTACCATAAAATGAAAAACTGGAAGAAAGAGAATACAATCTGTAGAAACAAAGATACCTTTGAATGAAGAAAATTCACATTTTAGGTTTTTTGTAGCCCGCAAGAGTTTTTACAATTTCAAGTTAGCAGCATTATTTCCAAAATATTGGGTCTGAAAAGAAATTACAAGGAGTTAAGATTTACCAATGCCACTGAAGAAACTGGTAAAGTCAAAATGGACACATTTTGAGAAGTAAGCCTATAAACAGATGGAATAAATGATTAGTAATACCATAAATTATTAAATTATACTTAAAACTTATCCAATTACAATTAAGAAAGAGAAAAATCATATAATTTGCCATTAAGTGAAATATATAAACATAATTACTGAGCATGTAGGTAGCAAAATAATTCTAATATATAAATTAGGATGCTTTAATTATATACAGTTAAAGCCTTGAAAGAATTAACTAATATTTATGAAACACTTTAGATATATATGTAGATAGATAGATTTTGAAAGGGATGCAGAACTTTCAAATAATTGTAAAGTGTGCTAGTAACTTTATGTGAACACTTCACTTTCAGTTTAAAGCTATTTTAAAATTTAAAATTTAAAATACAATGTTATTGTGTTTCTATAGGAAGGACCTGTATTGATAGGATGTTCTTGGAATGAGTCCAAGCTAATGTATTTAACGATTATGAGGATTGAGGATCCATATAAATATGTCATCATTTTGGAAGAATTGCCAAATAATCAGATCATAGAATAAAGTGTATGCATTCAATAAATATCTTCTGGGCTCTAGTTATATTTCAAAAATTATTAAATTTTGATCAGAGGTAAGTAGCAATGCATTATAAAAATGTATACCTTCCCAAAAGAATTGAAAGCTGGGACTTAAACAAATATTTGTACATATGTGTTCATAGCAGCACTATTCACAATAGCCAAAAGGTGTAAGTAAGTGAACTGTTCATTGATAGATGAACAGATAAATATGATATATATACACACAGAATGGAATATATACAGTGGAACATTATTCAGTCTTAAAAAGAAAGAGAATTCTGACACCTGCTACAACATAAATGAACCTTGAAGATATTATGCCAGGTGAAATAAGCCAGTTACAAAGGCAAAGGCTTTATTATAAGAGGTACCTAAAGTATTCCAATTCAAAGAGACAGAAAGTGAATTTCATATTATATAATTGTAGTTTAATTTTTAAAATCACAGAGGAGAACAATATATATAAATTATAATTATTAAATGTTGATTTAATTCAATTGATTGTGAATATAAAGAGAAACCATAACACACCAATTATTAGAGGCAGGTATGATACTTGGATGCCTTCAGTTACTTTTTACCCTCACTACTACCTAAATACTTATTAATCAACAGAATTTACATGAGTTGGTGAATTTGCATAAAATACTATAACAGCATGTACATTTTGAAATTTGTTACTACATTTTCTGATATTCTGAGACATTTTCCTAATCTTAAGAGATATAAATTTTTAAAAAGAAAATATTTTCAAGTTTTTATTTAAATTCTAATTAGTTAACACAAATTGGTTTCAGGTGCAGAATTTAGGGATTCATCACTTACATATATCACCCAGTGCTCATCCTTAATCCCCATCTTCCATTTAGCCCATCCCCCACACACCTCCCTTTATTAACCCTCAGTTTGTTCTCAATAGTTAAGAGTCTCTTATGGTTTCTTTTTTTTCTTCTCCTATGTTCATCTGTTTTGTATCTTAAATTCTACATATGAATGAAATCATATAGTATTCGTCTTTCTCAGACTGACTTATTTCGCTTAGCATAATACACTCTAGTTCCATCCATGTCAATAAAATGGCAAGATTTCATTATTTTAGATGGCTGAGTAATGTTCCATTGTGTATATATACCACATCTACTTTATTCATCAGTCGGTGAACACTTGGGCTCTTTCCATAATTTAGCTATTATTGATAATGCTCCTGTAAACACTGGGGTGTATGCTCCCCTTTGTACCTATACTTTTGTATCCTATGGATAAATACCTAGTACTGCAATTGCTGGATCAGAGAGTGGTTCTATTTGTAACTTTTTGAGGAACCCCCATACTGTTTTCCAGATGGCTGCACCAGTTTGTATTCCCACCAACAGTGTAAGAGGGTTCCCTTGCTCCACATCCTCACCAATACCTGTTGTTTCCGGTGTTGTTAATTTTAGCCATTCTGACAGGTGTAAGGTTGTATCTCATCATGGCTTTGATTTGTATTTCTCTGGTGATGAGTGTAGAACCACAGAAGAGCCTGAATAGCCAAAGCAGTCCTGAAAAAGAAATACAAAGAAAAACAAAGCTGGAGGCATCACGATTCCAGACTTTAAGTACAAAGCTGTAGTCATCAAGACAGTATGATCCTGGCACAAAAACAGACACACAGATCAATGGAACAGAATAGAAAACCCAGAAATGGACCCAAAACTATATGGCCAACTAATCTTTGACAAAGCAAGAAAGAATATCCAATGGAAAAATGACAGTCTCTTCAATAAATGGTGTTGGGAAAACTGGACAGCCACATGGAGAAGAATGAAATTGGACCACTCTCTTACACCATACACAAAAATAAATTCAAAATGGGTGAAAGACCTAAACGTCAGACAGGAATCATCAAAATCCTAGAGAAGAACACAGGCAGTAACCTCTTTGACCTCCGCCATAGCTTCTTCTTTCTACATACATCTCCAGAGGCAAGGGAAACAAGCAAAAATGAACTTTGGGGACTTCATCAAGACAAAAAGCTTTTGCACAGGGAAGAAAACAATCAACAAAATTAAAAGGCAGCCTACAGAATAGGAGAAGATATTTGCAAAAGACATAACTGATAAAGGGTTAGTATCCAAAATCTACAAGGAACTTACCAAACTCAGCACCCAAAAAACAAATAATCCAGTTAAGAAATGGGCAGAAGAACATGAGGAGACATTTTTCCAAAGAAGACATCCAGATGGCTAACAGACACATGAAAAGATGCTCAAAAGATAATACTTTTATCTAAAACTAATGATGTAATGTATGGGGATTAACATAACAATAAAAAATTAAAAAAAAAAGATAATACTTTTAACAGGTCATTAATATTATATCTTAAAAAATTAAGCCTAAGCAGTCATTTTATATCTTTATGTGTTCCTAATACATGTATTAAGATACCACAATATTCCTAATATTGTGTATTCCTAACTTGAAGACTTCATAAACTTCATATTTATGGCAACATTGTTAAGGGGAAAAATTCATCTAAGAATGTTGGTGAAGATCACACAAACCAGCACCATTTTTATCTGGTCAACTTATTGAACTCATATTTTCAATATATGGTATTAAGAACAATGTTTATTTGGAAAAATAATATAATTTAGATGCTTTCCTCATGTTTTATGTACACCTAGGCACATTAAATAACTATATGTAAAAAAATCATTTTCTAAGAACTGGTAGAGTATATATGTAAGTATTATCATACAGTTGGTGGTAAGAATAAAAGGAGAGATAAAATTGTCGCAAACACCACTATCCAATACTGGCCTTAGTTTGGTCCCAAATACAATTTGTACTTATAAACAAATCATAAATATTCTTCTGTATTTTATATATGTCAAATATGTTATGAATATTTTCATTCACTGTAATAAAACTCATTTGTGCTCTAGAAAATATCTAGCAAATAAATATTTTTCACTAAAGCACCTTTTCTCCCAAAGCATATTACTTAGTTGAAAAAATAAATTTTTAACTGTACTTTGCCTTATTCTATCTTTTTCTCTATTCATCATCTTTCCTTTTCATTTTGTAATTTATTAATTTCACTATCATTCCCTTCACTTAAAATTTCCCTATCTTCCCTCTTTGTTTTGATTCTCTCTTATGACAGGATTATGTTATTATGTTATTGACAATCATTGAGTTATGAAACAAGAAAAGCTGGTTTACTTGGAGGTAGGGCTATACAGAAATTATTTTTTTCAAACCTTCTCTTTCTAATGAGACTTATTTTACTATATAATATATAAATAGCATAGTCTCATTTCATCTAAGTATTCATATATATTTGTGTACCCTCATTCCATATAGTGTTTAATGATTCTCTCTTTTTTAATAGTTATTGTCTCCTTTCCAGTTGTTATTTTGTGTATTTGTGTTTTTCTTTGTCCCTCTGTCAACATTTTTTCTTTTGATGTTAGGAAATGTTTTGACTACTTTGTTAATTTTTTTCAGAAGATACATTTATTCGTTATTAGTTTCAATTATTATTTTTCTTTCTTTTCATTATGTTAAGTATGTTAATCATGTACTGAGATAAAAAGCAGCTCTCAAAAACAAAACAAAACAAAAACAAAACAGATAAATATATATTTTATGAGCCATAAATACCATCTGAAATTTCTACTTGAAGTTTATGATTATATATTTTTTGTTTTAAGCTCCTTGATTCCACACCAGTATTTCTTTTTATAGAGAGAAAAATCTCAGTGCTGTTAAAAGTGATATAATAATGCATTTATTTTATATTACTTATATAATAATTTCAAAGTAACAATAAATCTACTGAATACATTTTAAAGTTTAAAATTTCTTTGTTGCTCTTTTTGTACTCAGAATCTCTGAAGGAATTGCAAAAAAAATGGTAATGCTGTATTGTAGTCACTAGAGTAAATTATTTTCTCTGTGTATTCTATGCATGGACTTAATATATGGTTAGATTAATCTCTTTCAGCTTATTTTCGAACTATAGAATATTGATTATTTGATTTTGAAACAAGGAATAGCACGGAACTTTATATTATAGAAGTAAAATTACAATAAATGAGGAACATTTGTGAGATCTCTATTAAAATCTACTTCATAAAAAGTACTTTCAAATGTAACAGACACACTGAATGGAAAAGAATGTTATTCCCATTTGTCTTATGGGCATTAGTCAAAGCCAAAGATATAAAAATATATAGAAGAAGGAGAAGAACAAAAAAGTAAACTGGTCATCCAATGTATTGGGTGATTAATATATCTGCATTGTGTGAAATATGTCCCAAATAAGCTGCTATCCAGTATTTCCATTTGGGGGAATATTTGTTGGATTATATTTCAAATTGCAAAATGATATTCAGTCATGGAAACTACAGACATGTACCTGTAACACAGTGAGCCTTCAAGGCAAAGGCTTTTCATTTTGGAGCTTAAATGGCGCCGTAATGTCACAGACTTCCAGGAGTAAAGAAATCAATCAATATGTTGGTTATACAGCAGAGGGACCCTGGGATTTATCTGACAAGTGAGGAGATCCCAGCCATTTTTCCTGCTATTCCTTTACAGCTCTATTCAAACTTTTCAATAGAAAATCTGGCAAATGCAGCAAAAGGAGAAAGAGAAAGAGTAAGAAAAAATAGAAGTCAAATGTTAAAAAATAAAAGTAACAATGAATGTGAACTCTCTGACCTTAAATAAAAAGGAAAAAAATGTACAAAGTCTGGTGCTGAACAAAGCCTTGCTGGAATAAAGGAAAAGTTTGGTTCACTGCTTGTGCATGTTGCTTAATCTACCAAATTTAACTGTGGATACTTTTTCAATAACTTCTTTATTTCATTCCAATTTTAGGTCCATAATCGACTTCACCAAACATCTTAAAGAATTTTAAAGTCAATTAGATATGTCCAAGAATATTCTCATCATCGAAACCACATACTATCGTATTTGAACATTTTGAGAATAAAATAAATCATAAGTTCCAATGAATTCACCAATGAATTGGTGAAATGTGTAAAAATGTTTAATTTTTGAAAGATCTAACATCAGCACTATGTTTAATATATGTTCTTATTACAGTCATTGTTTCTTTGGTTAAGACTTCGGTTTGTGATAAAGAATAAGGAAGTAAGGGTGCTGATTTTTAAATTTTTTTATTGAAGTGTTATAAGAAAAGGGAGAAATCTTAACTGTACATTTTTACTTAAATCATACTTAATTGTACACTATGGCACCAACACTCACATGGTGAGATATGTCCAGCATCCCAGAAGATAACCCCAGGCCCTTTCCAGTCTACAGCCCCTCCATCACCCCACCCCGACAAGTGTTGTTGGGATTTGTTTCACAAGTTACTTTTGCTTGTCTTTTAGCTTCATAGAAATGAAAACTTACTGCATATTTTGTCTGTGTAATTAATTCAACTGTTAGGTCAAGGAATACTTCTTAAGAATTATAATAACCGTACAAGCTTGCTACTGGCCTTTGTATAAAGAGCTTCAT
Organism: Phoca vitulina; assembly: GCF_004348235.1. Lineage (NCBI taxonomy): Eukaryota > Metazoa > Chordata > Mammalia > Carnivora > Phocidae > Phoca > Phoca vitulina. The sequence goes on along the minus strand of NW_022589730.1, from coordinate 6,178,503 downwards.
TGAGGTATGACTGACAATGCATTCTACTGCACAGTTTGGTAAGTGTTGACACATGAATACCTCCATGAACAACTGCTGAAATCAAGATAAATATATTGATCGCACCCAAAGGTTTGATTGATCACGATTGCAACTGATGCTCCTAAATTATGAGACTTCTGGATTATGAGCATTTCCATTTGGGTTTAGGGAACACCTGCTCTCCCAAGCCCTGTGAAAGCTTGGGGTCCTTTTGGATGATGCTCTGCCCAGCTCAGGTAGTTTCCTCCCATGTTGCACTGATCAGTACTCAACTGAGTACCCTAAGGAGACACATCAGATCTATAGAGAACTCTGTCTATTCTGCCCTATCACTTTGGTTTCTGGGATTCCCAGCTTCATCCCCTAAAATCAAGGAAACTGCCAGAATCAACCTGGGTCCCAACCCCTGCACAGGCACACCCTGGGAACTTTCTCCAGATCGAATTGCAGCATCACGGGGCTCACCTCCTTTGTTTCCCATCTCTTGGAGATCATTTTTCTTCCTTAACTGGTACTTCCTCCTTACACACTGATTCTTGATAACTTCTTTCCATTCCAGGTTCCCTTCTCAGGATCATGTTATAACTCTTGCCAATGTGAACGCAAAAGTGTGCCTTCCACTGTACCAGGTGGGAATATCAGCTGAAAAACGTCCCCTAGTACTGCTCCGTCTATCAAGCAAGGTGGCTATTTAAAACCCCAGGAACAACCTTCTTCAACCGTTCACTCCAATTCCAAACTCACCCTAACTAGAGGGAAGCTGCACTGTGTCCTTTAATCCCCTCAAAGTGGAAGTACATTTGCTTGTCTGTTAGCTCTTTTTGCTATAGTTTTTTTCTAATTCATTCCTGCCCGATAGAGGAAAATAATCTAGAAATGTCTAGTAAAACTCAGGCTAAAGCTCTGGTTGCTCAAGACTTGAGGTGTAAAATCTACCATATTTAGTATTTTCCCTTTTTGTCCCTCCTCATCCACAGAATAGGAAGGACAAGGGTGCATGGGGTTCTCAGGCTCTCAGAACAGCTTCACAAGCCCTGTTTTTATATCGTAGCCTTTCACTTTGAAGGCCTAGCAACTTGGTTTGTTGGTGCCCAGATATGATTGAGCCCTAAGGATGACTAAAAGTTAATTAAAAAGCACACCAACTGGGCTTGACACCAAAGTGACAACTTATTATTAACAGAGACAAATGCAACAGTTGCATGAACTAAAATTCTTTTTAAAAAAGCAATTATACTATTCATTTTTTTTGGCTAATGAATGGGAAAAAGAAAGTCAAAACCAAAAGCTCTTTACTGATTTACTTTGAGAAATCCTTAGCTAGGATAACTACCTAGAAATGCTCACATTACTCTTATGATCTGCAAGAATTTGCACATTTTCTTCTCTTGGACCGATCTCACTTTGCATTGGAAAGTCACTCGATGAGAATGGGATGAGAAAGAGGAATTATTTATTTATTAATTTATTTTTAAAGATTTTATTTATTTATTTGAGAGAGAGAGAGAGTGAGCAAAAGAGAGAGCACAGGAGCATGGGCAGAGGGAGAAGGAGAAGCAGGCTCCCCGCTAAACATTGAGCCCAGTGTAGGGCCCCATTCCAGGACTCTGGGATCATGACCTGAGCGGAAGGTAGATGCCTAAACAACTGAGCCACCCAGGTGCTCCAGGAGTTAGTTTTTTTAACAAGTTAATATTTATTGTTATCAAGCTAAAATAGTCAAAATCCACTATTAACTGCAGTCATACTCACATGCTTCACTTTAATACCTTAATACTAGGGATAATTTTGGTTTGGGACCTAAAAATCTCAACTCTGAACATTTAATGCTTGTATCATTTCTGCATTGCTACATAACGCATTATGCAAAAATTAGCAGTTTAAAACAATACACATTTTTCATCTCACAGTCTTTGCAGAGTCCAGGCATGGCTTAGCTGTGTTATCGACATCTGCATTTCTCAAAGGGCTATAGTCAAATTGTCCTCCAGGGTTCGTCTCTACTGAAGCCTCCACTAAAAGAAGTTTCTGCCTCCAAGATTGCTTGTGTGGGTTTTGACTGGATTCTATTCACGAAAGATGGTTAACTGGGGGCCATATTTCCTTACTGGCTCTGGGCTAGAGAGGACCCTCAGTTCTACGTCATGGGGACTGTTCCCACCCGGCAGCTTGGTTCCTCAATGCCAGCAAGAGAAAGATGGAAATCACGATCTTATGTAACATAATCACATAAGTGACCTTCCATGAATTTTGCTTTTTTCTATTGATAAGAAAAAGGTCACTAGGTACAGCCCGCTAAATAGAGAGCCCACAACCTGCAGCAACCTGCTCAGGAAACTGACCTCCTTATCTGAAATAAATAACCCAGGAAGCCAGCCTGCTATGTTAGATTTGCAAGAAAACAGATTGCTTTCTCTCTCTAGTGACAATCCAGGAAGCTAGTTCACTAACTTCTGTAACAGTCAGCCCCAGATGGCCAGGGCAAGATAACTGACAGCTTCTTTAGTTTTTTGTCTCCCTGACCAACTTAGGACCAACCAGAGAAAGTCAAATATTTTCCCCTAACCAATCGCATAGGATGCCCTGGACTCCAGCTTCCCCAGGATGATAGTTCCTGGAAGGAAGTCTTCCTTTTTTGGCCTTTGAGCCGGCCAAAACGCAATTCTTGGTGGGTGACTCCCTTGCTACGGGAAGCTCATAATAAAAAACCTATTTTTCTCCTCACTTGGTTGGTCTTCATTTATTTTCGCATCACATTCAATGGGAGGGAGGACACAAGCGTGTTGATAGAAGGATGCAGGTATCTTGGCGGGGGTAGGGGGGGCTTCTTAGAAGATTAAGTACTGTGGAGCTTAAGCAGACATTGTGAGTACACTCTGCCATAATTGTTTTTCTTTGCTTTCACTGAAATTCTGGTCAGTAGTGTTTCTGAATAATGCATTCTATGTTTAGAATTAAAAAAACCATGCAGGTTATTCTATTTATCATGCCACTCAAGGACTGTTTAAGTGCTTTTCCTGATGTGAGATGGATGAGCACTATGTCATTACTTCTGTAAGCCTCAGTATCCACTTAATATTTTACTTTGAGTCTCTTACCACATGGGTTATGACACTTTTACAAGAAGTCCCATAAAGGCAAGTCTCTTTTTCCTCTTCATCTGTTGGTCAACCAGAGATCTATGACAAAATTGGGAACTTGGTGATTTGGATGTTTCTAAATTTTCTCATTCAGTATTGCACTCAACTCAGGAAATATATCTGTGAAATGTAAACATTTTTCAATTTAAGTAATCATATGACAATATTCTTGAAATTTGTAGTTTCACAGTAGAAAATTGAATAAGGGTTTCAACTATTTATTTATCTGGTCCTTTCTAGTTCTTATCTACATCAGTAACATCGTCATCCACTGGGACACTCATTATCCACCTCTCTTCCTCTTCAATGAGTTGACACTTACATAGCAAATACTGAATTGTGGCTCCTTGTACATAAGTCACTGTGTTTTTTGACTATACTTAATTTAACCAAGTGCTCTGCCAACAAAGAGATGACTGTCATTGGCCCAAAGTCACTCTCCAGGGGAGTTTCAACAAAAGGTAGAAAGAAAGAGAATATTTGTGTAGTAGATAGAGAAAATCTAAGTTCCACAAAGGGATGTTCTGGAGAACAATGTGTGACATAGAACAAAGACTGAGAAACGCAGTCAGTTTTTTCAGAGAATAATCTGAGAATGGCACATTCTACAGTAAGAAGCAATGAGGGCTTCACAAGTAAAATTATCACACTGACATTTGATTCATGAGGACAATATTAATAACTTGTGCCCATCTAAACACGTAGTTTCATGAGACCTGGACATGTGGCAGCCCAGTCCTGTTGAATTTCTCATTTCTACCCCAAGTGTCATTGTAACAAACCCTCATCCTTCAGAAGCCCCTCAGCATGTTTCTTATCCTTCAAATCTGTGGTGGCTTAGCAAATAGCCATCATGAAACAAAGAGGAGCCAATGAAGAAAACATGATGACATGAAAACTTGATACCCACGCACCCCACCCCCCACAGGGCCCCTGGGTGGCTCAGCTGGTTAAGCTCAGTTGGTTTTGGCTCAGGTCATAATAATTTGGTCATGATCTGGGGGCTGTGAAATCGAGCCCCACATCAGGCTCTATGCTCAGCATGGAGTCTGCTTCAGATTCTCTCTCCCTGTCCCTCAAATAAATAAATAAATAAATAAATAAATAAATAAAATCTTCTAAAAAATACCCACCCACCCCCAACCCTTGGCAACATTAGATTGAGTAATGCAAATTAGGCAACACAGATTCCTTTGTATATGCTAGATCATTGATGATATATATCAGCTTCTCTGATTACTAGACCTTTCTTTGTCATTAAGAATGGTGAAACATTGGTGGAATCTATGTATTTATATATTATGGAGTATCTCCCCCCCAAGCATATCCTGATGACGATTTATGGGAACGAGTAATACTAGGAAGCAAATATTTCATAAATAAGTCTCTCCAAAAGTATGTCTACTTTTAATATTATACATAAAGCATTCCACTATATCATTTTTTTTTTTTTTAAGATTTTATTTATTTGAGAGAGAGAGCACATGAGAGGGGGGAGGGTCAGAGGGAGAAGCAGACTCCCTGCCGAGCAGGGAGCCCGATGCGGGACTCGATCCAGGGACTCCAGGTTCACGACCTAAGCCGAAGGCAGTCGCTTAACCAACTGAGCCACCCAGGCGCCCTCCACTATATCATTTTTAATTAACTAAATGAATCTCATTCCATGGAAGAAACAAAATGTAACCTTATTATTGACTGTATAAGTTGATACTAATTTACTGCACTGGTGTGCTCCTCTATAATAAAAATCTTCCTGTAATTTTTTATACATGCATTATAATTTCCTTTGGAAAAGTAGATTTATTGGTTAAAAATATGCTAAATTTTGAGTTTTTGAGCTGTATGGCTGGATTACCAACAGTTCATTATTTCAAAATATTGAGGCCAATTTGTATTACCATTCAATTACTTTTTGATTATTATTTGAGGTTATCAGTTTTTCCCATTTTTTACTTTTTTACTTTTTCATGGGCAAAATACTTATTAACTTTTGCATTTATTTCACCCCTTTTATTTTTAATGAGGTTGAATTTTTTTGTCTTGTAATTTGAACATGCATTATTTCTCTGTGAATGATCATGTCTTCTGATCATTTTCCTGTGGAGATTTTTGTCTTTTCTGATTAGCTTTTAAGAGATTAAAAAAATTCAAGGGTATAAAATTTATGCCTGCCTCTAATCTTCCTTTTATAATTTCCAATGATTTTTTCTTTCTAATTATTCAATTTGCATGTTATTGAGCAGCAGGAATGTGTGTATTTAAATTCTTCATGCAGTAAAATTGATCAATCATTACATATTGCATGGGGCTGTTGATGTTATTGCTTGTTTTGTTTTGCATGGATGCCATGCTTGTAAAATCCAACTGTATGGGGAACATGTTACCATCCTTCTTATTCCACCATTGACCTATATGTTCAGATGCCTAGATTATATCTAGTGTTTAGTAACAGCAATCTCCTTATTCACCTTATTCTTCAGGTCTCAAATTAACTGCTATTTATCCTCTATTTCAATGACTTTATGTCAATTATAAAGGCACTGACCGGCCCCTGCTAGAATATATTTCCACACATATGACCAATTATAGCTGCCAGGGGGACTGATTTCAATGAGTCAACAATATGGGAACTTGTGGCCATCCCTGTCCCAAAGAGAGCAGGTTTCTGTGTTGGCAAGTCCAGCTTGAGAATATTACAAGGAAGCAACAAAGGATGGTGTTCTAATGAACAATAACAAAAACAAAACAAAACAAGCAAAACAGCTGGGCAGAATATAAATACAACTTATTAACTAAGTCTAGCCACTTTTCCATTCCTCCTGACACTACCATAGTTTGGTCCTTTATGATTTTTTACTCGAATTGCTTTGGCAGTCTGCTAAATAATCCAACTGCCTTCCATTCTTTCCTCTCTGATTTATTTAACACCCTAGTGCCGACAAGACATTTCTAAACACACAAATCTAATAATGTTGCTTACACGGTTAAAATTTGTTAATGTACCACCCTTGTTTTTAGGAAAACATGTTAAATCTTTTACCAGAAATAGAAGGCAAGCTATGGACTCAATTTAATTTATCTTTCACCTCTCCTATATTACATCACAGAATCAAACTCTATCAAAATGTCTGGATTTATTAGAGCAGACCCAGATGCCTCTCACCTATTGGCATATGAGCATGATTCTCCATAGAACTGCAAATTTTGAATGCAATTAATCTTTCCTGCCACAACATCCTGAGTTGACCTTAATCCCCATGTATTTATCCCCATGTACTTTTTTGATGGTTCAAAGCCCACTTCAGAATTGATGTTCTATGAGGGTAGGGACTATATGGTTCATCTCTGTGATGAAGGCCAAGTGGTTGTCACAGAGGAAGGACTCAGATGTTTGTTTAGGGAATGCATATGAACATGCAAACGGAGGCGTCCATGTTAAGGGAGAACCTCCTCTCCACAGTATTAAGTTTGCTTAAAACCACTTCTAAACCCACTCTGTTCTCCCTTCCTTTTATTCCTCACCACTGGGAAGAAAACTTGGTCTGAGATGTGAAATCAAAAGAAGATAATAAACCAGCTAGCAGAGTCTTTTCTCAACACCTTCCCTGTCAGTTCATAATCCAGATGCCTCCCAAGGACATACTTTGTCTTCTGCTCTCCACCTTAAAGTCGTCATTGATTTACCTTGGAGGGGTCTATCTGATGTTTTCCCAGGTGGGTAAAAACTCAATAATGTTGGGACTGAGAATTCTGCTCTCCAGGCTTACCAATTACAGCTGATTTCTTTTTCCATCCATCGATCTGATTTATGTGACAGTCTTTCAATTTGTTGTGAACTCAATATAGAAAGAAAAGGATTATTTTATTGGACCCCTGAGCCCAAATGATTGTCAAAATTTTCTCTGATTGTGATAAGATTTTTAAGAGATTCAAACAAAACTTTCAAAGTTAATATTATTTAGGGTGGTATACTTTTGCTGGCTTGTTTTTATCCCAATGACAGATAGAAATCAATTAGGGGTTACTGGAAAATGATAACTGTAGAAAAGAAAGTGCACCCATTAAATGAAGTCTGAGAGTTACTTAAGTCCTCTTATTACCCACTTTTGTGAAGGAAAAAGCTGACACATTAAGAGGAGAGTGACAAGTTACTATAATAAGCTAGTAGCAAATTCACTTACTTTGCTTAATTCTTTGTAGAGACGTTGTCTGAGCTACATTTTTTGCTTATTTCTTTTCCATTTTTACCACAAATTTACCCTCTCATGTAATATGTAAATTGCATTCTTAATGTGGAAGTATAAAAAAATTGTGTTGCAATATTTCATCTCAAAATCTCCTATTTTGTAAAAACAGCCCATAAATGATGAACTAGCACTCACAGAAATGAACATTACCTGAATCCTTATGTTAAATCTTTTAACAAAAAGAACAAAAAATAAAGAAAAAATATTTCATTTACTATCCCAGCATATATTTACAAATGTGAACAATGAAAAAAAACTGTCCACAATAAGATTATAAATGATGGGGATGCCTGGGTGGCTCAGTCAGTTAAGTGTCTGTCTTAGGCTCAGGTCATGATTCCGGGGTCCTGGGATCAAACTCCGCCTTGGGCTCCCTGCTCAGCCGGGATCCTGCTTCTCCCTCTCCTTCTGCCCCTCCCCACTCGTCCTCGCACTCTTTCTCTCTCAAATAAACAAAATCCTTTCAAAAAAGAATTATAAATGATGAATTTGAATATGTTTGCATTTGTGTATATCTATGGGCACAGACCTAGTGAGATATGTGAAGAAATAGTCAGCAAAACGACAAGAGTAGATGTACTAATCAGTTCTTGCTGTGTAACAACTTCAAAATCTTAGTGGTTTATTTCAACAAACTTTTTTTTCCCTCACAAGTCTGCTGTTGGCTGGAGTTTAGCTGATTTGGTCTCAGTTTGGCTGGGCTTGCTTATCACTGTCTGTTGGGGTCACAACCGCTCTTCCTGTGTCCTTTTACATGGGCAATAACTCTCTGGGTCTTTAGGTCATGTTCTTCTCAGAGCAACTAGTAGAAGTCTGACAGGGCAAGCAAAATAACACAAGCATATTTAAACCACTCTTTTTTTCATGCCCTGTCTCTTACTAATACCTTTGTCAGAGAAAATCACATGTCCAATCTCCACGTAAGTTGGAAGTACAACCAAGTTATGTGGCAGGGAAGTAAAGAATTAGGAACAATAATGTAATCTACTACACTGAGTATATCAGGAATTCAGATAATTTTTTTTATTGCTTCTTTATTTTTTTTTAAAGGAAGAACGTTGACTAGTAACTTTCACAAAGTTGAAAGATGGCAAGTGGTTGAGCTAGACCCCAATCCTTATCTGTTTGGTCCTAAAATTCAGGCTTACACTTGCACATATCACCTAAGTAAATCACTGTCCACATTTAAAAACATATATTCCTTCACTGAATTCCAGTACATTTAGAAGTCTATCACATTTTACTGTGACATTTTTATAGTATTCTTTTGAAAGATTTTAACATATAGTTTGCATTTTTTCCTTATTTTTGTAGTTATGAAAACATTTTGAGAATATAGTCTTGTACTTAAAAAGTGCAAGTATTTAGTATTTAGTAAATATTTAGTACTTCTTAGTATCTTGCCTTTTATCTAACATCTCAATGTTGGAAGAGACCTGAGAAAATGATTAGATCATCCTTGTGAAAAATGCTTGAAATTCCTCCATTATAAATCCAATAAGTATCAGTTCAGCTTTTGTTTGAGTGGGTAAGAGTTTACACACATTTATTCTTATGTGTCTCCTAAGATGAAATGATAAGTTACTCACAGCCCTTTCTCCACATTATGAACATCATGTGTCATTAGCAATCCTTGTGAATAGGGTCAGATGCACTTAATTTCAAACCCTGGTTCCCTGGTTTACCACATTCCTCAGGTGCCTTAAAATCTCTGTCCTATGAAATGTATAAAACACTAATATTAATGCTTACTCCAAACCACTTTTGTGAAGATTATATGAGATCTCTTATGCAAAGTAGCTGTCATAGAATGCACTTAATTGGTAATTTTGATATTAAGTCAAAATTAGCTCTCATGTTTAGGAACAGTATGAAAGCTGAAATTCAAAATTATCTTGCTCATATAATTATGTATTTATATGGTGGTTATTTTACATGCTTTTTACTGCTGAGTATTTATAATATACCCCATACATAATTCAATGGTAAAAATAAGTAAAAAAGAAAGAAGAGAATAAACCATCCAGTGCAAAAATTATTATACTCAACATAAACAGCATTTTTAGAAAAATATGAGATACAATCAACATCTAATCATTAGACATCTATGTTAAATTTTCATGCAATAATTTTAAAATACTATACAGGATGAATTAAAATCAAAACTTAGAAATTTTGAGTGTATTGCATCTGTTAATGAAAACTAGTCATATATTCTCAACAAAAGGAAAAATAATGTCTGTGGAAGAAGAATTATTAAAATATTAAAAATACTTATTAAACAACTTCAAATAATGTAGTCTGAATTCAAAACCAAAACAAAACAAATCTGGTTTTCTAAATTTGTGTTGTAAATTAGACAAATATTTAAAATTTTGTTATCAATATTGTTTGAAATATTGAAATGTTATGCATGTTTGCTGAATAATCACAAAGATGCTTTCCTCAACTCAAAATTACATGTGTATATACTCGTATATTCTTCTAACATGTTTATATTGCCTTATCACGCTTTAACACTCATTGCTATCTTGAGTTTATTTTGTGGTAATGACTAACATGGGCTGATGTTCCCTGCACCATTTTAATTTTTTTACTGATATAAAATTGAACTGCCATGAGATACAAAATTTGGATAATTTTAAATATGCTATTTTGCTATTAATATATATCATTATTCCACACAATTCATTACTCCTTCATATGCATTACTGGAACTTTTAAAAATAATTTTATAAGTTAAATTTTAAATAATCTTTAATTATGTAGTTTGCATTGATATCCAATTAAATTGAAGGAAATTGTCACTTAAGCTGTGCCATCATTTAAACAAAATTATATTTATCCATTTATTCAATTATTTTAGCCCTCTGCACATTTTCACATGATTATGTATATTGAGTATATTTTGTTGTTTATTTCCTTCATATTGTATTTATTATCACAAATGAAATTTTCCTCATTGACCTAATTTTTGTTTTATATGAAGAAGCTATTGATTTAGATTATTTTGTAAGTAGACTACTCACTGAATTATTTAGTGTTTATGTTATATTGATTTTTCATTATTTTAAAATATATACTTTTTATATTATTTATCTGTCTCACTGAATTGGTGAGAAATTTCAGGACACCATTAAATTTTTAAAAAATAGGGAAAGCTTCATCTTCCTCCTGTTTATTAATTAGCATCCTTACTATGTCTTACCTTTAAGCACTCTGCTGTTTGGTCTACACTTCTCATCATGCTAAGAACATCTTCCTCTTTTCACGTTTTGGTGGAACTATGGGATCAAGGATGCCTTTTCTGTGTCAGTAAACATTTTTGTACTTTTCTTATTTTGACCAGCTAATGTTGTGAAATATATTTAGTTAATTTCCTGGTTCTGAATAATTCCTACCTTGCCAAAATAAATCCTGTTTGTTTGGGTGTATTATTCATGTGATATTTTATTTGGTTCTCTGTGTTAATGTTTTATTTATGACTTTGAATCAATATTTATAAGTAAAATAATCTCTATGTGACATCCTTGTCAGCACAGCACTCTTGTAAATATATTGAGAAGCTATCTTTTTTCTCTGTGCTGCTGAGAAGTATAAACAATATGAGAGTTATTTATTCCACTAAATTTATAAGAATTCACCCATAAAACCATCTGGATATGGAGTGTCAATGGAGAAAAGTTGTTTGAAAGAATTCTATTTTTTTTTCATAGATTTTGATCAGCTTATATTTTGTAATTCTCTTCAATCATCTTCCTTTAAGTCCATGGTTTTTCAGTCCCTGTGTATTTATTTCAAAGCTACTGGGTTGCTATCCATTCTTGGTTAAAAGGTGTTCAGTTTGTTTTTTTCAATCAATAATTACTTGAGAATTTGAGACTAGCTGAGTGCCAGTCACTCTGCTGAGTGTTGGGGATTGAGTACTGATCAAGAAGGACAACCTTTCTGCCTTCGTGGAACTTATGTTCTAGACCATCAAGTCCCACGGATACAAGCAAATAAGAGCAAGCCAAGCATGATGGTGGAGAATAACTGTAGGACACTACATGGAGGAAGGTGGTCAGGAACGCTTCTTCAGTGATGTGGTATTTGAGCCAATCAGTAAGAGTATGTGGGGAAAACCTCCAAGGGAAAGGATTGATAACGTACAAAATCCCCAATGCAGAAAACAGTTTAAAATTTTCAGTAAGTAGAGGGGCGCCTGGGGAACTCAGTTGTTAAGCATCTGCCTTCAGCTCAGGTCATGATCCCCTGATCATGCGGGATCGAGCCCCGCATCGGGCTCCCTGCTCCGCAGAAGCCTGCTTCTCCCTCTCCCACTCCCCCTGCTTGTGTCCCCTCTCTCGCTGTGTCTATCTCTCTCTCTCTGTCAAAATAAATAAATAAAATCTTTAAAAAAATTTTTTTTCAGTAAGTAGAAAATAAGTAAATAAGAAAATAAGACCTGGGTGACTTGAGTAGCCATGTGAACAGCCTACCCCATGAGGGTCCTCGGTTAGTTGACCATCTTCCACCCACTGAACAGTCTAGGTTTTCTGAACTCCAATTCCAAACATCACACCTTTCAAACAAGTCATCATCCATTCCTACTCAGGTCTGGGGTCACACGGGATGCATTCACTGTCCACTTACTCGTAAATATACCGACCATAATCAGTGTTGAGCCATGTTGGCGACAGCAGACCAACCATGACACTACTTTCCTCACTTCTCGTCTTATTCAACTTAAATTCCTTATGAGTAAACAAAGTGCATTCTCAGGTAAAATATTGGGAGTGGCAAAAAACGGGATGTTGAGTAAATCACTGCTCTGTTGATAATTTCATCACTTTATGACATGGTGCCAATGTCCATAATGTATTCTACCTCTACCATGTGCCCACATGGAAAAGTCAAAAGGAAGGAGTTATACGCAAACAATGAATCATGGATCACTACATCAAAAACTAATGATGTAATGTATGGTGATTAACATAATATACTAAAATTTAAAAAAAAGAAAAAAATAGATGTTGAAAACTGAAACTCACTTCTTTCTAGAACCTCGAATTTTCTTATTAATTTCCACAACACCAGTTACATTGAACACATTTAATAGGAAGAATTACAAAAGAAGTCCATTTAATCATTGCGGTTTTTTTGTTAAAATGCAAATATTTGGATACCATGCTTTTTTTTTTTTTTTTTCCCCTTCTTACAACTAATTTATATGTATTGGAGATTTTATGGTAAGGTCTCTGTAGGCTTTTAAGTTTTTTGAAACTCTTCAAATTCTTTCTGGACTCAATGTAGCAATGTGACCATATTTAGTGTTCTGTTCTTTCTTTTGTATTTGAGACATGTTGAAAGAACATTTCAATTGAGTGTAATGTGAAGGAGAAAGGAAGAGACTTCAGCTCACTTTGGAAGGATCAACTGTTCTTCAAGAGAAAATAGATTTTAAGGGATGCCAGGGTGGCTCAGTCGATTAAGCATCTGCCTTCGGCTCAGGGTCCAGTGATGGAGCCCTGCATTGGGCTCTTTGCTCAGCGGGGAGCCTGCTTCTCCCTCTCCCTCTGCTGCTTCCCCTGCTTGTGCTCTCTCTCTCTCTGACAAATAAATAAATAAAAACTTTAAAATACATAAATAAATAGAAAATAGACTTTAAACCAAGTCAGAACACACTGAAGCATTATACTTTATATTTTTCTCGTAACTTAAGGCAAATTATATAAAGTGCGACTTTAAATGTTATCATGAGTGATAAGCAATGATTCATTAATGAAGTCAATAGTATTTTACTGTCAGAGTTGACTAAATTAATACAATAGATAGTAAGTATGAACACATTTTCCCACTTCTAATGAGATAAAAAAGAGCAATTGAAATCCAATGTAGCCATCACTGGGAAAATGCAGTCTTTATAAGCCTTAGATGTCAATTCTCAAATACAAAAAAAGAAGAAAAAAAAAAGACCAGGGGCACAGAATGATTTTCCCCATTTTATACATGCATCTTGAATGCTATCCACACTTCCATTTACTCGATGGAATTGTTTGATTATTGCTTTTTTACCTGAATGGAAGGAGCATGACAATCTCAGAACAGTGTCCTGGGAGCAGAGACTGAGACTAGCAGCAGATGGAGGCGGCCAACTCCTGTCACACTGGATGTCCTCAGTGCCTGCAATTCTAACAAAAATTTATTTCTAATTTCTTTTCTAGAGAGACTCTTTTATTAATTACTGTTTCTCTGTCTTGCAATGAAGTACAAGTGTTTAAAGATGGCCTTGAGAAGTATTCACAGTTAATTAAAGTAGATTTTGCTCCTGAGTGGGTTTTGTTCCCTACCTGCTCAAGGCTTAGACGTCATTATAAAAGACACTTGTATAAGGAACTCTGTTTTAGACTCAAAACCAATAGTGTCTATTTTCCCCATTTGCATAAGAAAAGTGATTTTTTTAATAAAAAAGAATTAAAGATAAATTGATACCTTTATATTTTGAGGAATCTTTAAGTATTTGTGTCTAAGTTAAGAATAAAGTGTTTAAAATCAGACAGATGGGTAGTTTTTAAAGTATGATTGTCATTTGTGATATTTGCAAACCTAGTTTTCTCTTGGTTTCAGTTTAGGTTCATTATCTCAAGGTCCTGAGATCAAGCCCCACGTGAGCTCCTCACTCAGCAAGCAGTCTGCTTGAGAGATTATCTCTCGGCTCTCCCTCTGCCCTTCCCCACGCTCGTGCTCTTTCTCTCAAAAATAAATAAATAAATAAACTCTTTTACAAAATTATAAAAAATAATGGAGGAACCAATCTAATGAAATTGATAAATAGTATCTATATGCAGTGCAAATCCTTAATGGGGATATTTGATTGTCTTTCCAGCATAGAAAACTTCATATGTCCTCAGATAAGCCCACTGTTCCAAAGTCTTCCCATATTTTTTACACCATCCTTGCAACACACATTTCTTCTTTATCTTCTTTAAAACCATTTCCATCTACTCTAACCCAATGCAAAGAAAATAATCATCATAGACATTCACACCGCCCATCAGTTGGATTGGTCTCAAGTACTTCTCGCCTGTTTTCTCACTATCCCTACAGCCAAAGCCTAGTCTCTTGCTCTAACCATCTTTTGAATAAATTACCTTGATAAGACAACTCCCATACACCGTAACAAAGGCTTCTACTTATAGCATATGTAGTATGTAAAGTAATTTTGTGCTGCCAATGAAGTGCATCGAGTCACACAGGAGTATCCCCATTGGCTCTCTGAATGATAATGTACAAATGCTCTTCCTAGCTCTACCAAATTCAAGGATTCTCTGTCCAAACATATGTTGAAAACTATAAAGACACAAGAGAAACAATATTTGACAAAAATGTGAAAGAACTTTTCACTGAGTGATGAAGATTAAACAGTATTGAATAGCCTCTATTAAATTTCATTTTATAGAAAAACAATATGTTGGAGAGTTATGCATTATTCAACCACATGTTTATTGTGCAAATATACTTTGCTCCACCTAGTAGTCTTTATTCATAGAAAAACACACAAAAGAAAAGCAATAAACATACCCTTTTCATGGACAATGAACTTAATAGACAGAATCACCTGGACAAAGGGAAAAAGAGGTTTGCAAATATCATAAATGCAATCATACTTTAAAAATTACCCATCTGTCTGATTTTAAATACTTTTCTTAACTTAGACACAAATACTGAAAGATTCCTCAAAATATAAATGTATCAATTTATCTTTAATCCTTCTTTAATCTTTAATAATGGTGGCAAAAATGCAAAACTACACCTTCTACCCTCTATAAAACAAACCAAAATGAACCCCACTGATACATGTGAAGCAGAGCAAATCTCAATGAAAAAGAAAGGTCTCAATCTCACAAAACAGAATTTGGGAAGGATTAGGGAAAAAAAGTAGATAAAATCCAAAAACGGAAGTACTACAAAGAGGAAACTAGGAGACAACTTTTCCTGAGAGCTTTGTACAATTTAGTGGGAACTAAGCATTCATTTTTGGTAGATTCAACCTTCTTAATTTAGAAGTCGAACTCAGGCAGAAAGAGTCCAGGAAAACAAGGAAGAAATGTGCAGAACCGGAATGATAGACTGTCTCCGGCAGGAAGATGAGTTATATTTGAAGGTACCATGCACACTCCATGAAGATGCTTAGTTCTGTCGCACATCTCATTAGGGTTGAGACTGGGTTTCAGGCATTCAGTGTCATGGTGTTGTCTTAGGTAAAAGCAGACACATCGTGTGACTCCATCAAGCTAAGAGCCCAATAGCCATGAGATTACACTTAGACTAATTTTTCTTTTTTTCCTGTATTATGTTCAATTAGCCAACATATAGTACATCATTAGTTTTTGATGAAGTGTTCAACAATTCATTAGTTGCATATAAATTTTTCAACAAACTTTTCAATTAGTAGAAGTCTAAATATGAAGAGCACTTCTTAAATGTATAAGATGTACATACAAGTTGCCAATTATAGTTTTTGATGGTTTGACATATTTAGGGAAGTGCATGTGGTGATGAAGTTTTATGATGCTCCCAACCCCTTTTAATAAGAGAAAGTAGGTTATATACTCTATATACTCAGTAGGTAATATGTCAACCAACCAAGTTTCAGATGCTTTATCAGCAGAGGAAGGTACCTAAGAGAGATAGGTCAAAATATTTTAAAACAAGAATAGATTAGTATGAAGTATTTTAAAAATAGATTCATTAAGGGCGCCTGGGTGGCTCAGTCATTAAGCGTCTGCCTTTGGCTCAGGTCATGATCCCAGGGTCCTGGGATCGAGTCCCACATCGGGCCCCCTGCTCAGCGGGAAGCCTGCTTCTCCCTCTCCCACTCCCCCTGCTTGTGTTCCTGCTCTCGCTGTCTCTCTCTGTCAAATAGATAAATAAAATCTTTAAATATATATATATATATATTCATTATGCTTAAAATTACACATAAATGCATCAGTTAATGAGAAGAAAAAATATGTAAAAGAAAGAGATGAAAAACATTCCTTTGAATGATACTTATTCTATCAAATTAAAAAAATAGTTAAAATAACCTTCTTTTTGGGAAGAAAATCAAAGAAGGCATATATTTTAAGAAACAAATGATTTTAGAATATAAAGGAAAATAGAATGAACTTCAAAAATAGAAGAGCTTGAAAAGCTGGCAGAAGTATGCCAATAATGATATGAAAATGCCTAAAAATAGATTAAAATCAGTAAAGAATATAAAACATACTGGAACAAAGTCATTGACATGGAGACTTGGTTTAAAGGTAAACTTTCCCAAAATGCAAAGGAAAGGATAAAATTAACAAAATTGAAGAAAAGTCTATGCAATTATCAATGCTAGAGAGCCAAGTTATGGAATATGAATTTTCCATAGTCCATACTCCAAGTGAGTATACTGCATTCAATTGAAACGTATACAAAAACACAGGAAACCTTCTTGGATTCAGGAAGACCTGCATGCATCTGCAGATTGAAATTGTACACGAAATATCAATTAAGTTATTTACATTTAATCACCTGTAAAGCATATCTTGATTAGGTTTTTGTACTCTTACAATAAAGAAAACAATTGACCAATTTCAAAAGAGAATTAACACATCACCTTCCAGGCAAAACCAGGCTAGTTTCAGCCCTTCCTCAGCAACACAGTTCCCAAAAGACAATAGAGCAATATCTACTAAAAGAATTTTGAAAAACAGTATGACCCAAGAATCCTAAACTCTACCCGTAATTCACATTAAAAAAAATGCAGGAGTTGCAAAATTTGTTTGCCATCAGAAAGTTTATCGACAGTGTATTTTTTTTCATCAAAACTTACTTCATATCAATCTATGGGCAAATAGTCATTTAATTTTAAATATCACCTATATTCTAATAATCCCCAAATTTAGATCATCACATCAGTGTCCTATGATCGCCAGGCTTGCACATATAATTTACCATTCTGATTTGGATGTTCCAAGACTTACCAAACTTAAGATTTACAAGCAGAAGACATTTTTCCCTCCACATCCTATACATTCCTACCCCATTATTTAAATAACCACCATGTCTTTGCCTAACCAGTAAATCCAGGAGTCATCTTTGAGTCCACTTTCCTCACAGGCGTCCATTAGTCCATCTGGTCTACTCTGTCCAGCACGTATGCCAAACCTCTTCCATTGTTAGCCCATTGTTTCTTGTTGCAATGTCACAATCAGCTCCAACCTCTCTCCCTGCTTCCGCAGTGGTAGCAATGAATCTCCACAGCAGCCGAAATGATTTTTTAAAGACTAACTTTGATATTATAATTAAATTACTTAACGCTTGACAAAACTTCCCATCACATAAGGGGGGAAAAAGATTTCATGAGGAATGACAAAATGGAGTCTGACTTAATCCCACACCACCTTCCCCCTTTCCCCCTGTTTCAGCCTCTCTTGACCTCATTCTATTCTTTGTTCCTGCAATCAGTTATTCACCCAGGGTCATGTGGTTTTACATGAATTACATTACATAACTTTCCTATTTAAAACCTTACTAAGGTTTCATTTGCTTTGAAGATAAAATACAAATCCATTATAATTGCCCATACATAGAGTGCCTGCCTAATTTAGCATCTGAACCAGGTCACCTGTTTTATTCTTTTTAAATTGGAGTATAACTAATGTACAATGTTGTACTAGTTTTAGGTGTACAACATATTGATTCAACAGTTCTATACATTACTCAGTGCTCACCACGGTAAGTGTAGTCACCCTCTCTCACCAAACAGCATTATTAGAATATCATTGACTATAATCCCAAAGCTGTGCTTTTCATCTTATGACTCATTTATTTTATAACTGAAAGTTTATATCTCTCAATCCCCTTTATCTATTTCACCCATCCCCCCACATACCTCTTCTCCAGCAACCTCAGGTTGTTCTCTATATTTAAGTCTGTTTTATGTTTGTTCAATTCTTTGTTCATTTGTTTTATTTCTTAGATTCCACATATATGTGAAATCATATGGTATTTGTCTTTCTCTGCCTGACTTATTTCACTTAGCATAATACACTCTAGGTCCACCCATGATGTTGCAAATGGCAAGATGGCATTCTTTTTTTTTTCTTTTTTTTTTACAGCTGAATAGCTTTCCATTGAATTTATACCACATCTTTTTTATCCAATCATCTATCAGTGGACACTTGGGCTGCTTCCATATCTTGGATGTTGTAAATAATGCTGCTATACACATAGGGGAGCATATATTTTTTTGAATTAACATTTTTGTTTTCTTTGGGTAAAAAGTCAGTTGTGGAATTACTGGATCATATGATATTTCTACTTTAATTTTTGAAGGAACTTCTGTACTGTTTTCCACAGGGGCTGCACCAGTTTGCATTCCCATCAACAGTCCACGAGTGTTCCTATTTCTCCACATCCTCGCCAACACTTGTCATTTTTTGTCTTTTTGATGTTAGCTATTTTGACAAGTGTGAGGTGGTATCTCAATGTGGTTTTGATTTGCATTTCTCTGATGATGGGTGATGTTGAACATCTTTTCATGTGTCTGTTGGTCATCTGTATGTCTTCTTTGGAGAAATGTTTATTCAGATCCTCTACCCATTTTGTAATTGCATTATTTGTCACTTTTAAAACTTAGAGGAAGTACTGGGTTTTTTTAAAGATTTTATTTATTTATTTGACAAAGAGAGAGATAAAGAGCACAAGCAGGGGAGCTGCAGAGAGAGAGAGGGAGAAGCAGGCTCCCCGTTGAGTGGGGAGCCTGATGTGGGGCTCAATCCCAGGACCCCGAGATCATGACCTGAGCCAAAGGCAGACGCTTACCCGACTGAGCCACCCAGGGGGCGTCCCTGAAAGGATTTACTGTTAATAAGCTGGAATATCAGGCACAAAAACAGATTGCCTGAGTATCCTGTGTACCAGCTTCCCCTGTCCTGCATTATTTTCTAAGCTTTATTTTTTTTTTTTGGTCCTTATCTTGTATCCCCATATGAATTGTTTCTGGGAGAGTCAGAAACCACTCTCATCAGTTCAACTTCCATGTGTTTAAATCTTCTTCATTGAACTTCAGATGAACTTCTTATTGACATGTTCGAAATTCCAAGGTTCCAAGATTCTAAAATTAATCAATGCTCTATTATATATCCGTTATTCTGTTTATTGTTTTAATATCCTAAAGTAAGTATATGAGACTCACAAGGAAATACTCAGGTGTTTTCACCTTGCAAGCAAAAAGACAGAGCAGAGGTTGGCTGTCTGACAAAATCAAATGTCTGCCTAAATTTCCTTTGTACACCACTTGATGTGGAAAATGAGTGTGTAATCGCTCAGTGACGAGTCTGCGCGACTGTCTCTATATTGACCGCTGGAAATACGCCTGCGAATTATTTAAGCCGAACAACAGGTAAGCGAGTTCGACCAGTTATTTCCTGTAAACTATTTTCAAGGTGAATTACAGGAAAAGTTCCCCATGTAAAAATGTACATATTTGAAAAGTAGTATATTTGAATTTTTTCTGGAAAGAATGGCATGGTTTATCTCATCTTAATGCATCTTCTTTGCACACTCACCACTTGTTTTCCAAGCTAACTGATTTTAAACAATCTCACTCCCTCCAAAACAAAAATAAGCTTCATCACATAAAATTCCATCATTTTATTCGGGTTTTAAAAGCATTTGTTTATGTAGAATTGTGAATCTTTGCAGCAAGTAACAATTACCTTCCAAAGTGGGGAAAAAAAGTACTGCATATAAATATATTGCAGCTTAAAATTACAGCCCTCAGATGCTGGTAAAAAAAAGAAGTAAGACTAAGGAAACAAATAAGCCAATATTACATCTTGCTGCAGTCCCCTTAGTGGGATGCGTGATATTTCTTCATGAATAAAGATGGAGTAAACCACGTTTGTAGCATAATAAGAAAAGGTAATTAGTGTCATCTATTCACCACTGTTAGAATTTGACTAGAGCAATTTGATTACGTTTATCACATTTTAAACTTTGAGTAAGTTTTTCAGCTTTCTAATTTAGTTAGTGGTGAAGTGTGGAGAATATAAGTCAGCTTCCCAGTATGATTGATGAGCACAAACTCAGAGGGATAGGAATGCAAAAAAACAAAAAATAAAAAAAATTTAAAAACCACAGATATTGTAATATAGATACTGCCTATTGGTTTTAAAGTAAATCTCTTCTAAATCAGTTTGAATCTATTGGCAAGACTTCTATAAAACTAGCAGAACTTCTCCCCAAACAAATACAAAATGGAATGTGTGTGTGTGTGTGTGCGTGCGTGTGTGTGTGGTGGAAGGTCTCTGTGTGTCTGAACAGAGTGAAAGAAAATAAATTTTGGGGAAAAGAAACTATTTAACCTTGTTACAACAGCAAGTGAATTTCTCATTTTTAACTTAAAATCAACTAAGGTAATATGTGTCAAAATACATTAGCAATAAATTAATTGAAACAAAGCGAAGAGTCTCTTTTTGGTAGTTCTTTGGACACTGCATTGTGAATGAATAGGTAGGTTTCATTCTCAGGCATTAGCACTTTCTAATTAAAGATTCTATTATTTTAGGTGTTTGGGGTTTTATTTTCCCCACAACTGACATAATATCATCACTTGCATATAGTTCAGAAATATTTTCAGAACCAATTGAAATAGTTACATGTGGAAGTAGTCAGTGGCCACCAGGGGGAGGGTGCCAGAGTTCAAAGACAGGGGTATGTGGAAAATTTTGAGGTATGAGACATCTGAAGCCATAAGAATACTAGGATGAAGCCATCAGAGCCTAGATCAAGAAAGAATAAACAAGAAAGTGCAAATCAGAACCATGATGAGACTTTACCTCACACCTGTCAGGATGGTTATCATCAAAAAGACAACAGGTAACAAGTGTTGGTGAAGAAGTGGAGCAAAGGGAATCCCTGTGCCCTGTTGATGGGAATGTAAACTGGTACACAGCCATTACGCACAACAGTGTGAAGTTTCCTCAAAATATGGAACTGCTGTATGATCCAATGATCCCACCTCTGGGTATATATCCGGAGGAAATGAAATCAGGATCTTGAGATATTTGCTCTCCCAGGTGCAATGCAGCACCCAAGATTTGGAACCAAACCAAGTGTTCATTGATGGAGGAATGGATAAAGAAATTGTGGCATATATATGCAATGAGATATTATTCAACCATTAAAAAAAAGAAACCCCACCATTTGTTACAACAGAGATGAGCCTGGAGGACATTATGATAAGTGAAATAAGCCAGACACAGATTAGGAGATAATGGAAGTGAACAATTTGAAGGAACTGAAGAAATTAGTCATACAGAATTCTGGGACAAGAGCATCCCAAGTAGGAGAAACAATCAGTGCAAGATGATCAAAAACTCCCTTTTGCCTTCTTCCAGTGAACCCTCCCTTCTTTAGAAGCAAACAGTATTTTTATTTCTATTACTATAGGTTTTATCTATTTGTGTTTTTTTCCGACAAACTGGATAATGCAGTATGTTTTCTTTCATAGCTAGATTTTTCACTCAATTTTATTATGATTCATCACTGTTAGTTCAATCTGTGTTCATATTGAATGGTATTTACACATACGAATATCTCCAAATTTTCCTTTCTCGAATTGAGGGGTATACCAAATATATACATAGCAACTATAAAACAAAGGCTTGTGCAAGTATGCTATGAAGCTGGATAAGTATGTACAAGTTTTGGGGGACGTAAGTACTCATCGCTCTTATGTAGTTGTCAGACTGCTGGATCATAAAGTAGACATGGGTTTCTTTTAATAACAAAATGGCAAACAGTTTCCAAAAGAAGTTGCATGATTTTTATACTTCCACTAATAATTCAGGAATTTAAGTAGCTCCACCTCCTCACCAACATTTGATGTCAGCTTTTCTTTTTTTTAAATTATAGTTGACACAAAGTTACATGAGTTTTAGATGTAGTCAGACTTTTTAGTTCTAGCAATTCTGGGTGTTGTGAAGTGGTTTCTCCTTGTTATTTCAATGCCTAATTCTCTGAAGATGATGTTGAGCCTTCTTTTAATGTGATTATTGGTCATTCACCTATGTTTATTTGTGATGGCACTGTTCTGGTCCTTTGGTCACTTCTAAAGAGTTGTTTCTGAGGAATTGTAGGCATTGTTTATATTATTTAGATGCAATATTTATGTTGCTAGTGTGGTTAATTATAAAAAAAAATTACATTTGTCCATTCCTTATTAGTTTGTTAGTCATGATTGAAAATAGTCTGTAAATACAGCATCATTTATATTAAAGCATAACTATAAAATCTCTGATCTCTTTTGGAAAATTAAAGATGGCCAAAGATTCTTTGACCTTCACCTGATGGTGAGGTGACCTTGGATTTGGGCAGACTATGCTGGTTTGATCAATGCAATGCAGTTGATGGAAGCACTACTTTGCTTCCTGGGCTCTTTTACTAAGACACTAGTAGATTCTTCTCTCTCCCTGAAAACACTCAGATCCCTGAGCTGCCGTGTAAGGTGTCCAGCAACTTTAGCCACCAGATATGTGGAAAGGGAGTGTGGCCCAGCTGAGCCCAGGCACCTGCATTTCCAGCCAGGTATTAATTAGGCTTGTGACTGACGCCATCTTGGAGCCTGCAATCTGTCCACTGGCTGCATACTATCAAACGACCTGATAGTGACAATACACAGGGCAGAAGAATTGCTCTCTCATTCCTGGCCTGTTTTTGGCCTATATATTTGTGATATAGAATGGCATATCTTAATTGTAAGACACTGATATCCAACATAGTTGCATTGCAATGATAGATAACTGAACTAGATTTTGGTCTCTGGATTTGGGTGCTGCAGTAAGGCATGGGGCTCTGGCTTTTGGACTGGGGAACAGGCAGAAGCCTTAGTGCTCCTAGGAGACTGTTTGCAAGCCCTGTTCTTTAAAGCTGTAGATACAGGCAACCTCGTTATGCATTTGGCTGAACAAATAGCAGAACTGTGTCCTACATAATGTGGAAAATAGAAAGTGAACCAGTGATTCCATGGATTTGCTGGGAAGAACATAGAAGTGCCAAATAATTTCTACTAATTGTTTAAGAAAACAGGAGAAGAGAGAGTTAAATTAAGGAAGGAACCATCCTGTTAGAGAATACTACAGATATGGGAAATTGATAATACAAATTTCACACTCATGATGCTGTAAGTAAAATGACTGAGATGGGCGAGCCTCCAGGTACCTTGAATTCAGATTTCTACAGTAAGGATACTCTCACGCAGAAAATCATTCCTAGGAAAGCCTTTACAGGTTCGATGCAAATAAGACATATTGAAAATTTGTTTATGCTCCCTGCTGTTCACCCCACCATTCTGGGATTCCTAATGAAACAAAAATTCTACTCTGGATATCCTGTAGGTTGTATTAGTCGATAAATACTGAAATCTAGGCCTTTTAGTTACAGATATTCTTAATTAGCAACATTAGGAAATTACAGGTGCTAACTAGACTCTACAGGGATCTGATATTGCTGTCTAAATGAAAAATACTCCATATAATTACTATTGAAGAAGAAAAAAAAACTACAAAATTAGCACACAGAGATCCAGCTAGGGTTGCTCCTTCCCTATGTCAACAATCTCCCAATCAGAAATACCATTTTTTTCTTTTTTTGACTTTTTATTTCAAAGGATTTTAAGTTTTCAGAAAACCTGCAGAAATAGTACACAAAACTGTCTTAGAACTCACAGGTGACTTGCAGATGTGCTATCTCTTACACTATTAAGTAATGCCTTAGTTTTTATTGTCTAAAAACAAAGACATTCTTTCACACAACCAGGGCTCAACTTTCAATTCAGATACATTAACACTGATCCAATATTACCAACTAATCCACAGAACCCAATTTTATTTCACAAATTGACCCTAAAATATCATGACTAGGTTCAGAATACAATCCAGGATCATGTGTTTTTTTTTTTTATAGACATCTTGTATCTTTCATCTCCACCACCTAGAACAATTCCTCAGTCTTTCTTGTTTTTAGGAGTTGGCATTTTTTGAAGAGGACAGGCTAGTTGTTTTGAAGAGTATCCATCCACTTGACTTTGCGTGACAACTCCTCACAATTTATGCCCTTAGGCCACAAAACCCATGAAAGTTATGATGCACTCTACTCAATACACCATGTCAGGAAGGACACAGGATCGATTTGTCCCAGAAGATTAGGGTTTATCACTTGGTTACAATGATGTTTGTCCAATTTCTCCACATTAAAGAATATATGAATAATAAATTTAAACTCCTTAAATAGTGATTTAATATGTATTTTGTGGGGAGACATTTTAAACTTATGAAATTGTTCTGATCCTAATCAAACTTGCACCAAGCAGTGTTAGCATCATTGATGCTTCGTGCCTCAATCCGTGATTACTCTGATGATTGTCAAATGGTGATTTTTAATCCCATTATTTCTTCCATATTTATTGGTCAATGTTCTACAGGAGAGAGCTTTTTCCTCTCTCTCATTTATTAACCCATTTAATCTTCATATCAATGTGTACTTAGAGATTCCATTTTTTTATTCAAAATGTAACAATCCATTATGATCATTATTTATTTTTGCCCTAGACATGATCACACAGACCCCTTTCATGGTGCCCCTTGCTCTTTGGATATGGCCTAATTATTCTTTGTGAATTGTTTTACTTTCAGGCACAAGGGATTCTAGATTCATTTTGTGCTTTTCCAACCTAAGCATAGGGATAAACCATCTCTCCAAGTAGATCTGGTTCTTTTTGTGAAGAATGGTATTTAGAAACCAAGATTTGGGTGCCAATTATACTCATTCCTACTGGGCTGTCATTGTTTCTAGCTGTTCTTAGCAAACTTGGTTAAGAAATATAAATATACAAATGCACATACAAATAAACTCATGCATAACTCTATATAATTTCCTGTATAATAGATCTTTATATAAATCCAAATCTAAGTTAAAATCTCTTAGTTTACATTAATGCCTCCCATTCAGATCCAATGCTAGAGACTGGAAGACCACAGCGATTATTTTTGCTATAAGAATCTAACATTGACAATTTAGCCTTAGCCAAATAGCCCCATGTGGTAGAAATAAATACTATAGAAGTCTATTAATTATGCAAATATTTTCAAATTCAACAGTGTTATTCTGTTTTTACTAATTCTTCTCCCTGAGGTGGGGAACAGGAGACACTCTGACTAAAGACAAATTTAAATTTTAAATTGAACTGGATTAGATGGAATCTTTATTACATGAAACTATATATTTTTTTCCTGAGTTGGCATTATGAGGAAAATCAACAAAGCAGGGATGGAGGCAGTCCAAACATGGCAAAGCATTTGACTCAACGAGCACATTTTTTTCCCAACATTTGACTCTTCTCCATCCAACAATTTACAAATCTCTTCCCAAAACAGAAGCTACAGTACATGATAAACAATTTGACGAATGCAAAGCGGAGCCATTGATAATGGCACAGAACACCTGCACTCAATCCTTCCTCATCTCATATGTTCCTGTATATAATAGAATCCATATCTGTATATAAATACTTTAGAGCCCATTTAGAAAGCCTGAAACTTCAGCATTAAAGGCACTCTTTAATTGACAGTGATCTACAATACCCAAGATCTCGCTTTACGTAAGGTCTCAAGCTATCCACATGCAAAGGCATGCATTTAGTCTTTAAGGAAATAATAATTCCTCCTCTAACAAAAACTTCATGTATGTTGATAACATAGAAATGAGGTACTTCGAAAATCTGGAAAGGCAAATGTGCAAAGTAAATCCTGCTGGGGTATCTAGAAAAAGACAGGTTATAAATGGAAGCGATTTCCCGTTTACTTTCTGGTACCCACCTTCTGACAATCAGCTTCTTTCTTCTTGCCAACCACAAGGGTAAGAGAAACATTTATTCTTCTTTTCAGTAAGCTCCACTATACTTTCTCAGACAATTTAGAAAATAGCTCTGTGGGGAACTTACGCAATAATGTTCTCGTGCTTGAAGAGAGACATTTGCTTGTGATGGCATTTCTGGGCACGATATCAAATCACATTGTGTTGGTGGGCACCGAGAAGCTCTCTCCAGCTGACAGGGGTAGTAAATCATGATGCCTTCCCAGAGAAGTAAATCATTAGAAATATTCTGAACTGTGTCTGGTGCTTCTCTGAAACCTTTGTAAAATTACAGTAATGCAAGCACTTCACACACACACACACACATACGCTTTTATGAAATTTCAGAAAATGACCTATTTAAAGAGTACACAGGTCTTGTGTTCACACAATAGGGGAATGGACAGACAAGGCTTAAATTTTTCCTTTTAAAAAAAGAGAAACATGTGGCCTTGCTGGATACAGCAAATTTAAAATTTCTGCAAACTAGCTTACCCTTTCTGTTCTCCTGTTTTTAAAAAAAAAAAATTGATATCAGTGCAAAAGAAAATCCAGCCATATTTCAAAGATATTCATTAATATAGAATCTAGATATATGCATATTTAAACATAGCAAATGTAATTTTTAAACTGGTGTTGTTTTACTTTGTTTCTATTTATGATTCACTCTGATATTATCCATTGTTTATTGAACACCTGCTAGGTGTCAACTGATCTAAGGAAGTACCAAGACATTTGAAGTTTTTTTCTTCAGACACTACAGTGAAAAGGCAACCTATGGAAGGAGGGCTCTTTTGAGCCTCTATTTGAAATGTTCAGGACTGTAAATTCATAGACACAGAAATCATATCAGGGTTGCTGGAGTTTGGGGTTCAGGGGAGTGAGCACCAGCAGCTAATATGTATGGGGTTTCTTTTGGGGAATGATAGACATACTCTGAAATAATAGTGATAACAGGTACACAATTTCATGAATGTACTAAAACAATGAATTTTGATTAATTTTATAATTACTATACCATGTAATTCATGGCATATTGATTAGATGACATTATATGGCACACTAATTATATCTCAATAAAGCTGATTTTAAAAAGTGGATGCTACGTTTCATGTAAACATAAGATGTACCTTAGTTTGCAGCCTATTATCTAAAAATGTAAATAACTGTGAGCCAGCTATAAAAACGTAGGAAACTTAGGAGCGCCTAGTGGCTCAGTCAGTTTAGCATCCGACTCTTGATTTCAGCTCAGGTCACGATCTCAGGGTCGTAGGATTGAGCCCTGCATCGGGCTCCGTACTCAGCATGGGGTCTGCTTGTCTCTCTCACTCTGCTCCTCCCTATACTCGTGCTCTCTCTGTCTCTCTCAAATAAATAAATAAGTAAATAAAATATTTTTAAAAAAATCCTGGGAAACATATGCAACAGATTTCCTTATATTTTAAAATTATATTGCACAAATTTTGGTCAAATATTTTGACATCTATATTTCCTCAACATCTTCATTGAAATGTAAAGTTAAATAATAAAACTTGATTTTTTTTCTCTTTTTGATAAATAGTTTATTTTAATAATATTCCACATATTTTTGCTATCATAAGCCTTCAAATACCTCTTAGTAATTATATGAAGAAAAACAAATATATTTTATGAAACATCTAGAATATTATATATGCATCTTTTTTTCACTACAGTGAAAAGGCAAGGAGACAATATCTAAGGAAACTATGCTATCAAAGTATTACATTCCATAATAGATATTTCTAATGCTTTTATTCTAATTTAAAATGATTGAAAAGTCACAGGATCTATCTTGACAGATTTGAAGAAACTGAAGTATTTGTCAGATTTTTTTCTTTGTCAAAAGTCACTGTCAATACAGAATATGTTAAACAGTAATAATTTTATTGTGTTTTACAGAATGATTAGATATATTAATCTATTCCCTCTAGACTGATGTTTATTAATTTCCCTAGTACTTTATTAAATAGACTTTACTGAGAGTTACTACGAGAAATCGTCTTGGTGAAAACTCTTTCCAAACTTAAATGATGATCACGTTTGAAACTTGCTAAGAGTGACTTTCTTCTACTTAGGTCACTGTTCTGTTTTCCTCAGGGTCTCCTTAGGCTTCTCTTAATTGGACCCCGTTAAAGACGCTGACCTGGTAGCCCTCGGAAACAAAGTGGACTTAGAGTAGGAACCTGCAATACTACAGAATCCCTGAGTTTGGGAAGTCTCTTGACACTTCCTAATCAATGCGCTGCAGCTTTCCAACCACTTAGTGGAAATCCTGCGTCTTTGAAAGAGTGACATAGCTTGAACTTACAGGTAAGTCTGGAGACAAGACTGTCAGATTAGGAGAGCACACTGAAACCTCCAGGTGATTGCTGACCTATCTCAAATACAGCAATGCCCAAATACCACAGCCCTCATGTATACCCACCATAGACACCAAACCTCATTTCCTCCTGATCACTCAAAGTGCACTGAGATCAACTTATGATTTCCATAGGTCTGGACAGTAAAACTGTATTAGTCAAGACATGACAGAATGTAAAATATGACATTTAAGTTTTACACTGGATTTATCAATCAGCTCTTCCCCCTCTCGGTTGTCCCTTTCTCTCTCCCCTTTTGTCCTGCACTAAGTTAAATGGAAAAGCAGAGTCATAGGCAGGGGAAACTATTAAGAAGGATGTGTGAACAAGGGAAAGAATATAATAGACATTAGTATGAAAAAGAGGCATCATTTCACATAAGTTAAGAGAAAAGAAGGGGCAGAGCCATTTACTTACCAAGTAAATGCAGTAAATGCAGGAAAGGCTTTCCACTTCAGAAGTGCTATGTTAGAAGCTCTGAGACCAATTCCCATCCTGCAGAAATAGAGCACCTCATCTCTGGAAGCAGGTTGCTGTATGATTTCTTCATTTTGATTGTCATGCACTTTTTAACTAGTTGCAAGCTAACAAATTCACAAGTAACTGTCAACCAATTCTTTTACTAAAACTGAGCCCTTTTCAAATGTCATAGTTGTCTTTACTCATGCTTTTAAGGTTACCAAAAAAACACAAAAGTCGACATAGATTTGCTTCCGTAATGAAGAATTATCGGGATGTTAGGAACCTGGGAGAGAATGCAGGAAAATGCCTTATTGTCACTATCCCAATATTCTGTTTGTTCCAAGACTGAAAAGTGCGTCAGGCTTTAAAACAAAAGAGTTCACTCATTGTGCTCAGAAAAACAGCCTGAAGTGAAATTAGTATCTTCCCTTTTATTTACAAAATATTTATACTTACCAAAATTAAAACCTGATTTCCTGTGTTTAAAATCACTTGGAATGCAGGACCTCTTTTAGAGGCAGTACAGAAATTGAAAATCTAAGCTTTCAAATAAATAAGAATTATGTAGTTTGTCTTACAAACGTTAGAGTTGGCCTTGAGGCTGGGAACCATTTTGATCATGTGATTCAGTTCTGGGCACGTGGTGTTTGAATCTAATTGATTCTCAAAATGTTTAGAAAATAAGTTTGGGATAAACTTTACTGAATCTATATACCTGCATTTTAATTTATTCAACATATTTTATTTTAGATTACTTTTTTTAAAAAAGCTATTGAAAAGTATCCTGGAAACTTTTATCTAAGTCAATGCCTAAAGCACACTGGTAAGTTTTTATTTATTGACATTCTACATAAAATGCATATTTAACATAATTTCTCATTCATCTAGAACACTTTCTCTTTTTATGATCTTCCCCTCTTTCCGCAAATAATTTCATATTACCACTTAATTAGGGGTTTTTTTTTTTTAATTAACACATATTTAGAACTTCATTTTTTAAGGAAAAAAATCACTTCAACCTCCTCTTTAGAGACTGAGCTGTAAGGATAATATTCTAACTTTCTCAAATTCATCTAGGAAGTAAGAGGAGTATAAATAAGCAATATCTGGATTATTAAAATGATTCACAGATCCCCCTGCTCCTCCTGTGCCCCTCTGTAGTCTATTCTCAGTACTAAAGGCAGAGGTCTGAACGGAGAGGCGGATCTTCTTACTCTGGCTGTAGATCCCCGTTTCCACGCAGGGAGAAGCAGAGCCCTTGGCAGTGAGTACTAGACCCTGTATAATAATGTGGTTCCAAGGTGCCCTGGGAAGAATCTTGCCTGAGAGCTTTTTTCCAGATGCCTCCCTTCTGCAGCAACTTTCTCCCAGCCATCCTGAGAGTAACTCCCTAACTCGTTTTAGTATTTTGTTCCAACATTGCCTTCTGGAAGACAGCATTCCTGACTGTTCTATTTAACACTGTCACTGCCATGACATTTGCAAGCCCAGTTCTTCTGTCCCTTATCTACTTTAGCTTTTCACACAGCTTTCATCCTATTCCAGCACAACACATAATTTTGTATAGATTATTGTTATTGATTATTGATTATCTTTTCTGTGCTGGAATGTAAGAGCCACAAGGGCAATAGTCTTTGTTTTGTTTATTGATGTATTACTAACATATCGTAGTTACTCTAAGGAGCGCTGTTCACTGAATGGCTCAGCATAAGTATATGTAATATCAACCAGCATCGTCACAAGCCTTATGTAATATGTTACTTAACAAAATTCTAGGATTTTAAGCCTTGTGGGTAAAGGCGAAGTATCTTCTGTTGTTCCGTGATATTGGGTGACTAACAACGTCTGGCCCATTGAAAATGTTAAACGTACATTTAATGAAGGGGAAAGTCAGTTCTTATTCCCATTGTTTCACAGACAAAGAAACAGATTTTAAAAGGCTAACATGCTCTCTCCAAACAGCTAATAAGGGAAAAAGATGAGGAGTCGAATATAGTTTTTGAATATAAAAGTCTAATTATAGTCATAAGTCTTTTGTTTTAAATTAGTTTAAAAAATAATCCAGCTACTTAAAACTGTGGCTGGTGATGCATAATTTTACCAATGACGAAGCTTGCTTAGCCTGTTGGTGGCAATAAAATGCTAATTTTGATGCTTTTTCATATTAATAATCAGGTGAGAAGAGCAAGGAAAAGTGCTAATGTTGTATATGCATCAGCTTATATTGCGGGTCACATGATTTGCATAACAGTCCTTCTGGACTCCCAACGATAGGCACACTCCTAACCTTTACATTCTTCTCCTGGAAAAATGCTAACATTTGATCTAATGTGCATATGCACTAATAATTTATTATGAAATACTGAAGGCAGTGACTAACTAATATCATGTTTGGAGCTCAAGGTGCCAGCAGCAAAAGAATGCAAATTAAAACCATTATTTCATCCTTATTCTGTATCAACGGGAGAAGGCCCGAAAAGTAACTGCCATCTGGAGCCAAAGGGTATTGTACTTTTTTGTGTATATTACAAAGTTCAGTTGTGCTTTTTAATATCCTATCACTTTTGGGGTAATTATTTTATTTATTTATTTATCTTTCTGGGTAATTATTTTAAATGTAAATACTAAATTCCTTAAAATTATAGTTGCAGTTTATAAGAACACAGCAATGCAGGTCATTATGAAGTTTTGGTTAAAAGCTTCTATGTTTTGTCAAAACTAGTTTGAGTTACTCATCATTTGGGGGGGAAGTGAACTAATTGGCAATAATCCTCCATTAGTTATTGTCCAAAACACCCAAGTTGACTAAATATGGGAGAGTCGTGAAGCATGGGACACATGCTTTGCTCTGGAAGGGAATATATACTATTTTTCCAGTCCACTATTTCTTGCAGTGAAATCCTCATTTATTTTGAGGAGTAGGCACTGTGAAAGAAAACATCATTTATTTGCAGACTATTTTTATTATGCAATTCTCCATAACTTAGGACTTTTTGGACTGTGCAATACAAAAATAAAGGCATTATTCTAATTTGAGCATTTTATTATCAAATGGAATTCTGGGGCGCCTGGGTGGCTCAGTCTGTTAAACATCTGCCTTCGGCTTGGGTCATGATCCCAGGGTTCTGGGATTGATCCCCGCATCGGGCTCCCTGCTCGGTGGGGAGCCTGCTTCCCCCTCTTCTTCTACTGCTCCCCCTGCCTGTGTTCTCTCTCTCTCTCTGTCAAGTAAATAAATAAAATCTTAAAAAAAATGGAATCTTTAGAGTTAACATTGAATGTGTTTCCGATAAGAACATTGTTCTCTGGTATTCTCTGTTGCTAATTAATGCAGAATTTTATTCTCTGGAAAATGAAAGAAGCAGGTGGGAAGATTGACATGATATTTCAAGGAGTCTGATTATTTTTCTTTCAAAAATGGAAAGACTGGCCATCTCTGCGGGGATGGCCATGGGGTTCCAGGGACAGCAGAGAGAGGGGTCTGCATCAGCTCCTGTGCAAACACTTGATTGACCCCGCAGAGTTCCACCCATACAGCAGGGTAGACAGGTCTTAGGCCTGGAAAGGTTTTGAAGTAGGTGTCAGCGTTAATGCACCGTGGTCTACACCAGCACAGCAGTGCTTCCCGTGGACTGTCCTAGCCATGCGGCTTCTGGCTTGTGGGCCAAGAGAAATAGCTGGAAAGGATAACACGATGCATGTGAAGACACTAATTAACTGGGTGTAATTAATTCTTAGACATCAATTGACTTCTGAATTATGTATGTTATAGCTGATAGTTTTGTTTTTATCTTTGGCAACTCTTTTCATGCCCATAAGTACAAAACGATAGTTTCTGCTGCCGTTCTGACATTGCGTTAATAAATCGACGGCTTTAGTTTGAAGGAGGCTATTCCTTTCTTTTATGTGTTTGAAGGGAAGGGGTCCAACTTATCTAACGTGCTTTAGATCTTTAACATACAAATCTGAAACCATATGGAAGATGCTTTAAAATAAATTTTATCTACTGATATCTCTGTCTATCTGTGTAGGCAAGAGGGCAGACCTGTTTTCATTGGTTCATCACGGCAGTGAAAGCTTAATTTCCAAAAGCATTACTAACTGAGAATCTAAGTAATATTGACATCACTTGGCCCATAGTCAAAACCTGTTCAAAATCGAAGGACATTTAAAAATCAATAAGAGAAATAATTCTTGCTAGGTTATTTTTATCAAATGTCTTCAAGCAGGGGTAGAAAATAAAATCATGATCAACGGTACAGTAAACACACCGAAACCCGTTTGTTCCTAATATAAAACAACTGACTGAACATTTAGTCCTGTAGTTAATGGACAAAAGATTTGCTGTCAGTCCCTGCTCCCCCTTCGAGTCCTCCCATTCGGTGAAGGGGTATATAATTTGGGGCAATATCACACTGTTGGTGTATCCACAGGTGACTGAATCTGAGAAACAGATTGGAGTGAACACTTCCATGAAGATCAGAAAAAAGCTTTGGACAGTCTTAGTGCACTAGGTCACATGAGCATCTCTCCAATGAGCAATTGGCAAGCTTGCCATGTTGATTGCCAACTGCTCTCATAGAGCAATTGATAACGGTCCTTATAAAGGTCATGGATTTACCACCTCCTGATGGGGACATCCTTCATTGCAGGTATTTGTCCCCCAGCTGCAGCTTTAAAAGGCTATCCTTTTTTTTGCCTTAACACATGCCATCTCTAGGTGGTGTGTTATCTGAAAGAAACAACACCCCTACAGTGCTGTAATGGGGATCCCTTGGTCAAAGGCAGTTGTGAGTCCTCAGACCACCATATTGGGTAAGGCCCTGAAGGCAGGAAATGCAAGATCATATCTAGAATATGTGCCGAATCCAAGTCAGAGTGAGGAATTGTCCCTGCTGGGTGAAAGGGGCCTGGTGTTATCAACTTGTCCACACCTAGAGGCAGTTTTGGTTTCTCTCAGGAATGGTGTTACATTACGGGATCAGCACTGGATTAAATTATTGGCAGTATGGACAATCACCAGTGCCAGTAGCTACAGCAGTCTTTGTCAGTGGGAGCACAAGTTGATGGGCCCACACACTGGCCCCAACACTGCCAAGGTGATTTTTGCGCCCATGAAGCCTTCATGAAAGTCCAAGAATGGACGATGACAGAGACTCTCTGACATCCGCTGGGCAGTTATTTCTGTCCACCTCCCTCGTGGTGGATGCTTTCTACTGGGCTTTTATTATGTGATACAAAGATATTTCACTTTGTGCCCACCACCATATGTCCATCCGTATGCCTCTTTACAGACAAAGGCAGTTTCATGCTCTTCAAGCCACAGATGTTGCTGAAAAACTGGATCTTTGTATGCATGAAAATGAACCTTGCTCCATATATCATACTTACAGAAATGAACTCAAAGAGGATCATAATACTAAATATAAAAATTAACCAACAATATTTTAAAAAGAAAACCTAGGATCTTGGGTTAGGCAACTATATTTTAGGTAAAACACCAAAAGCCTGAATCTTCATGGAAAAGATAGAGTAAATTGGACTTCATCAAAGCTCAAAACTTGGGCGCCTGGGTGGCTCAGTTGGTTAAGCGACTGCCTTCGGCTCAGGTCATGATCCTGGAGTCCCAGGATCGAGTCCCGCATCGGGCTCCCTGCTCGGCAGGGAGTCTGCTTCTCCCTCTGACCCTCCTCCCTCTCATGCTCTCTGTCTCTCATTCTCTCTCTCTCAAGTAAATAAATAAAATCTTTAAAAAAAAAAAAAAAAAAAGCTCAAAACTTGTGCTCTTCAAAAGATACTATTAAGAGAATGAAAAGACCTGCCAGAGACTGAAAGAAATATTTGCAGACCATATAGATGATGAAAGACTTGCATCTATAATGCATATAATTCAATAAGAAGAAAGTAAATAATCCAATGAAAAAACAGGCAAGAAATTTGAACAGATTTTATCACATATGTAAGGATGGCAATAAGCACATGAAAATGTATCTCAACATCATTAATAACTAAGGCAATGAAAATTAAAGCAACAGTGAGATGCCAATAAATCTGCATTAGAATAGCTAATATTAAAAAGACCTTACCAAATGTTGGTAAGGATATGGAGGACCTGAAATTCATACAGTGCTAGTGAATGTAAAATGTGATGACCTTTTGGAAAACAGTTTGGCAATTTCTTAAGAAGTTGAACATAACCTACCATGATCCAACCATTCCGCCCCTATGCACCCAAAAATAATGAAAGCACATGCCACACAAAGACGTGTGCATTAAGGTTCAATGTGACTATATTTAGAATAACCTAACCTGGAAGCGACCTAAATAGTCCCCACAAGTCAGTGAATACACAGACTGCGGGGTACCAAGAACACAGGATAGTACTTAGAACGGAAATGCCTGAGTTATTGTCACACGCAACATGGAGGCTTCCTAAAAAAACTATGTTCCATAAACAAAGGAGGACAAAAAGGGGCGGTGCTCTATGATTCCATTCAAATATAACTAAGGTGAAAAATAATCTCTTGATATGGATTTCTTTTTGAAAGGAGAGTGCAGAGAGACAAGAGGGAGATAGTGGTCAGAGGGAACATTTATGGATGATGAGTGTTTCCATTTGCTTGATTATGCTCATGCTTTTGCAGGCACATGCATGTGTGTGTGTATGTATGTCAAAACTTATCAGATCATATACCTTAAATATATAGCTTTTGTATATTAATTATGTCTCAATAAAGTTGTTTAAAAATTAAAATAAATCAGAAACCAAGAGCAACCAGCTCGGCATGACTTATCCTCTGTAATTTTCAAAGACTTTATTTTTTAAAGCAATTTAAGGTTTATATATATATACACACACACATATGTACATGCTATATATATGATGTATATGTAAACATTTAATCAAATGCGTCATTGTTATTATTTTTAACAAGTTGTAATGTGTTAGATCAATTAAGATTAAGAAAAATAAGTCTTCTTTTGTCTTCATTTATTCCTTCTTCAGTGTCTTCATTTATGTAGATCCAAGTTTCTTACCTATATTAATTTCCTTCTCTCTAAAGAATCTCTTTTAAAACATTTATTGCAAAGCAGGTAACAAATTCCATCAATTTTTGTTTGTCTGATAAAGCTTTCATTTCTCCTAAAATTCTGAAGGATAATTTTACAGGGTACAGAATTTAGGCTAATTTTTTGAACAACATTTGTGAACATTTCAAGTATTTAACTCCACTCTCATCTTGCTTCTTGGTTTCTGAGAAAAACTTGGATATAATTTTTATCTTTGTCTCTTTATAAGTAAGGTATTTTTTCCCTTCTGGTTTCCTATGGGATTTTTTTCTTTGTCTTTGATTTTCTGTAATTTGAAATTTATATACTTAAGTGTAGTTTCTTTTTCTTTCTTTCTTTTTCTTTCTTTCTTTCTTTCTTTCTTTCTTTCTTTCTTTCTTTCTTTCTTCTTTCTTTCTTCTTTCTTTTTTTTGGCTTTAATCCTACTTGGTATTCTCTGAGCTTCCTGGATCTGTGGTATGCAGTCTGACAGTAATTTGGGGAAATTCTGTCATTATTGCTTCAAATATTTCTTCTGTTCTTTCTTCTCTTTTCTCTCCTTCTAGTATTCCTATATGTGTATGTTACGCCATTCATTGTCCCCACAGTCCTTGGATCTCCTGTTCTGTTTTATTTAGTCTTTGTTCTCTTTGCACTCCAGTTTTTGAGGATTGTACTGAGCTATCCTCAGGCTCAGAGATTCTTTCCTCAGCCAGGTCCAGTCTACTAATAAACCCTTCAAAGACGCTCTTCATTTCTGTTACAAAGTTTTTGATCTCTAGCACTTCTTTGTCATTGATTAGAATATCCAGTTCTCCGCTCACATTGTCCATCTGTTCTTGCATGCTGTCTATTGTATCCATTAGAGTCATTTGCATATTAATCATAGTTGTCTTAAATTCCCAGCCTGATAATTCCAACATCCCTGCCACATCTGGTTTCTTTGCTTGCTCTGTCTCTTCAAATTTTGCTTTTTGCCTTTTGGTATGCCTTGTAATTAAAAAAAAATTTTTTTAAATTTATTTGTTTTTTACAGAGAGAGAGAGAGCACAAGCAGGGGGAGTGGGAGAGGGAGAAGCAGGCTCCCCACTGAGCAAGGAGTCTGATGCGGGGCTCGATCCCAGGACGCTGGGATCATGACCTGAGCCAAAGGCAGATGCTTAACAACTGAGCCACCCAGGCGTCCTTGCCTTGTAATTTTTACTGATAGCTGGACATGATGTATTGGATACAAGGAACTGATATAAATAGGCCTTTGGTGATATAAAGGTGAGCTACAGAGTGAGGGGAAGTGTTCTATAGTCCTGGGATTAAGTCTCACTCTTCAAGTGAAGGGGTGTGTCTGGACCATGAACATCATAAGTGTTTCTCAGTCTTTCCTCCCCCCTCAAGTAGGACAGGATGGCTAGAGTAGGCTGGAATTGGGTATTTTTCTTCCCCAGGTCCATTAGGCTCTGATAATACCCAGCAGATTAGATGCTGGCTGACTAGTTTCCCCTGTGTTAAGGCACTGTTAAGAACAGAGTGCTCTGGTGGATTTCAAAATGGTCCCTTCTATTTACTGTGAGAATCTAGTCAAGATCCTGGAGGTAAATCTCAAAACATTATGGTGCGTCCCGATGACAGGTTCCCCTGGAGTTTTTAACTCTCAGAATTGTTCAAGCTAAGCCTGTTGCAATTCATCAATTATGGTTCCAGCTTTCCTATCCTAGCGCTGGTCCCTGGGGTAGTTCCCAGCGGTTCTATCATTCTATATTTTCACCAAAAATTTTACCAAAGTTGTGCCTTTAGCATCTAATTTGAAAACTATCTTTTTGAGAGAGTCATAGTAACTGATTCTTCCAATATATTGTACTTAGTTTTCATGGAAACAATGACCTCTTCTTGCTTTCAAAGTTAATAAGCTTATAAAATATTTAATTCAACTTACTAATAACAATAACAAAGTCAGATGACATAATCAGGTTTTGAACAGATATAGCTGAATCTTAGTAAGCATGTAACTGATCTGTTAGGTCCAGGAGTAGATACTACTCCCAAGGAGTCCTGTACCTGTCATGAGAAGTGTTGTCCTTGGGCATCAGTAAGCCCAGTACTTACAGACTGAAGAGAAAACCAGTAAGTAATTTAAATACACTATACTTAGGAAATATTCCATTATGCTATGGTCCACAGTCTCATTAAGTATAGACTTAATACTAACCTTAAAACTTTGACTTTAGCTTTTATGGTACAACAGTTAATCATTTTTACCATTTGCTCTTTAACATGAGAACTAATTCATCACAGTGGTGCAGTGTTCAGAGATGAGATCAGGTCCTCCTTAACGCGTGTGCACTTTGTAGGTATTATTTACAACACACATCCAGTCAATGAAAAAGGAAATCTATACTATCACACATGGAATTGGAAGTAAGGGCCGGCCAACTGATATTTCACCATTTTAATCATGGCATCTCAAATCCTACAGAAGAATCATGTACATTAGAATAAATTTATGGAAGCCAAATCACTTTGGAATCTCTTCATTCTTTAAAAATATGCTTTGAACAAATGAATGTTAGATTAACAGCCAATCCCCTTAAATAGTTATACACTTTAAAAAGGAGGGGAAAAAAAGAAAAAGAAAAAGAAAAAATCAAAAGCCACCAATGCTATTAAAACAAAAATGCATATTTCAGGGCTTTTTCACCATTTTCAGTTTTCCTATGAAACAGTTGCCAAGGGAACCTCGTGCTAAACAAAACTGCTGTCAAATGTCATCAGTAAAGTGAGCTAAAATCACCCATGGGATTCTTCTCTTGCAGGCTTTATTCATTACTTTCTAAATCTGTAAAGCTATCATTTCCAGGGTTTCTTTTGAGTACTGACATAAAAAGAAACAATCATAATTTGTAAGAGTGTCAGTGAAAAATACTCTCCCTCCTCCCAGAAAGTGCTGTTCTCAAAGTGAGAAAAGATTACAGTGTGCATCTCCTATCATTCCCTCAAGAACCAGGAAATATTAGTAGTTGCTTTCAAAACAAAACAAAACAAAAAACATTTTGAAACTAAGTTAACGTAACCCTTTCATAACTATGGGAAAGAACTACCTATTGATGTATAGGAAAGGGAAAGACCCAGGATATGAAATATTTTTTGTTCTCATTTCATTACTTGCTCCGTGGCCTGAATTGTTTCTGGGAGAAATGTTCAGTCCCCAGGAAAGTATTATGAACTGCCCCCCTAGTAAAGTCTCAGAGCTGTAAAGCATCCAACATGGCCCTAAAGAAAAGCTAGAGACAAAGAAAAAAAGGAAAAGTCAAGTAAGAGTGTGTCATGCACTGTCTTTGATCAATTGTTCTATAACTTCCAAATTGCACTTATAATTGGAGGAAGTATAAAAGCTGGCCGAGGCATCCAGAGGGCATTGTGAGGGCATAGGATTTGAAGGCAGATTCAAAGTGCAGGTTATCAGGTCCGTGTTTCCTATCTCACTTAGTCTAAATGTTTCTAAATATTACTTTATTTAGTACAGTTTTTTGTCCTAAATCTAGGAATAACAGTTTTTCTCATTTAGAATGATATGATGACTCTACACTAAAAATTAGTAAATATTTAATAACTAGTAGATGCTACTAATATTATTAACATCATTGCTAAAATTTATAATAGATAGAGGATGGGTTATTTAAAATATCTTTAAATTTTTGGGACGCCTGGGTGGCTCAGTTGGTTTAGCGTCTGCCTTTGGCTAAGGTCATGATCTCTCAGTCCTGGAATGGAGCACCACATCGAGCTCCCTGCTCAGCGGGGGGCCTGCTTCTCCCTCTCCCTCTGCTGCTCCCCCTGCTGTGCTCTCTCTCTCTCTCAAATAAATAAAATCTTAAAAAAAATAAAATTCTTTAATTTTTTAAGTTAAATACTTTGAAAAATGCTAAAATTGTTTAAGCGATAAAACTACCATTGTAACTTATGTGATTCAGCTATTCTGTAGCAAAGCACTTGAAGTTATAGTCAAGGCATATAAAAATGAGTGCTTTCTTGTAATGAGACCATATCTCTGCGGAAATGTGAATACAATGATACAGAACCAGTACATTAAAATATTCTTTGGATCATCTGTCTTTATTACTTACAATAAAAGAGTTTAGCGCAGAAAATCTTCAGATCATAGAAAATCATAGTGACACTAAAATTATTTTTCTGTCATCAGGATACCTCGTTAGTCCCAGCATCACCCAACCCTTCGGACAGGTCACTATTAGCTCAAATATTGAAGAGGAGTATCCATCAATGTGCACTGGGAGAGGGTTCCCAGTTTTTCTATATAATACTTGAAAATGGAGATTTTGATAAACTTTTCTGGTGGTTTGGATAGGATCTTTACAAAGTGAGAAAATTGCAAAAACAGAGGAATGAGGGAACTGGGAATTAAGAGATCATTTTTGTAGAAAGCAATCACAAGCTATGATGAGATCAAATAGAGCACCAGACATTCCAAGTGAGAGAACCAGGAGAAAGAGTCATAAGTGGTTATGTTAACTCTTGCTGTCACTGCTGGTAATCTAAATTCAAATCATATGCAGGATAAAACTAGAAATCAATGATTTCTTCTGAGAGGTTTGTGGATGGATATAGATGTGTAAAAGTAAAACACTTAGACTTCAATATGCCTCTATATTTTTTAATTTATTGTATAAAAAATCCAGCTTATTTACTTTCAAATATTAAGTTCCGGTATAAATTGAAAATACGGAAAACAAAGTCAAGCAAAACAATTGATATATTAGTGTGCTTTCCTCCAGTTTTAATTTCATTGATAAACAAAATTTTTAATCCTGTGATTTTAATACTAAAAACATCTATGAAGTTATCCTGCTAAGCATGACAATGATTTGCACTGTCTTCCTCACTCACTGATTTAACTGGAAGAAGTGGCTCCATTGTCATCAATGGGCCAGTGGGTCCATCTTCCTCTCTGTTCTCATCAGAATCGTGGTCTAATCTGAACAAACAATATTTTAGTACTTTCAGTGTGATTTTATGCATTTTCATATAGTTTAAAACATGAATATATTTGCATATCATAATATGTTGGCAGGTAAAAGTCATCATATTATTCAGTCTAGATCAAAGCTCTGTAAATGCTTCAAATAACTTTCCAGTTTTACTTTGAAATGCCTTCTTTCTCTTCACGGTATGTTAATTGGGAAACTATTTTCCCTCACAATTATTTTACTTATCACCAGATTCTTAAAATAAGTAAATAAATAAAGCTCAACATTGTTAATCAACAGGGAAATGCAAATCAAAGCCACAATGAGATATCACCTCATACCTGTTAGAATGGCTAAAATCAAGAAGATAAGAAACAACAGGTATTGGTGTGGATGTGAAGAAAAAGGACCCCTCCGGCACTGTTAGTGGAAATGTAAATTGGTGCAGCCACAGTGGAAAACAGTATGGATGTTCCTCAAAAAGTTAAAAATAGAAATACCATATGATCCAATAATTCTACTATTAGGCATTTACCCAGGGAAAATGAAAACACTAACTCAAAAAGATATATGCACCCCTATGTTTATTGCAACATTATTTACAATAGCCAAGACGTGGAAGCAACCCAAGTGTCCATCAGTAGACAAATGGATAAGGAAGAAGAGGCATATATTTTATGGAATATTATACAACTATAAGAAAAAGGATGAGACCATACCATTTGAGAAAACATGGATGGACCTAGAGGGTATTACACTAAGTGAAATATGTCAAAACTGAGAAAGACAGATACCATATGATTCCTCTCATAAATGGAATCTAAAAAAATTATAAACAAAAAGTAGAATCAGAACTATAAATACAGAGAACAAACTTAGAGTTGCCAGAGGGGAGGTGGGTGGGAGGTTAAGCAAAATGGGTGAAAAGGAGAGGGAGATACAGATCTCCAGTTATGGAATAAGTAAGTCGTGAGAATAAAAAGCAGAGAATAAGGAATAAAGTCAGTGGTATTGTGAGAGCAATGTAACGGGACAGATGGTAGCTACACTTCTGAACAAAGCATCATGTATAAACTTGTCAAATGACTAACTTGTACACCTGAAACTAATGTAATACTGTGTGTCTACTCAAATTAAAAAAAAAATGCTTGTGTAACAGTAATAATGTAAAAAAATAGAAATCGTTAGGTATTTCAGTTCAAATTGAGATTTTTTAATGATATGAATCAACATTATAGACAAAATTAATGAAGATTTCAGACTTCTGATAAATTTTATTTGTAATAATCATTACCACACTTGCTAGTCTATAAAAAGAGCTGTCAGTTATAGTTCCACAATGAACTTGTGACTTATGAAACATTTTTAAAAAGAGGAAAGATATAAATGTGCAACCCAGGAAAAAATTCAATTAATTTATTCTTTCTTTTATAAAAAAAAGCTTTTCCCCCAAACTATGGCATTTGTACATTAGAAAGTAGTGCAGGGGCGCTTGGGTGGCTCAGTCATTAAGCGTCTGCCTTTGGCTCAGGTCATGATCCCGGAGTCCTGGGATCGAGCGCCACATCGGGCTCCCTGCTCTGTGGGAAGCCTGCTTCTTCCTCTCCTACTCCCCCTGCTTGTGTTCCTTCTCTTTCTGTGTCTTTCTCTGCCAAATAAATAGATAAAGTCTTTAAAAAAAAGTACTGCAAAAATAGATGAAAAAATAAATATAATAAAAACATTGGTCTCATAAATCATGCATAATCTTAGTTAAATTCAGTTAAATATAAGTGATTTTAGCAAATGTAAGGGAGTTTTAAAAATGTTTATTTAAATATTAGTTTACTTATGTGTTCTGGTAAGCGCTGTGAATTGTGCAGGACTGTTGAATCTCAGATCTGTACCTCTGAAACAAATAATGCAATATATGTTAAGAAAGAAAAAAAGAAGAAGAATGTAGCAGGAGGGGAAGAATGAAGGGGGGGAAATCGGAGGGGGAGAAGAACCATGAGAGACGATGGACTCTGAAAAACAAACTGAGGGTTCTAGAGGGGAGGGGGGTGGGAGGATGGGTTAGCCTGGTGATGGGTATTGAGGAGGGCACGTTCTGCATGGAGCACTGGGTGTTATGCACAGACAATGAATCATGGAACACTATATCTAAAACTAATGATGTAATGTACGGGGATTAACATAACAATAAAAAAAAATTAAAAAAAAAAAAAATATTAGTTTACTAAATATTCTTATGAAAAACAGCTTTAATATTTATGTAGCACTCCCATGATCAAAAGCATGTTTAAGATACTGTCTTATTATTCACATTCCATCTGTTTCCCAGGCCTGGAGCTCCTAAGTCACCTAGGCGGTAGGAGAACAAGGTCTAATTCAGACCTGTGGGATTCTTCTGCCTATTAACTGTAAAGTGTGGGAAAATGACTTTTCTGGGCCTTACCTCTTTTTAATGAATTGGTGATAATAAAATCTAGATCTTAGATTTGTTCTGGGTATTAAATTAGTTAATATTGTAAAGCTAGTAGACCTGTGATTGACAAGTAGTAAACATTTATTTTAAAACGCTGTAATGGAGTTTTTTAGCTAAAAGTTAGGACAAGTCCGAGATTACTTATTGAAAAGAAATGACTAAAGACATTTATCAAAGTACATCGTAGGTGAAAAAGCATCCAGAGTATGTATCCTACTTTGCACTCCTACCAGCAGCAAACAAAATGTTGCCTGTTCCTCAACATTCTATTGGAATTTCATTTCCTTTCTAATAAGGAAAATCTTTTAAATCCCCTGTATTGATTTGATAAAAACGTTCAACAATTTTTACATACGCTTATTAGAATCTGCATCCTTTTTCTTGTCATTCCTACAGCTTTTCTCTTGAAGTCCACGATGTCTTGTAGGCGACTGTGAAGTTGCCTCTACCCACCTATCTATCCAATTTTCAAAAGCTATGAACGCCTTCCCTGCTATTGTGTTGGAACTCCTCTTGCCTAAATTTTTTAGCTTCTCTTTCAAAATGTATGATGTATAGAAATACTTAATTATAGAGAATTGATGTTATTGCTTTAGGTCGTCCTGCCTTTGTTATTGTGAATCATGATTATTAAATATACTCCAACCAAAACTTACATACATATCCATGTGCATCCATTTCTGATAAATGTTGGTTTGACTCCTCTTTATTTTAAATTTGTTTAAGATTTTTTTATTTATTCATTTGACAGAGAATGAGAGAGCACAAGCAGGGGGAGCAGCAGAAGGAGAGGGAGAAGCAGGTACCCGCTGAGCACGAGCCCCATGCAGAACTCGATCCCGGGACCCTCGGATCATGATCTGAGCTGAAGGCAGATGCTTAACCAACTGAACCACCCAGGCGCCCCTTTTTAAAATTTTGTATAGGATTTGTCGTGTTGAATATTTTGAAAAGAGTAATTTATTCTTTTTTTTTTTTTTTTGGTTCTTGAGCTCGATATATTTCTTTTTCTCATTAAAGGTTCAAAAAGAAAAGCGGTTTCTCTTCGCTGCAAATATACATTAAAATAGAGTCTCTGTACAGCCAAAGGCTCTGGGCCCTGGCTTGCCCTGTGTCCCTGCACCTCCCTGGCCAAACCCAAAAATAAATATAGTGTGATTGCTCTGCGGGGCATAGAGG
This sequence comes from Phoca vitulina, assembly GCF_004348235.1. Taxonomy (NCBI): domain Eukaryota; kingdom Metazoa; phylum Chordata; class Mammalia; order Carnivora; family Phocidae; genus Phoca; species Phoca vitulina. The sequence continues at coordinate 6,133,647 of NW_022589730.1, read as the reverse complement.
TAGTGCTCTCCCTACCCCCTGAGGAGGCTGGGTGGGAGCTGACAGGGGGCCCTGGCCACCCCAGGGTCCAGGGGCTGGAGCCTGCTTGGAGTTATTGCTTCAAGGGGGGGGGCAGTAAAGCCCAATGCAAATGATGAAGAGGAGCGAAGGGGGCAGGGGCCTTTGCTCTCCAAATCTCCCTCTGCTCTGGAGAGGGTGTTGGATTAAGCAGCAGCCAAAGCATCACCCACTGGGAGACTGTGGCCTCCACTCCCTTCCCTCCCTGAGGTCAGGCTTCTGCCCCCCCCACCACATCCCCTGCAGCCCCCTATGGCTTCCACAAGGCCCCTACACTCTGGGGGCACGTTATGGCTTGCAAGGGGCAGCACTGTGCCCAGAGGCTGGGCACACACATTCCCAGCTTCTAAGACCCCGTGGGAGCGGGGAGGGGAGGGCGTAGGGCCTGCTCCCAGGGGCTGATAGTATTGCCCTGGCACTGCCCAGACCCCAGCTCTGCCCCCTTGGGGCTGACACCGTACTGGGCGGGTCCTGCCAGCACCCCCACCCATGCCCACCCCTTGCCTCAGTCCATCATGGCCTCGAGCATCTCCAAGAGCAGCCTGTGCCCTCCAGCTTCCCGCCATAGAAATGGGCCAGCATCTTGCCCGCTGTCTGGCGAAGGAGCGGAAGTGTGAGCAGCAGCTGCCCGCCCGCCGCCGCTCAGCACCCCTCAGGGGCCCGCCCGGCCTGCTTCAGGCCTCGGGTAGAGCTTCTGGCAGCCGCTCCACAGCCTCGGCATCCTCAAGGTGCACAGTCTGACCTGGCCAGGGCAGGGCCTTCAGCAGGACGTACTCCTCACGCTCCAGCCTCAGGGCCCACAGTCCCTCACCAGCTGCTGCAATGCAGCCCCTAGCTCCCCCAAGCTGGCGGCGCGCGCCCCCTCTTCATCCAGGACCAGGTCCTCGGCGAAGGCCAGCTCCTCCTGCGGTGGCAGTGAGCGCTGGGCCACACCCAACACCGAGACCTCCATCCACACGCTCTGCGGGACTGACAGCTGGTCAGACAGTGACAGTGACGACAAGCCTGGGATGCTCTTGGCCCAGCTGATGGTGACCGCAATCTCTCGGTCGGCACTTGGTGAAACGACAGGCCTGGCAGGCCTTGCGTCTCCGCTTGGGGATCTCGCACTCGTTGGAGGCCGGACAGCTGTACTCGATGCTCCCCTGGGTGGTCCTCTTGAAGCAAGCTTTGCAGGCCTCCCAGGACGCCACACCATAGTGGTAGCCGAGGCCACATCCCCACAGGCCAGGCAGAGGCTTTTGGGTGGGGAGCTGAGCACCAGCTTCCCACCACCCTGCTGGCCAGGCCCAGCCCCCTCCCCATCCTCCTCTCCCTTGTGGCCTGGGAGGCAGCGGGTGGAAGCTGGCCCAGGGGCCAGGGCCATGGGGGGCTCGGTCTCGGTCTCCAAGGAACCCTTTGGGCTGTCAGGGCTGGCTGGCTCTGCCTTGATGTAGAGAGGCTCAATGCCCACCACCTGGCTGGACATGGCGCTGGTCACCTGGGGCTCCCGCAGGGCAGGCGGGCAGGCATGGGGGCCGAGGGGGCAGGCATGGGGGCCGAGCGGCCTGGAGCGCTGGGGTGAGCCTGGGGCCGGGAACGGCCCTCCTCCACCGCCTCCTTGGGCCGCACTGCCCGGCCGGGCTTGTAGGACACAAAAGGTAAAAGGAGTAATTTATTCTTACACAATCTTTAATGAGGGACTAGCCAGTTGTACAGTCACTTTCTATATAATAAACCATGGAGAACTATATTAAAATAATCACATAAGGAGGCCAAATAGAATTATTCTGTAACAATGCTGAATTATTAGAAAACGTATGGATATAACTATATAAATATATTAACTGTTTAAAATACATATTCACATACTATTTTGAAATGTGTTTTCTTCTTGATAGATAGTAAAATGTAAGAAACTATTGCAATCATCCAGGCAAAATATGATACAGGCCTCAATTAGAACAGCTTTAGCAATAGAAATGGAGGCACCAGAATCCTGACTGGAGAAGGGGAAAAGAGGACAAGCCATGCGTGCTCGCATTTTAGAATGGCTGTACATTGCTAACATTTAAAGAGTTTCTGATGATTCTTCAATCAGGGAAGGATGCGGGACAGAAAGAAAAGGTGGACTGTCCTGTGCTCACATGCTGAGGGACTGACTGCACTTCTTTTGACCACAACGGAAGAGCAATTTCAGCCAAACAAAGCAGTAACTTCGGTCTTCGGGACAAACTGTGCTAGACTGCACACCCTCTCAGCAGCATTCCAGCTCATTACGTGGCCCACGGGTCAGTGTAATCAATAACACTCACCATCTGTCCTTCTGTTTTAACTAGATTTTTCTTATTAACTAGGTGCCAAAATCATGAGTTTCAGTACTGCTGAACGAACGCATTTATCCAGGAGGCATATATTTATCATGGGCCAGCTATCAGTCACTGCTTCAAGTCTGGGGGAGCCAGGAGCTAACAAAACAGGCAAAAAATCTCTGCCTTTAGATGGTTATGGTTGGGAGGAAACACGTAGTACTAAAAAAGTAAATACATGGAATGCATTGTACTGTGGATGTGACAATGATATGTTCCACGGAGAAAAGCAGGATTAGGGAGGAATGTTCAGGAGGACGGGAGGATAAGGTCTTGTGATGACCACGGCAATTTTAAATATGTAAATAAGGGAAGACCTAGCAGGAACAGGGATGTTGCAGCAGATGCTCTAAGCCTTTGGGGATGGGGCTGTGTGGAGCTGGAGTGGGTACGGTTACAGTGGGGCTGAAAGAGAAGCAAATGCGAACGCCCTGCAAGGTGAGGGTGCCTGGGGGTTTCAAGAAAGGTGAGGAGGCCAGCGTGGCCTGAGCACAAGGACAGCAGAGGTGCCAGTGAGCCATGAGCTCAGAGCGAGTAATGGAAGTGGACATCTATGTGCATTCAGCATACAGGGAAAACTGAAAACTTTAATGGCAGTCGTCCAAAATATGGGTGCTCAGAGGCAAAATTCCCTGCTCTCTGCTCCACTGATAATTATTAATATCAAAGGCCAAATTAAACAATGTTGATGGGTAGGAGGCCTGAAGACCTCCAAAGTATTAACTTTACTGTAAAGCCGGGTAAATGGGAGGCAGCTTAACCCATCAGCTCAATGAAGAAGAGAAATGTAATTTACATCGTTGGAAAAATGTATTTTTACTTCTAAGTATTGAGTATTTCATAAGCACAGCTATTTGGAAGTCCCTAGCAGGTGGTCTGAAAAAAATCAGGAAAAAAATTCTATTAATGACAATGTACTCTGAAAAACATTTCAATTAATGAAAGTATACTAAAATTATATTTTAATAAAAAGATTTCCATAGTACAAAAAACATTTGTATTTGGAAAAAATAGGAAATTTAGTTCGATAAACATCATTTAGGTTTTCATTATTTACAATATCTTTAGATAAATGCAAGACTCTATGTTGATAATATGGACTAAAAGCACTAACGTACTTTCATATGCATATCACTCATAGTGATGATCATGGTGGTCCCGCAGTATGAAAAACCACGGTAACAGAGCCACTCAGAGCATTCTATCCACTGGAACTTGTATCTGTGTGGGTATGCTTCCTATCCTATCTCAACAAATTATAATTCTGATTCCCTATCATTTCTAAATACGATATATTTAAGAAAAAGTAGGTGAGACTAAATAAAGCAGGATACTTCTTTGCTTCTGATTTAATAAAATTTGTGATAGACAAAATGAGAAAGGATATCCCATGTCACCCTGATTTTAAAGAGTACAATATATTAGAGATAATCACATTTCCCCACAATTCCTGTACTATTTATAGTGTTAATGCCCTACTTCACAAAATAAGGTATTTCTGCAAAATAACTAACTTCAAAAACTATTTTTGAAGTTTGACAAACATTGGCTCATACAAAAATATTTCCTGTAGAACTGAATATTTTAAAATGTTCGTACATCGGTGGTCTAAGTTTGAGAGTAAGAAAGTGAGTGAAAGAAATCAAGAAATGCCTCTCCTAACTAGAGAAAACCTGATTCTGAGTCTAGCAAAAGCTAAATATGAATTCCAAACACATAATCTTTAACCATATGAAATGCAGTTAACACATTTATTCTTTATTGTATTTGTTTCAGAGGATAGTCATGAATTTTTCCAAATGTTTAGAGTTGTCTGAAGGAAGCACACTTTTTTAAAAAAGGTTTATTTTTCAATATATTGTTATTTCAAGTGAGTTAAATGTCAATTTGGGGGGAGAAAATATAGCTATAAATATGAAAAGGCATATAAAATAGTACTCAAAAGCAAGATGAACTATATTAAGTCTAAAATATTATCAATTTTATTCTTTTGAATATATTTCCAAATATGATTTGCTCAAAGATTATTTTCTTGTTGAGACTCAATTTCTATTTAGACAGAGAAAAAGCTCTTATGGGGAATACAATACAGCACAATTGCTTCAAATTATACCAACTCATATATTGGTATTTTGCTAGGAAAAATCAATGGCAGCAACCAATTCTTTACAATAGTTTCATTAAAAATCACCTCTGCGGTCTGATATTTTCTTTCTGAAGTCAAAGGAAAAGAACACTCTTATTTTATGTTTTCTGACCAACCACCAGCTTCAATTAAAATCCTTAGCTGGATACATTCACTCTGAAGGAGAGGAAATCAAAATATATTGCTTATCCTGCTCTAAACCAATAGCTGGGATTCCTGGAATTACTTCAGTGGCTTAATTATTGACACACTTAGATCCCGATATTATTTGCCCCTCATGGCATCTGAAAAATCAAGCAAAATCATATAAAACATATTTTATTTATTTATTTGGTGGTTTAGATAAGTAGTTATGAGGAAGATATTTGCTCCTAGGATTGTTTCCCCAGGAAGTAGTCAAATGTTTTATCTCGAAATTGAGAATTTTAGTTATTCATTCAAGAATGCTCAATTCTAGCACTATGCTGGGCAGTGGTGAAACCATGTTGAATTAAACAGAGGAGTTAATAGATGCATTTGGCTTCTTAGCTATGATTATATATTAGGGAAGAAAACAGCCAGTAAGGGAATGTGACAAATAAATATAAAATTTAAACTCCAAAAATAATATCCCAGATGGTTATGCTATGTCATGAGACCATATAATGAGATAATTTGGACTCAAGGCAAGAAAGTTTGGGGGGAAATTTCTCTGAGAAAGTGATGATGGGTAGGAAGAAGAGCAGGAGGTAACCAGGCAAATAGAAAGTGAACTGTTTCAGGAAGAAACAGATGACACGGAATTCAAGGACTGGGAAACGGTCCATGGGGCATAAGGAGGGCAGACTGGCCATGTACGAGCAAGCAGTGGATAGGGCATGGCACCTGTCGGCCAGTACAAGCTGCACTGATATTTAAATTTTCAATCAAAAAGCAATGGGTATTACATCAGAGGTTTTGTCATAATCAGACCTGCAATTTGAAAAGAGCATTTGAAACAGCAGTATGGATAACAGCTGCTGGTCACCTGCTCTGTGGTGACAGGCCTACCCTGACCAGTTGACGTTCAGGCCAGTGACCGACACACCCTGACTCTTCACCACGTCCCAACGTGGACTAAAAGCTGTCCATGAGATCTGGCTTCCTGAGGAGCTTTAAAAGGTGATCCACAGTGTTTTTTAAAACTGCAGGGGAGGGCGCCTGGGTGGCTCAGTTGGTTAAGCGTCTGCCTTCGGCTCAGGTCATGATCCTGGAGTCGTGGGATCGGGTCCCGCATCGGGCTCCCTGCTCAGCGGGGAGTCTGCTTCTCCCCCTGACCCTCCCCCCTCTCATACTCTCTCTCTCTATCTCATTCTCTCTCTCAAATAAATAAATAAAATCTTTAAAAAATAAAAATAAAATAAATAAAATAAAATTCCAGGGGAGTTAAAGCCACATGGGGGAAAAAGAAGGCAGCTAAGTTACCGTCTTCCGGTTTCCTGTCATCCATGCACTACTCACACACCATCTCCCCATGCAACCGGGTCAGCAGCCACCAGAAGATACAGACCTAGCAGCAGCCTGCACCTCCGGAGGCTTGCTTTGAGGCAGAGGTCAGCAGGTGATGTCAGACTCATGGGGCTTCATCTCTGCAATGAAGCATCATTCCATTCCTTGAGGCGAATCAGCTTTCCCGGAAAGTTGAGAGATATTAAAAAGACAAACTTTTATAAAGTAAAATCAACAAGACTCAACGATAGACTGGATTTGGGGAGAGAAAACTGATGTGACAGGATGAACACACGTGAGAGAACTGAGTGAAGGAAGACAGGATAGACCAGGCTGTGGAGCATAGCACCGATGCCATCTTGGATGTGTTGAGCTTGGTGGGAACAGCCCATGGATTTGAAGCCTGGTGGGTAGGTTTTAGCTGGAGACACAAAGGTGTACGTCTGCATATAGGCTGTGAATGCAGCCGCCAGTGTGCCTAGTGGGCTCGCTTGGAGCCACACGGGAAAATAGCCCAAAGCGATCAGTCGTCAAGGAGGTCCAACATGTATACTTGGAGTAAAGCCTGACAATGTTTCACATCATTCAGTAGCAAGAAAAAAACCAATCAATCAATTAATTAAAACTAAATCAGGCAAATGAAGAAAATGTATCAAAAATGAACAATTGGTATATCTGGGTGAAAGGTATACAGCTGCTCATGGTTTCATTTTTTTCAACATTTCTCTAAGTTTCCTTTTCTTTTTTTTAATAAAAAGAGAAAGAGCGTATAGTTAACATGAGCACATACTGTTCTACTATTTATTTAGAAGAAAAATGACCATGGTGGTTAATTTTCTATGTCAACTAGACTGGACCAAAGGGTGTCCAAATAGCTGGTAAAACATTATTTCTGGATGTGTGTGCAAGGGTATCTCTGGAAAACATTAGCATTTGAATCAGCGGACTCACTAAAGTAGACTGACTTCCCTCATGTGGATGGGCTTCATCCAACTCACCCAGGGCCCGAATAAAACAAAAAGGCAGAGGAAGAAGGCTTCATTTTGCCCCCTGCGTGCCTGCCTCTGCTGGGACGGTGGTTTCCTGCCCTTGAACTGAGATGTACACCATCAGCTCCCCTGATTCTCAGACTCAGACCGGACTACACCACCAGCTCTCCTGGGTCGTCGGTTTGCAGGCGGCCAGCTGTGGGACTTCTCAGCCTCCATAATCATGGGAGCTAATTCCTCATAATAAATCCTCGATGAATATGTGAACAGGGGGGAAGACAGACTGATTATGGGAAGCTCTTCAGAAAAGTTTGCTTACAGCATTTATAAAACTGCCTTAAAAAGCTAAGTTATTCAAATTATTAAATGTTAACAAAAGTATCATTAAACAGCATAGAAAAAATAATTTGTAATTGTATTTTAATATATGTTTTTAAAATCTATGAATTACTCTTTTGTGTGGTAGTCAATGGAGGCAATTCTGTCAAAAAAAAAAAAAAACAGAGAAGAAAAAAACGAAAAAGCTACATCATCCATATTATAGTCAACCCTTGAACAACATGAGGATTAGGGGCACCAACCCCCGACCTGATCAAAAATCCACATATAACTTCTGACTCCCTGAAGACTTAACTACCAACAGCCTACTGTTGACCTTACTGATAACATAAACAACCAATTAATATGTATTTTGTATGTTTTATATATATATATATATATTATACACTGTATTCTTAAAGTCAGCTAGAGAAGAGAAAACATTATTAAGAAAATTAAAGGAAGAGAAAGTATATTTACAGTACTGTACTGTATTAAAGAAATCTATATATAAGTGAGCCCACATAGTTCAGACCCCTATTGTTTCAGGGGCAACTATGTATATGGCCACCATACATGACATGTGAGAAAAGTCCTTAGCAACACTACAATCTACCTAGACATATAAGTCCACTAAAATAAAAAATAAAATTAATTGCATGTTATAAAACTTATTTGATAAGCATATATCATTGTTAGATTATTCCAAGGGACAATTAATTTTTCTGGAAAAATATGATTTAAAAAAAAAAAAACCCACTATATTTTGTTATAGCTATGGCCGTTCCAAAGGCAGATGTATCCAAAGACAGACAGCAGTCCCAATTAGTGTCTGACCCAGGTCAAATCACTTTTTTGGTAGCTGCTTAATGAGCAAAGTAATACAAAATGTCCTCAAAGATGTTGGAACAATAGTTGCAAGCCCATGAACCGACATTTAGAAAACTTGTCAAAATTAATAGAAAAGGTATTGCATTAAGTTCTAGTTATGACATTGTTTAGTAAAAAGATCTCATCTTCATAGTTAAACTCATTTTTACCCAAATCATTCAAGTAAATTAGTTTGGGCAATGTAACATCACATATTTATTGAAGTAAGCTATGACAACAGTTTTAATGGAGAGTGTCCAAGGATTTGCTAGCAGTCGGCCAATCAAACCAAATAGCATAATTGAGGTGAAACCTTTGTATATCGAGGACACCATATTTTAAAATACGCAAAGATCTAACTAGGAATACATAACCTGAGAACATGTATCATAAAATTTTCTTTCTAGTCACTGCTTATTGAGCGTGAATCAAAAAGGTTTAAAATTTTCTATGTTTGCAATTAGCACATCAGTCTTATGTACCATTTTCACCTAAATGAGCATTGGTGTAAAGAGAAGTGCTATTGTGTTTCACATTGTCTATAAGTCACTAAAGACTAATTTATAATGAATATAGAGCAATACCTATATTATATTTATTTAATTTCTTTATACGTTTATTAGTACATTTAGGTTGTAATTGTTTTCATTGTTTAGAACAGCTTCATGAGGAACTGAATAATGTAATCAGAATTTTTAGATCTACGGGGGATCTTAGAGATCATTTCATTTCACATAGGCAAGGGGGAAAAAAAAAGCCTGGAGAGGTTGAATGAGTTTTCCCAGTAACCACGGTTATTGAAATGATCCAAGACTAACTACACCAATTGGCGCTTCATTTTATTTCAAATCCAGTACTAACAAAATACAACTGTAGGCAGAAGGTAAATTGTGTCCCGAAGCTGGGTGATATCCACATCACCTCTGGGAAAAAAATCCACTGCTATTGTTATGGCAAAACAACATCACTGCAACCAAGTTATTACGGTCTCATTGCCCAGAGGAACAGAATAGAAACTCCAGAAGGCCCTGTTGAGGATTCCATTCCTGTTTATAGAGATCCTAAATAATAGGCTCTTTTTTTTTTATTTTTTAACACCTTAAATATATTTATTATCATAAGTACTTTTTCATTTTAATGCACCACCATTACATGCCATATTTTCCCATTGATGACGTTATCAAAAGGATACTTTTATAATTTCTTACAAATCAATATTACTAAACAGTTAAACATTAGACTTCCAAGAACAGTTGCACCAAACTACAAGGCAGCTTAAATACGAATTCATTCAACATTGCGTCCTTCTGCCTAACCAGCAAATGAGAAGTTAACGTCACCTTCATTCTTTTCCCTCTGGTTCTCTATATCCATTTTGAAGTCTGATGAGCCATTTGAAAGCAATACTTCACAGAACAAATGACAGAAATAAGTAGAGTTCTGGAAACCACCTGCTTTTTTTCTATAAAATACCCTATCCTATTTTTAATAGTTTTTCACATAGTATAGAAAAGGAAGGAAAAACTTCGTTTCTGTTCTATAAAGCACTTTACTTAGTTTTATTCATGTTACTTTCAAAGACATTCTATTTAATAAAAATATCCATACTTTCTAGATTAAAAACATAGAATGTGTAAATTAAGTTAGAAAAAATAAAGAATATATATTTGATACTAAGAATATCACTAATGTCCTCAAATGAAAAAAGGTAAGCTCTTTTATAATTTGAGTACCACAATTTATTTGACAAATTCTAATTTCTGATTTTGTGGTTACAACTCAATTTTCCATTATTCATTAAATATAAAACAGAATAAAAAGGAACCACCAAAAAGCCCCATGATATTAGATGAGCCACTGTGCCACATTATAAATTCTCTTGAGTCTTTTATTTAAATAATATATCATTTTAGAGAGGAAATTATAATTCAGTGTTAATTTACACATTAGTTAATATATTTGAACCTAGAAATGGCTATTATTTAATATAATTAATGATTATGCTATTTAATATAATTCACAAAAAAGTCATGAAATAGATAATACCACTTTTATCAACAGAGAAAAATAACAATTCTCAAGGAATTGATTGATTGATTGATTTAAAAGATCTATTTACTTATTTGAGAGAGAGATAGAGAAAGAGCAGGGTGGAGGGGCAGAGGAAGAGGGAGAGACAGTCTCAAGCAGATTCTGCGCTGAGTGTGGAGCCCGTCATGGGGCTCGATCCCACCACCCCAAGATCACAACTCGAGCCAAAACCAAGAGTCAGATGATTCCCAAGCACCGCCTCAAGGAATTTAAATACTTAGTTCAAAGTCATGCGGCTCTTTTATTGTGGAATTTAGATTTAAACCCACGCATTTCTGACTATATGTGTTTTCTGCCCAATATAATATTCTAAAATCTTATTCTAAGATGTACTATTGATTATTGTTCATTGTGTGACTATATACATTTTGATTATTCATTCACTTAGTGGCAGACATTTGGATTACTTCCAGTTTGGGATTATTACCAATAAAGAATCTACCAACAAGGATATACAAATCTCGGTGTGGAAATGATACTATGGTCAGGTCTAAAGGCTCTTATTGCCTCAGCAGTAGACTTGGGGGAGGATGTGATCCTCTATGCATTTGTTTTTTTTTTCCTAGAAAAAGCCATTTTTCGTAGAAATTCCATTTGGGTGTCATTCTCTTTTCTGGGAGTGTTTCCAAAATGTTGAATGGGAGTCTCTAAAGTTCTAGAGACATGCCTACCACCCAATCCCTTGTATATATCTCATACTGTGAACAGTCTCTATTCTACAGGAAAACACAACACAAACACACAATCAAAACTTTTTGTAAGCTGCTCTGTTTTATGCAAAACTTATCTTTTGGTGGGCTTGGGCTCTGGGGGGTCCTGCCCAGCAAGGACACTTTTCTGTGCAAGATCCCTGGTGACTGTCAATTGCAGGGCAGACTATAGAGTTGAAGGGCCAAAAGAGGCATATAGGGGAAAACACTGGGAAATATCATTTAGCAATATTTGAATAAATGTTTTAAGAACAAGCATTTGTTCCTAATTTTACATTTATATATATTTACAAAGCATTTTAAGGAAAAAATAATAGGAGTCAGGAGTCAGTGAGGTTTTTTTTTTTTCCTTTAGAAACAGTTCATATATTATTTAAATTTGAGTCTTTTCAAAGTATTAGAGGGATTCCTCAATGGTTGTAACCTTACATTTTTAAGGAAGGCTTTTGCCAGTGAAGGAATTTATAATCTGGAGTAGATAACTATGATAATGGACATTCCAGGAAGCAAAAGTAATACTTAAAATGTTTTAAAAGTGGATCAATATTAGACTCAATAATTGAAAATAGACAGTGAATATCAACCATTGGTGAGGCCATACTAATGAACTGCAGTTGAACATCAGCCCTGCCTAAGGGTATTCAGAGTTGATAACATGTTTTTTTCTTGTATGTTTTAACTAATACAACTTAGCATGGCCAGAGCCAGTATTTTTGGTCATCATGCTGGCTGATGAGCATCAGAACTGTTTGTTATCCCATCAGAAGCTAGTCTTTGGAGTCCAAGAAGTTATGAATTGGTCATCCTGGCGATGAGGGAATAGAAGGTAAGCTGATGACAAAGCAGAAGCTGACACCCCACAACGCCTCCCCTCCATGGGATGTATGTGACATTCCTCAGGCACTCCTGGCTGCCCTAAAGCTAAGGAAAGGAAAAACAAATAGTTAACTTATAGAGATCACAATCCTGCAAGACAGGAGTCTTAGAACCTACAAGAACAAAGCATTTCTATCAATAACCTAGCTTCCAGAAGGAAATGTAGATAGAATTAAATGTCTTTATGACCTGCAGCCCATTGACAGATAATTGAAGTGGGCAGAGTGTAATGTTCCTCCAGGAAGTTCCCAATTATCTTCATGTTAATGCCTTGCTAGGGGGGTAAACAACCTTAACTTGACCATGGCCAGGCCTCTGGTATCCTGGGAGTCTTCTTTAACATATGAAACATATGAAAATCCTTTTGAAAATCTCTCTTTTCCTTACCTCCCCCAACTCTCAAGGATATAAACAGCTACCCCTCACAACCCCGGTGTAACATGGGTCCTGTCTCCGTGCTTTAATAAGCCACCATTTTGCACCAAAGATGTCTCAAGAATTCTTTCTTTGTTGTGGCTCCGGACCTCACCCCACGGAACCTCACCTATATTCCAAAACCCCATCACTGGTGTCTTCGGCATTATCTCCTAGACTTGTTCCAGGGTAAGTGATCATTCCTGAAAGCAGAAGAATATTCATTTTTCACTTCTCAAGTTTTTAAAATCTATTTTCACAGGTCTATCATTCTCTTAGACATAGTGTCTCTTACCTAAACTTGTTAACCAACCAAGGACAGAGGATAATTTTGAACTTTTAAATAAATTAGGAGGTAATTTGGAACTGGGAATTAGACCTTATAAAAGCAAAATGTTTTATCTCAGATACTATCTCCCTTCCTTCTTATCCAGATTTCAATTTGCAGAGTTTTAAGCCTTCATCACTCCTCGGATCCTCTGTGTTCTTTTATCCCCATTTCTCATGGCGCTGCTGAGCAGCACAGCAGGTGGTTTATGTAGGCTCAAGATCTTTCAAAAGAGCAGTTATCACATTTTTCAACAGCTCAGGTAGTAGGAGTTTGCTTTTTTTTTTCCATAGTGCCTTTTTTTTTTTTTTTTTGAAAGGCACATTTTGCCAACTGTAAATGGAACTCAAACCCTTGGGAGTTTAAACTCATTTCTAGGTTTGGAATCTACATTACTCAAGTGTGTTTGAAACATGCAAAAATCATTTCCTCTCCAGCTCAGGGATGTCCAAGAGGCCCCAAACCTGAGCCAAACAAGATGATAGCCAGGAACAGTAAAATATCTTCATATTTTATTTTCTGTTATTCTTCCCGTTGTATTAGACATATGTGGGCCCAGGGCCTTAGATAATTTTCAATACCTTAGAATACATGGTATGATTTTTTAATGATTTTCTTTGTAAAATCCATTTCAAAACCCCACTAAAAGAAAAACAGTTTTTTTCATCTTACTTTTGTACCTAAATTCTCTAGAAGGTGCTATTGTTGAATAGCATTTTCTATGTCATCAAGGTTGTTTGGCAATGCTTTAAATTACTATTATTTTCAAAGTTTACACATTCAAATATCCCATTAAATCATCACAAACAAGCAGGTCTTACATGAATACTAGTGGGGCTGCCACCAGAAATCAAGAACCCGCCCTTTCTCAAAGTCACCACTACTCTGATGTTTAACACCAAAGATGAGCTTTTGCCTGTTGTTGAACTTCATATACATGGAGAGCTTGCACTCTTTCCTATCTGATTGGTTTCATCCCACACTGGGTTGGTGAGACCCATCCATGTATTGCTTTTTGTTACCATTTGCCTGTTCTCACTGTTCTATAGTTCAAATTGACAGGATGTCTTCCAAATTGATTTGTAGATCTGATGAAATTTCATTTAAAATCCAAAGAAGGTTTTTGGAAATTAATAACTTCATTCCAAAAAAATAAGCAATCTTGAGAAAGAAGAATAAATTTGGAAAACTTACAGTATTTCAACACTTAATGATAAAGCTATAGTATTTTTGAATATATGGAAATAGTACAAAGCCAAAAAGAGCAAATGAACATTACAGAGTGACCAAAAAATAGTCCTCCAATTTTTGCCTAAGAAGACATTGTAGTCTGGTAAAATAAAAAACATTTTGGAAGAAATATGCTCATGATTTTCGGTAGGTAAATATTAACAATCCTTAACACGTGCAGTAATGCCCTTGGATTTCTTTTCCCTTATGTGATTTTTTGAATGAGCAACAAATTATTGGATCATAAATGTTTCCTTGAATCTTTTAAGTCTATTAAAATCTTAGAGAAATCTGAGGTGAATTTCTTGTTTTACTCCATCCTTTTTATGTTTGAAAGCCTAGATGATTTTTTTTTTATTCCTGGATTCAAAAAATCACAATAATGCTTGAAGACATCTGAAAAAAATTATCAAGGGTAATTCTTAGTTTACAGGTTTAAAAAGTCCCCCCAAAATACAAAAGTAAACATTTGAGAGAAAAGTAAGTCAAGACAACTAAAAGAAGGACAGTAAATTATTCTACCACAGTACAATGTTTACAAATTAGAAGAGTCTAAAATATTTGATTGATGAAAAGACTTTCAAATTAAATCAAAATGTGAAATAAAACAAGCCATGACACAACCAAACCCAAAGCAGAGTTGAGAACGACTGGGCACAGAGAAGGATCAGTATGGCATCTGTCACACAGCTAGGGACCGCGCGCACAGAAGCTGCTCACACTGTCTCTCTCTTGCCCTTCCCCACCGCCTTCTGTGGACAGGCAACCTTCCCACAGAGAGGACACATAGTGATCATGAGGGACTCCTTACAAAGAAGAAATGAAAGAACATCTTAACCTCTGGAGCTTTCCAGAAAGATGTTTCATTACTCATTATGGAACTTTTATCTGAATCCAATTAAGACTTATTTGCATCTATTTATATCTGTAGGACATCTCAGGGAAATGTTAGTACTTCTTCCAATCATTCTTCTGATGTCTACCTAAACTGACAAAGTGTAATTTCTCCTCATTGTAATCAAGACTTTTTTGTTGTTACTATGTTTCCAATGCTGCTGTCTTCTAAGGTATGATCCTCACAAATTGATCCCTTTAAGTTATATCCAATTTTATTTTTCGTTTCTCTGAAACCACAATTCTGTCTTCATAGGCAAAGCTGTCATGATTTAATAACAGAAGAAAAGTGAAACCAAGTCTTCAGGTCGGGGGTCCACAAATGTTTTCTGTTAAAGGCCAGATAATAAACATTTTAGGTGTCATGGGCCACATAACCTAGTGCTGCTGCTTCTTCTTCTTTTTTTTTTTTATAACTTTTAAAAGTGTGAAAACAATAGCTACCACACAACAACTGGTCTCCCTTGCTTACCTGTTATGTCTCATTCCAGTGGCAGGAAACCTGGTAGCCACCATCTTGGGACCATCTTCAACTTTGCTGTTGGGCTCGAGTATACACATACAGAAGCACCAGAAAGGTTAGCCTGTCCCCGCCATGAGAAACAACCTTATAACCACGGTACTGGGCTTAGGTCAGGTTTCTTTCACATTTAGTGTTACAGATTCCAGTCATTTACGATGTTCGGTGAGCAGCTTTCTCTCCCTCCCCCTTCAGGGAGATTGTTTCACACACTTTTAAACCCAGTAAGACCGTTTTGACACATTCTGCAATCCATCATAGGATTATCTAACTTCCTAAATGTTTTTTTTTTCTTAATGTTATTATTTGCAGCTATTAAGGTTCATTCTCTCTTTTTTCTATAAAGTTCTGTGAGTTTTGACAAATGCGCACTGTCATGTATACACATCATTACAGTAGCCTACAGAATACTTTCATCACTTTACAAAAATTCCAAGTTTTACTGGCTCTGCACTATCTTCCCCAACGCCTGAATCTCTTGTAGCCACTGATGTGTTTACCCTCCCTATGTTTAGCCTTTTGCAGAGTGCCCTGTAAATGGAACCACACAGCCTTTTTAGACTGACTTACTGCTTATTATTGCTGAAGAGTGTTAATACAATACAATATTATTGAAGAGTGTTGCACCCATTCACCTCTCGAAGAACATCTTGGTTGCTTCCAGCTTTTGCCAATTATGGAAGAAACTATCATAAACATTTGCACATAGGTTTTTGTGGACCTATGTTTTTAAACCAGTTGGCCAAGTGCTTAGGACACGGTATGCCATGGTTGGGGTTAGTTTAGTATGGAACTGCCAAATTCTTTCCAAGTTCCCATAACAGTCTCTATTCCTACCAGTAGTGCGTGAAAATTGCTGTTCCTTTACATCTCACAATCAAGTGGTACTGTCAGTTTTTGGATTTGGGTCATACTGATGTGTATGTAGTGGTACTTCGGTGAGGTCATTTGCCTTTCCCTCATGACAAATGAAATCGAGTATCTATACATGTACTCTCTGTCATCTGTGTATCTTCTCTGGTGAAATGCCTGTTGAGATCTTTGGCCCTTTTTTCAATTGGGTTGTTTGTTGTTTATTGTTGAGTTTTAAGTGTTCTTAGTATGTTTCTGGTACAAGTACTTTTCAGATGTGTTTTGACAGAGTTCTCCCAGTCTGTGCCTTATCTTTTCATTCTCTCAAGAGGGTCTTTCAGAGAGCAGAGATTTTTAACTTTAATACTTCCAAATAATATTCTTTTTCTTTCATGTAGCATGCTTTTTGCATTGTATCCAAAAACGAATCACTAATCCCAAGTTCATATACATTTTCTCCTTGAAGTGGTATTATTTTACATATTACACTTAGATATAGATCTGCTTTGAGTCACTTTTTGTGGAAGATATGAGGTCTGTGACTAGGCTTATTTTTTTGCATATGGATATCCAATTGTTCTAACACTATTTTTTGAAAAGACTATCCTTTCTCTATTGAGTATGCTTTGTCAAAAAGCAGTTGACTGTATTTGTGTGGATTTATTTCTGGGCTCTCTGTTCTGTCTCATTGATCTATGTACTATTCTTTTGCCAATACCATGCTGTGTGATTACTGTAGCTTTATAATAAGTCTTGGAATCAGATAGCATGAGTCCTCCAACTTTGTTCACTTTTAATGTTTGTACTGTCTATTCTAGGTTTTTGCCTTTCCATGGACATTTTAGATTCAGGTTATCAATATCTACGAACAGTTTACTGGGATTTTAATAGGGTTGTGTCATAGTTACCTGTTTATAAGGATGTGTGTAATAAATCCTTTCTGGAATTTATTGCCAAAAGTGAAGTTTACTTCTCTTCAGGACACGGAATGTTTTTCAGTGAAATCCATCTAAGCCTGGACCATTCTCGTTTTAATATTGACATCAAGAAAACAAAGAAATAAATCATATTTAGAAGTCACTCTGGTTATTTATTTTTTGTACTGTTTTCAATGAGCTTTTTATTTTAACATCCAGACCTGCATATATATGTGTGTACACATATATATACACATACATATACATATTTATATGTATATATTCATATATATTCCAGCCCTATCCTATTAGTGATAAATATAAGTTATAATTAAGATTAGAAATAAATTAAACATAAATATACAAATAGAATAAAGTAAAAATTTAAATAAAAATATCAACAAAATGTTATTCCATTTTGTTTTGGTGAAATTTTTATAGACAGTTGGCATCAATTTGTCTTCTATGTTAAATATAATAGTTGTTTTTTCATATATGTTGTCTTACTTTTGTTTCAAGAGATTCTTTAATAGAATTGGAGACTATCCTACATGTAAATGCAAGGTCCTTATGACCTACCAAAGAGGAGAATATGGGCAGGATCTTTTGTTACGGTGTTTTTGGTTAGTGAATATTCCAAAGGTTTATTGGAGCTAGAATTCAAATTTATCATCTTAGAAAAATATATTTGGAAATGTGCTGAAGCATGACCAGTGGAAAAAGACAACAGGGCATACTTTTACTTAGATTGTGTTAGTAGTTGAACATTTGCAGAACAGAGAATTTGAAGATGTATTAACAACACTGTACAGTGATATTTCCTCAGATTCTGCACAAAATCAACACAGTGGTTTCTCCTGTAATTCAGTGATGGAAAGCAGGAACACTATTTTTTAATGGTTAAACTATGTAATCTGGTTTACCTTTTGTAGTTCGTGAAAAATATATTTTACATAATGCTGGCTCTTTCTTTTGCACGTAAATAGCACTTTTCATCAATTCCCTTGGGCAAGAACAAACAACTAACTTTGAAAAAGAAGTATGCTGAAGAGATATCATGTATATAATAGAGTAGTAGACCTGAGACTAGAACCCAAAAATCTTGTAAAGTTTCTGCATTCATAAAATATACTATATTTTTTTCTTATTATTCAAAATGTATCTGGGGCGTATTGAAAACTAAAATAATATTTCCAGAAATAAGACGATCTCCATAAGCCATTTGTAAATTCAAAATGTCACCCACACATTATTGCTAGAGATTTTACCTCACCTTCTATTTCGTTAGTGAACTCGTAACTATCCTTTAAAACCTACACCAAATGGCAAACCCTTTGTGAAGTGTTCTTGGCTAATTCTGAGTACATTGGAATTCTAGGATGGCACACTTTTAAATACACACTTACACATTGGTATTTATCACTACACCCTGAGCAAATTGATAAAAGTATAAATATGGCCAGCATCTTTTTTTTTTTTTTTTACCTGAAATAAGCATACTACTTGACACTAATAGACAGAGAATCTTTACAGTACTGTGAATCTTTACTTACTGTGATTTTTACAAGATCCTTTTTTGGGGGGGAACAGAGACACCTCTTCAGGGGTTCCACATCTGAAAACTGGCTCATGATTCATGAATTGAACAATGGAGCATGACTTCTTGATAAGGTGACCACCTGAAGTCTCCTCCATTCTTGCCTTAATTTGATTATAGATGTTAAGTAGCATCTCTACTGGCTGCCTCTAATAATGCCATATCCTATGAACCATCTCCATGACTCTTAGTGGGCCATGTCCCTTGGCTGCTTTTCTGACCTTGCTACATGTTGCAAGTAATTGTGGGCCATTGGCTCCTGGCAGTTAAACCCCACCACATGGTGTCTATTGTCTTGGGCCACCATCATCCTTATTACCATGTTAACACTGACCAGACCAATGGGGAACCCATGGATGAAAATTGCCCATTGAAAAATTGCCTGTTGTCCATTTTCCTTCATGGCTGGAAAGGGCTCAGGTTTACCATTCTCCTCTGGTCAGTCATTAACGGGGGACAGCACAGGGAATGTGTGGCCTTGGTGGGAACACGGCCATAGATCTCAAAGGTCAACAGTTGAAGGCTGGTGGCTCACTGCACTACTCAGAACACCTCCCCCACCCCCACCATCTTGTTCTTTAACAAAGAAATATATGTCAGCATAACTGATCTATAGTCCTTAAGCCCACTTGTATCTGCATGTATCCTTTTCTCTTCCACTCCTATTACAGTATTAATAAGTGTGTTCTTACTCTCTAAAGACATTTTTTTGTTGTTGTTACTTATGTTTCAGAAACAAACATCCTCCACCATTTTGAGAAAATTATATTACTGATTATCCACTTCATTGCTATTTCTCTCCTCCTGGATGATAAGCCTCATGGTGGCGGAAGTGTCTGTTTGTTTACTGAAGTATCCCAGATGCCTAGAATATTGCTTGGAATATAGTAGGTGATCCATAATTACTGATTAAATAAATGAATACTTACATTCATCTTCACCCTGTGGCTTTTAAATGTTTAAATCCCTGCCATCTTGGAAAAATAAATTCTTTCTCCATACTCGGTATCTTATATTCATCTACTTTATCTTTCTTTACACTATTTGATAGGCAGATTTCTAAATAGAGCTGATGAAGCTGTTTTTACTCCCAGACTTGCCATTCATTCCTTAATCCTTCCCCATCTAGTAAACACATCATTTTGAAAATATCTTTTTCATAAGATCTTTAATAACCTCTGTGCACCTGCTTTTAATATCATATGTCAGTCCCTGAAATTTGCTATCTCAGCATTTCACACTACTTATCACACCCTCTCCCTCGAGAGGTCTCTCCTTGGCTTCTTGAAGCTATGCTCTCTTGGTCTCTTTCTGCTATGCCAACTTCTCTCTGTCTCCCTTAGGATCTTTCTTCTCACCCATTCCCTAAATTTTATACTTGAATTAAATCTGACATCTCACTTTTTTTGCTCCCCGCATCCTCTCTATGTAATATTTTGCACACACATGCTTTTGATCACAACATAGAGATGTTGACAACACCTACATTTGACTCTTTAACATAACTTTTCATCTTCAGAACAAATTCATGTTTCTAGCTATTAACTTGAATCTTCACTTAGATAACTCATAGACAATTCACATTAAACATGTCTAAACCAAACTTGTGATTGTTCCCTACGTTAGAGAGATTTCCCTATTTGAATGCATGGGAGAGGCCTATATCCAATTGCACAAACAAGAAATGGAGTCTTCCTTGATATTTTACTTTTTTCTCTCTTATATGCAATTACCCTAATGTCCTGCAAATTTTACTCCTAAATGCATCCCAATTAAATATTTTCTATATCATTATCCCCTTTTTCTTAGCTCATCCAATCCCTTCTATCTCCATTACTACAATAGTTTATTTGGTCATAACACATCCACTTTTTGCTATTTCCAAATCCTTTCTACACATTAAACTAGTGTAGATTTTTCTTTCAGCACAAATCTGATCATGCCCTTCAGTAGTTCACTCTTCACTGTATCATCTCAGTTACTTTAAAATGATTATTGTCATTTTTTTAAAGTAAGCTCTACGCCCAGGGTGGAGCCCAATATGGGGCTTGAACTTACAATCATGAGATTAAAACCTGAGCTAAGATGAAGAGTTGGACACTTAACAAATTGAGCCACCCAGGCGCCCCCTATTACTGTCATTTTTAACATAAATAACGGCCCTTAAATTTCTTTATTCTAGTTACTCCTCCAGCCTTATAGAATATTTCAGGAATATTCGTGAAAGAAATAAAAGTGAATGAAGGAACCCAATCTGGGCAATACGAATAAACTAAATATACAAATAACAATAACAGGTTGTGACCCCTGATTTTCAGAATCCACATAAATCGGGACCATATCTCTTTCATATATTTTTTTTTTTTTGACACAGAGACTGCATGGGCATGTGCAGTGGTGGGAAGGGGAAGAGAGAGAGGGAGAGAGAATCTTAAGCAGGCTCCATGCCCAGCACAGAGCCTGATGTGGGGTTTAATCTCATGACCCTGAGATCATGACCTGAGCCAAAATCAAGAATCAAACGCTTAACCAACTGACTGAGCCACCCAGGCACTCCCATAATTATAAATCTTAAGTATAGCATAGTGGCTAAGATTTAGTAAAATATTCAATAAATGTACATTATCCACATGTAAAGGCATAAAATGTACACAAATTAGATAATCTTAATATATGACCTATCTTCTTAAAAAAATCTATTATTCTATTTATGTATCTCCTAAGGAACTCTACTAGTTTAAGGATATAATAAAATTTCACTTGTTCAAGGAATTCATATATAAGTGAAACTAAAACAGAATCTGAATTTGCCAAATCATTTAAGTAGTTTCTCGGGGGAGATACAGTTTTATGACTGTTGAAGAAACAAATCTTAACTGTCACAGAGATATTTTATAAAGTGTTTAGAAAATTGGGGAAAAAAAATCTTCCTGTCAGTATAAAAACATATGTAATGTATTCTTCTCTACAACCATCAATAAAAAAGAAAACTTTTTAACATCTTTGCACTGAACATTTACATTTCACATTGTGAATCAATCAATACATTGGTAGATTTGTATTTAAAAACCAATTAAGCAGTTATTATTAATTGTCTGAAAACTGAATATAAACTTTGAGCTTTTGATGAGAAATTTGAATTTATACAAGCCATGCACAAACCCCTCTATCAATTCCATGAAAACTGAACCACTCGTTATAATAGCAGAGATGAGTGTTCCAGGGCAGGTAGCGTACATGCTGACAACCTCAACTTGTGGCTACTAGAGGGATTTGAGTTATTGCTATTTCTCAGGCTTCAAGAAAAGAAAAACAGAAAGTCAATGGATGGTAGTCTGGTCTTTACGGAGATGTCATATCATTCTTGTTTACATGTCATTGGTCCAGTTACTTACATGGTCTTCCCTAATGTATAGGAAGCTGAGAAATATAAGACTGAATGAGTAATGAGCAAATTGAAATGAGTAGATATCAAACAATTGTAATAAATTTGCAATATGGTGAGCAGAAATAATAGAATGACAGAAAGTAAACAACATCGTCTTGAGAAGAATTTATTGTTGAGCTTCTCAGCTTTTTGGCTAAGATCAAGTGAGAAGAATTTATTGTTGAGATTGATTTTATTTCACTTTTTTTTAAATAAGTAAGACTCCAGAAAGATTATGGTTTGATAGATAGTGGCTGGAGAAATGATCCAAAAGAGAGAATAAGTTTGATGTTATAAGACATAGATAGAATAACAATATGTGAACAGGATAATGAAGGGTTCTGAATGAAACCAGCTCTGACTAGAAGAATTGAGAATAGTTGCCTATTGTAATAGGAGAAAAGGGATGCTTGATGATGAACGTGGCTTTGTACATTTAATGATGGGATAGCAAGGGGGTCCTACTTATCATGAAGTATGAATGTACCTATGTTGGTATCAACTTCTGCCTTGGGATACGGGCAATCACAAATCCTTGCTGGATGGAAACGTCCTCTATTTATTCCTCCAGGGTTACCACACAGTAGGAGAATATCAATATGAATTCCTAGTTTATCATCAGGAAACACCTAGGAAATAGGCCTACAATGTGTGAAAGTCAACAGAAAGAGAAAACAATATACTTTGATTGTAGAACATACCAAGGATAACAGAAATGGAATTTCTTTTTCCTCTTCTTTTTTTTTTAAGATTTATGAGAGAACGCAGGTGGGTGAGGGGCAGAGGCAGAAGGAGAAAGAGAATCTCAAGCCGACTCCCCACTGAGTGTGGAGCCCAACTCCCGGCTCCATCTCACGACACTGAGATCATGACCTGAGCCAAAATCAAGAGCTGGAGGCTTGACCAACTGAGCCACCAAGGTGCCCCTAGAAATGGAATTTCTTAAATATAAATTATAAAATAACTACATATTAACATTTTATAAAATACTGAAAACAACAACAAAAAAGAAAACAAGACCTTAAGAAAATGGTCATATATATCTCACACACAGAGATGCTTCTCATAGGTATTGCTACTCCTTCTCATTTCTGATTTTTCTTCTGGAAAACCTGCTTAACTGAGATTTTGCTTGATTTAAAGTCTCTACTATATCCTTAGTAGTGAAAATACAGGGAACTCTTTGTTTTTCCTCTTTTTTTCATAATATACACAAATCTGGCTCTTCTTATCCTTAAAATCAAAATTTTCTACATATGTATGACTTTCTCAGCCAAAAGTAAAAAAAAAAAAAATGGATGTGCATTCTGCTCTTTTGTCCTTTTAATCCCCTCCCCATGGATGTTAGCAGTAAAGATCTGTAAAATTTTTAAAGGACTTGGCACTCTAAGTTAATGAAGATAAAAATGATCAAATATTTTTAATTAAAAACAGAAAAATGGAAACCATACATAAATGGGAAGAATGAAAGGAAAGCAAAAGTACTATCTATCTTATCATGGAGTACATCCTTGAGGACATTAACATACTTGAGTATAGAGAAGGAAAACATGAATGTTTTAAATAACCACATAAATAGGTAATTGTTACATTATGAAAAAATCATTTTAGTTTAGTAGTCCTGTATTTCAAAATTATTTTTTGTAAAATTAGTATTTCTTAAATTCTGATGGTCTCTGAGTTAACTATAATATAGTTTCCTTTGTCAAACTATCCTTTGATAAATTGGCATAGCAACAATACTCTTTCAAGAGCCTATTCCAAAACCTTAATTTGAGCATGAAACCAGATATTAGTAATCCTGTTCCGTACAGAATAAACCTTAAAACCACAGAGTATCAATTGCATCTGGTCTATTGCAATCTTAGAGCCAACCTTAAATCTACTGAAATCATTATCAAAATATAGGTATAAATTTATTCATATTGTAGTATAATGGTTTCTGAGTTAACTTGAGCTATCTGGGACTAATTTACCTGACTCTTAGTTTACTTATATATTTCAAACAAACAGGATGCATTTTTATTGAGATAGTATGGACAAAATAGGGGCATACGGTAATATCTCTGGAGCTCTACTCCTGGTCACAAAATAGGATATTCACATGATTCCTCTTTTTCTTCTGCCTGGATATAGAGAGTGATAAATTATGGTGTTACTAATCCATCTTCTGCTATTACTTGATTATGCTTGGTACATATTTTCAATTATGGTAAAAAATGGTATAAATCTGATTCTAACAAAATATCATCTGAACAATGAAATCTGAAGAACAATGGGCCAACTTTAGGTAACACATACATCCCTTCAACCAGACTGCCCCATACCACCACCATGTTCCTGTCCTTCAAAAAAAGCAAGTACTTCTTTATGGACCCATTTCTCCTGATGCATATAAGTGTATATATATGTATGTGTTTGTATATATATATACATATATATATGTATGTATGTGTGTGTGTGTATATATATATATACATATATATAAATTATAAGCATATAAATATAAAAGAAAAAGAGTTTGGTAATATAGATCAAGACATTTCTCTGTTCACAGACTAATAGCACAAATTTATATCCTACCACTGTACTCCATACCTAATTGAAAACAGTTTTTTCAATTTTTCCTCATAGATAGAATATAGTTTTAACTTTTTAAAAGTAAATCTACATACTTTGGCTGAAACCTGTTTTACTATCTTTACTTGCTGAGAGGAATGGCTAAAAGAGCTTGACAGATAAGTAAATATATTTTTAATCTATTATAGACCCTTGAATCTAAGGAAATAATTACCTCCTTAAATAGAACCACTTACACTTTCTTACTAGATAACTTTGAAAAACTCTTCTTTCTTTGTGTTTATTATTGCTAAAGATTAGCTGCTATTTGTTTATATGACAATGTTTAATTCAGGAATATTAAAAAGTAAAATAAAACTCAATAATTTACAGGAAAGTGCTGCACAGCTGGAAAATGTCATTATTATTCTCCTTTGCAAAACAGTATTTTCATGTTTCCTACTGATATGTGATTATTGTTGCATCTGAAATGCTGACCGACCATTTAATAGCATATAATGGGATGCTGTAAGCTTAGTAACTGGAGCTAAATATGTATAGGCTGCTACTCATTACTAAGAAATATTGTGCTTAGGAATAGGCTCCAAACAAAGAAAGAATCAAGAATATCTAGACCAAAGTAGGGGAAAAAAACAACAACAATAAGATGCTTAATTTCCGTTTCCCAATTGCCAAAAAAGACTATTCTTGATGAAAAATAAGACATGATACTACCCGTCATAAAATTATAGCACATTAAAAATGTAAGCCTCATGCTTCTAGAAATCAAGTTATATATCATATAATGTATAAGTATATTATATATTTAATATATTTTTATATTTAATATAAATTATACATTATAATTATACTTATCACTTATATTTTGTATGTTATACTGATATATATTTTATATTAAATATATAATATATACTATATATATCTTTCCTTAGGTGACAATCCTAGATTAGCATTCAAAAATATGCACTTTTTGCACTACTATGAATGGCTATAGTGTCAGGCAGATTCACGTGGAATTACAGGTCTCACCCAACAAAAAAATTTACTAACAATGCTAAGGAATAGTGAAAAATTATACCCTGACTCTTCCAATTGTAGCTTCGTAAAGTCCCTTCCTTTAGAGTGATGAGATAAAAATGCATGTAGTAGAGATTGGTACAAGAAAATCATTTAAATTTAAAGGATTTCTGTTTTTATAACTTGGTAGTTACATAGCTACAAATTCTACGTGATTTATGTCCACTCCTGACAGTTATATCCCATAAATCCATAGATTTCAAATTTGATTTCTAATAACCAATCTAGAGTGGACAAGAATATCTTCCTACATAAAAGCTAAGTACAGAGCAGTGCCTACAATCTTCAGAGTTTTATTCCAGCAAGTCATTTCCAATAGCATGTTTCTAGGACATCTGAAGAGGGGCAAGAAGGCCACAGGCCACAGATAAATCTGAAGAATCAGGGGGCACCTTATAAACCCACTGCTAACTCTTCCCTGCCCATGTTCAAGGTAAATTATATGGTCAGGGAACTTCATGTTGAATACACAAATGTGGCTATTTGAGACATTAAACCTAAGTTTCCACTAATTGCAGAAAATGCAGGAAGTTATTCAGAAACCCACTCTTGAGTGCATAAAAAATACTGAACACATATTCGTGTATAGTAACAAGTTATGTATACCTCTATCATTTAGTCATTTTTAAATTTAGAAGCTGTAAATGAAATAAATGTACATCAGTTTGAAATATAACTCTTGCAGAGAGAAAATTCTTGCAGATGGAACAGATAGAAAATTATAGTTTCCAATTTTAATTAATTTTACAGGAACATTTTCAATTCTTTTTTTTTTTTTTTTAGATTTTATTTATTTATTTGAGAGAGAGAGAGAGAGCATGTGCACCTGTAATTGATGGGAGGGGCAGAGGGAGAGGGAAAGATAGAAGCAGACTCCCCACTGAATGCAGAGCCCGATGTGGACTTCAATCTCAGGACCTTGAGATCATGACCTGAGCTGAAACCAAGAGTCAGTCATTTAACCAACTGAGCTACCCAGGTACCCCAGGAACACTTTCAATTCTGTACAAGTGTTATTTCCTTTCCTCAACTTTTTCTTAGCTGCACACCTCTTAATCCGATCTTCACAGCATTCCTTTTAATTATGCTAATTTAATCAACAATATTACTATGATTTTTTTGTTTTCTGGGAGTTGATGCTATCTCAGTTAACTTTGCAGATATCTGCTTGTGACCCTTTGAGTTCATCCTCCACAGCTTTTCATACCTTGGTAGTGCTTTCCTTTTCAGCACTGAGTAATAGTCCACTGCCTGGATGTACCAGTTTGTTTATCCATTCACCCACTGAAGGATATCTTGGTTGCTTCCAGCTTTTGGGAATTATAAATAAAGCTGCTATAAAATCCATGTGCAGGTTTTCATATGGATGTAAGCTTTCAACTCCGTTGAGTAAAAACCAAGAATCATGATTGCTGGATTGTGGTAAATGTATGTTGAGTATGTAAGAAACTACCAACCTGTTTTCCAAAGGGACTGTACCATTTTGCATTCCTGCCAGCAATGAATGAGAGTTTCTGTTGCTCCACATCTTCGCCAGCGTTTGGTGTTGTCAGTGTTCCAGATTTGGGGCCATTCTAATAAGTATGTGGTAGTATACTTTTTATTAGACCATGTTGATACGTACTACCAAGTAAACTACCAGAAAAGTTTTGTCTTATATTCCCTCTAGTAGAATGCATTGTCTATATCTTTATGAAATATAGAAATTCAATAATTAAAAATATAACATGTTACATTACTTCAGGTATCTTTGAATAGTAATGAGTTCAACTAAGTTCTGATTTCATATGGGAAATAATGTCAGTTTCTAAACATTACCCCTTTTTTATTTGTAAAAACCAAAGCCACTTACATAAGTGTGTTAGGCATGGCTCTCCAGAAAAGAACCAATGGGTTACACACGTGTGTGCACATACACACACACACACACGCACACACTGATTTGTTGTAAGTAATTGGGTCATGGGATTATGGAGGCTGAGAACTCCAAAATCTGCAGTTCGAGTCCAAAGGCTGTCTGCTGGCAGAGTTCCCTCTTGCTGGGGGGAGGTCAGGCTTTTATTCTATTTAAGCCTTCATCTCAGAGGTTGAGGTTTAGCCTTGTTAGGGACAACCATCTACTGTACCCAAAGTTCACCCATTTTAATTTTTATCTCATCTAAAAATACCCTCACAGAAACATCCAAAACAGTGTTTGACACATCGCTGGACACCACTGCCCAGCCACAATGACACATAAAATTAATAATCACAATGATATAACATGAGAGTTCTAGCATTTCATTTTATTTCACTATTTGCATTACTAGTCGCTTTTGCGTCCAGAGTTGTTCAAAAAACAAATAAATGAGAACTAACTTTCAATCACTGAAAAATAAAATGCATTTTTTACATAAAATATACGGCAATAGTGCCACTGATAATTTTCATCTTTAAAAGACTCCGAAAAGAGTACTGCTTTTTTCCAAAGTTGCAATAAACACTGTAATGTTTCATTGATTCTGTTATCCTATACTGACCAATTGAAACCAAAAATTAACTTATGAAAAGTAGTTTCAGGAAGTATGTTTCTTTGGAAAATTTTGAACATGAAACGAATTTTGATCTGCACATTTTTTTCCTTTCCATTTTCCATTTCAAAAGTTTCAGAAGCTTTTTCATGTTTCATCCCCATACTAGGCAGGCTCAGATGTGTTTCATTTCAGAATTGTGAGGATCTTTGAGTCCCATTATTCAAAGTAAAATGGAATGAATTGGAGAGTTATCAACCAACATGAAGAGTTCCTTTTTCGGAGGCAAACCTAGGATGACTTTAGAAAATTATTCAGAGAAGACCCAAATGTCATGATTCCTCCTAGGCGCGGGATCACGTCCTGTAAATTTGAGCCTTTGGCTGTGGAGGGCTCTCCCACAGAGTGCCCTGAGTATGGCATTGTGTAAGTGGTGGTAAAAATTTCACATCAATCCTGCCTCTTCTCTTCCATCAAGATGCATCTGTCATGACAGACAAGGCGACCAAGAAAACTCAATAAACTAACCTGCAGCAAAGTGTTACTTGTTATTATGCATCCTATGTATTTATTCACTTTTAACTGTGACAACACTTTGATATGAAACAATGCCTCTCAATAGAACAATAGGTGTCAGGCTATTCAAGGAGGAATCTGTCGCCTTTGCTGATATACAATGACAGTAGAGCTTTTTAGATATGTGCAGGGAAGCCACGGTGTAGGGGCTCCACACTGAAAATCAGATGGTCTAGATGTATAATGGTATGTTGAACACAGGCAGGGCTCTAAGGAAATTTTCATGGAGAGAGAGATTTTCCTGGAGGTCTGTTGTAGGGCACCTATGGAATAAGATTCAAGAGACAAGGTTAGAAGTATGGTAGTTTGTACCAGGTTTAGCCCTGCATATGGAGCAGCTGCACAAAATGGGAGGAACTCAACCTCTGAGTTTCTGTGGCACGCAGAAAGACAAGATACTGAGCATCTTTTCATATACCTGTTGGCTAGTGTACATTTTCTTTGGAGAAATAGCCATTCAATTCCTGGCCAATAGATATATAAAAAGATAGTCAGCATCCAGTAATCATCAGGAAGACACAAATCAAAACTGCAATGAACTATCACCTTGTTAGAACAGCTATTACCTAAAAGACAAAAGGTAACAATTATTAGCAAGGATGTAGAGAAAAGAGAACTCTTGTGATAATATAAATTGATACAGCCACTATGGAAAACAGTATGGAGTTTCCTTAAAATATTAAAAATAGATATACAAAATGATCCAGGAATCCTACTTCTGGGGATATATCCAAAAGAATTGAAATCAGGATCTCAAAGAGATATTTTCACTCTCATGTTCATTGCAGCATTATTAACAATAGCAGACATGGCAACAGCTTAAGTGTCCATCTATCTATCGATCTATCTATCTATCTATCATTTATCTATCACCTACCTCTTAAATGTATATATGTATATATGCCTTAAAAATGAATATTATTCAGCCTTGTAAGGAAATTCTGCCATTTGTAACAACATGGATGAACCTGGAGGACATTATGCTAAGTGAAATAAGCCAGACAGAGAAAGATGATATCACTTATATGAGGAATCCAAAATAGTCAAGTCTCATGAGTAGAAAAGTGACTTCCAGGGCCCAGGGGGACAGGGTGATGAGGAGATTTTCAATGGTTATAAAGCTGCAGTTATGCAAGATGAATAAATTCTAGAGATCTTCTGTAAACATAGTGCCTATAGTTAACAATACTGTACCTTACAAATTTTTTTAAGAAAGTAGATACCATATTATTTAATTATAATCAAAAGCCATATAGATAGATGGATAGATAGATTATTGAGAGAGAGAAAGAGAGAGAAATGTAAAGTCGTGGGAGAAGGGAGTGTTCTCCCCATGTTTAATGAAAGAAAATACCACTGTGATGTTCATAGTACTGAAAGGAATATACTACTGATTTGACCATAATAATAATTATTTTAATAAAATAGTAGCTAGCATGTAGCAAATGGCTATTATATAACGATCACTGTGTTAAGAGCTTTCCCTACATGTACATGTCACAGGAAGCCCATAGCAGGTACTGAGCATTGTTCCTCCAGGGAAAATCAGCTCCCTCAAACCCCTTGCTTTCCTGGTAAGCAAGCTTCAATTTCTTCAGGTAGCAAAAGAGGATCCTTTGATTCCAGGAAGGGTGTCTAGCTTCTAGCTTAGCATGGTTGGACTGAGCCCAGCATGGAGACTTATTCCCATTGATCCATCTAAGTGTTGAGCACATGACCAACTTCAGCTACAAAAGATATAATGGGAACTCTGATGATTCACTGACCAAAGGGCACGGGTTCTTCGTGTCTCTCTATTCTGACACTCTGGCTTCATGCTCAGGTTGGTAGCGAGATGGTGTGACAGTTACTGATCACATTCAGACATGACTGAGCCTCTTTTCCTAGGACAGAAATAGATCACTCCTCATGTATTTTAAAAATGCCAAGTTTTGGTCTATTAGACATCTATGATATTCAAAAAATATTATTAAAGGTTATTTTTTTCTTAGAACTCTATACCCTGCATGAGTAGAATCTCTATCTCTATATTTAAAATTTAGCTTATGTTCCCAGTGAAGTTTCCTATATACATATAGATTTCTCATCTAGTGAACTCTTGTGTTTATTGTTCCACAAATGGTATTTTCCATTAAGACACTTTGAATCTTAAATTTTGATCAATAATGAAACTGAATATCAAATAAAGTTCTTATTGGTTTTACCTTGTTTCATCTTTTATTCTTTCGAGTGCCTGCAGAACTATCTTTTTTGTCTAATTATGATGAACTCACACTGACCTGAGGCTGCATCTGCTATTGGCCATTTTAGATGTGCAATTCAAGGCAAACTATGTATCTGAGCTTTGGATTCTTCATATGTAAAATGAGTTGTTGGGATGAACAAATGAGGTAAAGCATATAGAGCATAGAAGAACATCTAGGAAACTTAGCTATTTTTTGTGTAGTGTAAAAATTCCTTCAACAGAAAGCATGCCTATAAGTTTTGTCTTGTGCAGTGTCCAACACATTGCTATCATTTATTAATGTGATATTATAATAACCTCTTGTGTTATTATGACATTTTTCAATGTCAGCCACAGTATTGTTGTTATATAAGGTAAAGCAATAAACTTACATAACTACAGTTTCAAATTTCTTTAATAATAACACGTTTCCTCTTCATTGAAATGAAAATACCCAGAGCTCCTTGGCCATCAATGCTAAAAGTAGACCCTGCTTTATTTTTCCATTACTTTACAAATAATGTCTACTTACCACATACTATCTTATAGTATACATTCTTTTGTAGATAATCAGTGAATTTCAATGAGAATTTTAATAAGTCCTGAGTATTGTATTAGATTTGCTTATGCCGGGTGTTTATCATGCCCTATGAGAGGTCTGGGAAGAAAAGAGATTATTTACTGTATTTCAGAGTTTGAGGCGTATTGTGAATTAGATTCATTATTGCTGTTTGTACATGCAGTGTTTTTATATTAACATTATTTAACCCTTTTGTAGACAGTTTCTAATTTGTCCTAATCAGCTAGGGATCCTCAGAGTTTGATACCTTCCTGAATTACCAGTTTAGTAGGAAAAAAATGTGATTGAAATAATCATGCAGGGGCACCTGGGTGGCTCAGTCGTTAAGCGTCTGCCTTCGGCTCAGGTCATGATCCCAGGGTCCTGGGATCAAGCCCCGCATCAGGCTCCCTGCTCGGCGGGAAGCCTGCTTCTCCCTCTCCCACTCCCCCTGCTTGTGTTCCCTATCTCGCTGTGTCTCTATCTGTCAAATAAGTAAATAAAATCTTTAAAAAAAAAAAAAGAAATGATCATGCAATACAATATCATAAAAAGTATGTTCAGACAACTTTATAAATGCATGCTATTTTGAATTTTAGTATTAGCATTATTTTTCTGCAGTTGAGTCTTATAGTAAATATCATTCAACATATGTTATAATATTATTGAAGGGATTGCAACAATGTGCCCCCATAAATATTGTGCTACATAAATGTGGAAAGAGTATAATTTATCTCTGAGAAATATGGGCTTGTTAACATGGCAAAATGAGAAGAAACAAAATACTGGAATGCTCACATAAAAATGGAAACTGATATTTATTTGCATAAATTTTTAAATGCATATTATTTAAATAGACATAACCACTTATAAATGAAGATAAACAAGTTACTCATCAACCAGATTATTGTTATGTTGCTAAAGAAAAATATATAGAACTCTAAGAAAAGTCAGTTACAAAAGCAACAATGGATTTTAAGCTTGCATGAACAGTAGGAAAATCAAGAGAGAGAATAACATAGAAAAGAACAGAGTAAAGAAAACTAAATTGGGCTTAATTTCTCTTTTAAAGGGTTATTA
Organism: Phoca vitulina; assembly: GCF_004348235.1. Classification (NCBI taxonomy): domain Eukaryota; kingdom Metazoa; phylum Chordata; class Mammalia; order Carnivora; family Phocidae; genus Phoca; species Phoca vitulina. The sequence goes on along the minus strand of NW_022589730.1, from coordinate 6,100,990 downwards.
TGTGAACCAAACACAGCTTTGTGGTATCGTTCGGGACAAAAATTTATCTCTGTGTGTAATACATCTTAACCATAAGCATATAGTGTTAGTGTAAGCTGAAGTTGACCTTCTAAGTTGTCTGCTTTTGTTCTTCTTTTGCTGACATTGGTACAGAGTTGAAAAAGACTAGAGCCTTGGCAAGGAATCTAAGAAATATGGCCAACGTTACTAGATTTGATTTAAGAACTCTGCAGTGCCTTTTGTTTCGAAGTCCAATGAAGACATTTGTACTGAGGTTAATGTTGAGACTTACAAAAAGATGTTGCCATTCCTTTCATAAAGTTAATAACTGGAAGAGAGAGAGGAGATGATGCAAAGTATGATGAATTTGATAAATGGTGCTTTTAGCCTATTTTGCTGTCTGCAGTGAGGTTGTCCGTCATGGGTATTGAACCATATGCAAATGTAGGACATTGGCTTAGTATACTGTTTTGTAGGACATGACGAATAACTTCTAACATGTCAGGAAATAAGTGCTTTGGCGAAATCACATCCTTAGTTATTATCTGGGATGTGTGTGTGTGTGTGTGTGTCCTTGAGACTGTATGCCTTTTGTCTCTTTCTACTAAAAGAAAAGTAATAATAGACATTAAAAATATAACCACCATTAGGAATCATAGATATTTCTCAAGAAGGTTAGCATATTGACACATGTAAGTTAATTCATTAGAAATATGACCAGTCTTTATTCCCTTTAGTCACTTAAAAAATAAATAAGACCTTCAACCATGCCTTTGTGTAGAAAATGCAGTATTACTGGTTTATACATATTGCATGAGAAATTGCATAATATTTATAACCCTCGCCAGCCATTCTGTGCCCAGAATGCAAATGCCAACAAGAAGCACATATACCCATAATCAAATCATAAGTCATGTGCTGTTATATCTTCCAATTAGAGTGATAAAGCTTCAAAAGTTGCCTTCGCCTATACTCGCAAGAAAATAGAAGATGCATTGTCATTTCATTCCCTGTAATGTCTTCTATGGATCCTCAAACTCAATAAGGATTTGCTGAATTAATTAGCATGATCTTTATAATCCATTGCAAGTTTGCTATAGCTCTCCTTTCCAGCCTTACCTCTGGCCATTCTGCCCCCAGAGGTGCAGCCAATTACGCAGAAACAGTTGTGGTTTTCCAAACAAGCCATATTCTTGCATGGCTTGGGGTAAGGCTTAATCCAGCTTTCCTTCATCCTCCATTTCTTCCTCCAGTTTCCCAGACTGTCTAGTTCACCTTCAAGGGCTTTGTTAAGTTTATCCTAGTCCCATCTATTCAAAAGAAACAGACTTCTTCATTCTCTGTGTGTTCGCTTTCTGCATAAAATTCAGGATGCAAAAAAATAACTTCAAGCTAGTTGGGGAAATCAAGGAAAATGAACTGGAAAGACACTGGGTAACTCGCAGCTGGATTTATTGTCAGATCTCAAGAGGGACAGGAAGTTGAAAGTGCAGATGGCTTCAGCTTTCTTGTTCTTTTTCTCTCTCTCCCTCAGGGTCCACATAGCGTTTTGTCTATACATTTTTCTGTGTGGTTTTTTTTTTTTCCTTGTTTCTTCTTTCTGAATACCAGTTTTCTCTAGCTCTCTGAGCACATGACCAAACCGGCTTCACAGATATTCAAAACCTTCACATTTAGGAACTTGTAATAAACTCACACATGTCCCTGAATCCTAAAACAAATTTCACAAGTGCAAGAATCCAATCATTTGCCCTGGGTCAGGTGTCTATGCTGGTCAAAAAAGCTTTGACCAATTGTTGTGGATCTCAGCATACATGTAACCAGATCTTTAAGTTGAAATTTTTGAAAAAGCATGTTTGGAAAAAATGCATTGACAATTTCTAGTCTATTTTCTCACTATTATAGCTCTTAATGCATCATATGTAAATAAGGTAGCTTCCCTTGACAAGCTGTAAGCTATGTAAAAGTATGGATCATAGCTTATTCTTTTTTGCCCAGAGCAAGCTTATAGTAAGTTATTAAGAAAAGTTGAATGAATTAGAATGAATGCAATGTTTTGCCCCTGGAGATTATGTCCACCAGGACAACATCATGAGAACTTGCTAGACTTGTTTTGCAAAGTATCCAAATAAACTTTTACTTGTATTTCAAGTATCTGAATAAATATATTTTAAAAATAATGCATGAAGGCTTGGATAGACGGTCACGAGGGAAGCTGAATCTAGATTCCCAGATGCAAAATGTCAAGGCTCACATGGTCACTTGGATTTCATTTAGACTAAAAGAAGCAGTGGATTTAGTAAAACATAACTGATTACTTGGTGTTTCAGTTACCTATTGAGATAACAAGCTACCCCAAACTTAGTGACTTAAAAGAACAGCCATTTTCTTCCCCCACAATTCTCTGGGCCAGGAATTTGGACAGGAAGAAGCAGGGAGGGCTTTCTCAGCTTCATTATGCCCTGGGCCTCAGCTGGACCATTCAAATGACTGGGAGCTAACTGGGATGTTTTGAACAGGGTCATAGTTTTGAGAACCGGATTCAAGCTGTCAGTTGGATTTCTCAGTTGTTCTCCATCTATGATCTCTTCTATGGATACCTTGAGCTTCCTCACAGCATGGTGGTCCCCAGGTACATGGATTTCTTTCTTTTTTTTTTTTTTTTAAGATTTTTTTTTTTTTTTTTCCACAGAGACACAGTGAGAGAGGGAATACAAGCAGGGGGAGTGGGAGAGGGAGAAGCAGGCTTCCTGTGGAGCAGGGAGCCTGATGAGGGGCCCGATCCCAGGACCCTGGGATCATGACCTGAGCCGAAGGCAGACAGTTAATGACTGAGCCACCCAGGCGACCCGGTACATGGATCTCTTACATCATAGCTGACTTCTCTTCAGAGGGAAGCAGTTACTTTTTTTAGAGGATGGGCCCAGAAGGGGCAAATCACAATTTCCAATGAGCTACATTGGTTGAGGCAAGTCACAAGGCCAGTCCAAAATCAAAAGGAGAAGCTAGGGTCTGTGTAGCTGCATCATATGCAGAGAGAAGGAGTGGATAGTGGCCATCTTTGCACACTGCCTAGCAAACAGAAACAAAGGCCACATTTAGGTACCACTTTGGTAATTGCTCACTGCCTTCAAAATCAATAGTAGATATCATCTATGGCTGTTCAGTTTGGTCTTTGTGCAAACTCAGTCTTGTTCCCAATTTCCTATGTATTGATATACCACTTTTTAACTTTTGCTTCTTTTTACTTTCCCAGTATATACACCAAATGGTCTGACAGGTAAAAACCTACCATTAGGATTTGGAAACATCTAGCACTCTCAAGCTGGCTTTCAAATATTATCAGGTGAACTTTATTAACTACCAGATACCTCTTATTTACCACGGCCATCTGACTTTTCCTTAGCTAACTGAAGGAAACTATTGTATTTTTGTTAACACAGATTGAAGGACTGAGAGACTAAGAAACTTAGAAAGGGGTGCCTGTCTGGCTCGGTCAGAAGAGCATTCGACTCTTGATCTTGGGGTTGTGAAGCCCCACATTGGGTGTAGAGATCACTTAAATAAATAAAACTTAAAAAAAAGAAACTTAGAAAAACAGGAATCACTACATTTAATTGGTGACATGATGGCTAGTACAAAACTATAGAGCTAAAAAGATGCTTATATTTTCAAGTATTTCACAGTTTAATTTCATAATCATGTGAGAGCTCTCAGGAATTTTCAAAATATCCATGATGTCATGTACATGTGTTCCATGTTCCAGTAAATCTTTCTTTCCCAATAGAGACGGCCAGCTGGATTTGGTCCCCGGGACACAGTTTTCTGACTCCTGTTCTACATAATATTAAGTATAAACTCTGTTACATTTAAGATAGAGCTCAGGTGTAAATCATAAAAGACTCAACAAAAAGTGGCTCAAACAATAATAGAATTAGTTTTCTACCATGAAACAAATAATAAAAAAAAATGCGTGGGTTTGCAGTTCAGGGTTCAACAAAATGCCAATGCTACCAAGGACCAGGCTTTATCTTTTTGACCCACCATCCCAAGCATGTGGCACTCATCCTCCTGGTCACAGAATGAATGCTATACCTCCAGGAGTTGCAACTCTATCTCAGGGAGGAAAAATTGGTTGGAAGGGCTTAATACCTTTGCTATCGATCTTTGCATTTTTTGTTAGGAAGGGAAACCTACTCTCAGAAACTTTCAATCATATCTCCTCAGCCAGGCACATTTCATATGGCCAATTTTATTTGGAAAAAAGATTCTAGAAAGGAAATTATTTTAGTTTTATAACTTCCATGGTAAAGGAAGATGAGGGGAAAGGGTTTTGAATGGGTTCTATTACTTAGTCTATAGTATATCCCACTCCAATATTTAGGCAGATCCTTGTTATTAAACTACAATTAGCAGAGAAAGGTCCAAGTAGTGATGATAAATGTTGATATATACGCTCCAGCATTGAGCTCCGAGATTAGATCAGGGAAATATAGATTTCAGCCATTAAAAATACGAAAGTCCTTAGACATATACCATTCATATCATATCATTTAACCTATCCATGGATCAGGTAGGAGGAGATCAAAGGAAGCATCAGTGAAAAATGGACAGCATTTAATCATGGAATGAAACTTTCCTGGGTATCACCAGACACAATTAGAAATAAACAAACAGAGGGTTCTAGAGGGGAGGGGGGGTGGGAGGATGGGTTAGCCTGGTGATGGGTATTAAAGAGGGCACGTTCTGCATGGAGCACTGGGTGTTATACGCACACAGTCATGGAACACTACATCAAAAACTAATGATGTAATGTATGGTGATTAACATAAAAATAATAAAATAAAATAAAATAAAAATAATAATAAAATAAAGAAAACATACAGATTTCCACTTTACATTTCCTTGGTCAGAACTCTGGAATATCACCATCCCTAATTGCAAAAGTGTCTGGAAAATTGACTGTTATTTTGTTAGGAGTATTACCACTCTAATCGACGATTTTAAGAAAAGAAGGAGAAGAATGTTTCTTGCATATTCAGTTGGCACAGTCTATCATAACATGTAATGTTTGGGTATGGTGAGAGTCACACATTCACTGGCTTCTTAAATCATTCTTCATACATATTTGTGGTTTGCCTACAATAAGAACTGTTCTGGATGTGCTTAACAATTGCAGTGATCAAGAAAACTAATTGTTGTCATTGTGGTACTTGCATTAGAGTAAGGGGGAGAGAGACAATAAATACACATGCCAAATATATAAACATGAATAGTAAGTCAGATAATGGTCAGTGATATTAAAAATAAAGCTGAGTAATAAGACAGCCTCTGTTGGTGGGATTGGTTCATCACAATGAACTTGGCTGGAAGGCCTTTCTGAGGCTATTTGAGCTAACATTTAAAATATGAGAAAGATCCAATCATGCCAAAAATCAGAAAAGAAGCATATAGGCATCAAGAAGTTAGTGACAAAGCCCCTAAGAAGTGGCTTACTGTGTGGGATAACGTCAGAGGACATGGTGAATAAGCTCACAAGGATATTATATGAAATTCAAACTATTCACCAAGCCAGGCATCATGGCTCCCTACAGGCTGTGGGAAAGCCTTTGGGTTTTATGATAAAGTGGTAGGCATTAGTGGAGCATTTAAATGAGAGAAATGATATGATGTGATTTTTATTGGTAGAAAGTAGATCATTGATGGGAATCAGAGTCAAATCCTAGCTTTCATGTTTTACATATGCTTAGCGTTCAAATAAGAATTACACTTTTTTTTCTGATGACCTTTCCAAATGTTATGACAAAGATAAATCAAAAATGCATTACAACGCACTGATTCTGTTTGCCACCAGATTTGGAAGTACCATTAAAACTGATTGATTTGATTACTGTTTTGTAACCTTGAGATTTGCTGAAAGTGTCAACAAAACAAAGTGTCAAGAGCAACATAATTAAGCTGCCATGATAGTCATTCTGTGTTAACTATGCGGAGAGCACACTGCCCATTAATGTCCATTGATATTCAGCCTCACGTCTTCTCTTTTGTAATCTTCCGGAGTCTGGAAACTCCCAAATTGCATTTCCAGATTTCCTTGACAGTAGAGCGTCAGTTACGTCCTGCTACTGAGGGTCCGCACAGGAGCATGGAGGTGAGAGGGAAGGAGGTAGAAATCACTGATTCGGCAGGTGGCTTCAGCACCTTACTGACGTGCAGCAGAAAGCGGACTTCGGCAGGAAGGTGGTGGTGCTCTGTCCAAGGTTCCTGCAGCATCATCAGGACGGGAACCTTGGTTTCTCCTCAGCAGCAGGGATAGGGTGGTGGTTGAAGCGGAGGTGGTAGCACAATGTAGGTTCACTGAGGTCTAGAAAGAAGTTTCCTTCTTTAGCTAAGGAGCTAAAGTGAGGTCAGATCCCTGCGAATCATGGACTTTCTCCTTACGCTGTTTAGATTTTCCAGTCTTTAAGCATATTTGAATAGCATCAAACTTCTCCTCTATGTCATTCATTTTCATTAACTTCATTACATTAGTATTTTTTCAATACTCACTTTAGGTCAGAGCACCTTGCTACTTTAGAGATCAGAGCAAATTGATTTATTTAAATATGTGAAAGGTGATCACAAAATCAGATGCTTTCTAGACAATAGAACTGTACAAAGCAATCCTCTGGAAGACATAAGGTGATCATATTTTTATATTTTTACTTAATTTTTTGTTTGGTAGCCTGCTGGTACATATACCAAAGCAGATAGCCATTAGACGTAGAAGAAAAACAATCTAATAATTATCCAAACATAAGTAAACAAATTATAATATTTTCATTAATAATATGAAGATTATTTTTGTTAAAAATATGAAAAGATATGTGTAAATCACAGTGGGATAAATGAGATGAAATGAACTGTGCTAAAGTATATCTGCTATTCATTTAAGTTCAGTTTTTCCTAAGTTTATACATGAACAGAAAATTTATGACAGTTCTTATTAAATGGAAAATGATGAGAAGAAGCTAAATTTCATAAACAAAACACTCTCATTTTATAGATTGAGCTGCAAGTAAAATGTAAGAGATCAACATTTGCATAAGCCAAGAGATAGAAACCATATGTCCACATGATAATTTGAATATGTAATATTGTTGCTAGAACTATCTCACCTGGGGAGTGTGGCATTTAGTAGACTATTCTTCCTTGTTTTCCCCATTGCTAAAACCTTGTTGTTGTTGTTTTTAAGCTGGGCAACACAGCTATTCTAGTTTTAACAAGGACCTTTTATAAATAAATTAAAAAGAATAGACCTTAGTCTCTCTCAATATTAAAACAACACAGAATAGACTGTTCACTGAAACAAATTATTATTGTTTATTGCCATGAGAACAAGATATATAGAATAGATAGCCTTTTCTAAGATGTCCATTGTAATAATAATTTGAATACATGCTAATAATAGAGTGAGTTATTTTAGATTTTAAAAAGATGAAATCACCTCTTTATCTCTTGTCTAAATTAAACTTACCATGAAAATTAGAACTATAGTATTCTGGGTAAATATAAAGGTTTATTATTCTTGTTCTTCTTGTTGTTGATTCGTTAATTAAGGCCCTTTTTTCTTTTTTCATTTCTTCCTGGCATTTCTACTCATTCCAAACCTTACTAGAGATGTAGACTGAGTATGATAGTAGATATTTTAATTTCAACGTATGTGCAATAGTTTCCCTTATGTCTAACTGGAAAATACCATCTAAAGATTTTAGATCAGGTTTGAAATAAGAACTTAATTTTTCTAGATGTCCCTCTACATGAAAAAAATGAAATCAAAACTGTTCATGATTATCACTGAAATTCAAATTCCTATTTTTTTATCTTCTGAAGATATATGTCTTAAAATGCTATTGTTGTTGTTTTGTTTTTAATTAATATCCAGGAAATTCTATGGGAAGGAGCACAGCAGAGTAATTTAAATATATACTCTAGGGACACACCAACAGGGTTAAAATTCGGACTCACCTGTTAATGCCAACTAATTTACCTTCCTGAGACTCAGTTTCCTCAGATATAAAATAGAAATAATATGACCTGGATGGTTAATTTTATGTGTCAACCTGACTGGGCCATGGGTGCCCAGATATTTGGTCAAACATTAATGTGAGTGTGCTTGAGAGGCTGTTTTGGGATGAGATTCACATTTGAATTGGTGGACTGAGTAAAGCAGATTGCCCTCTGGAATGTGGGCAGTCCTTATTCAATCAAAGGGCTGAATAAAACAAAAATTCTACCCTTAAGTAAGAGAATTCTTCCTGCCTGACAGCTTTCAGACTAGGAGATTCATTTATTTTCCTGCCTTTAGACTCAAACTGAAACATTGTCTCTTTCTGGGTCTTGAAACTGCTGGCCTTTCTACACAATCGGTTCTCTTACCTTCATACTCAAAACCAAACCACTAGCTCTCCTGGGTGCCTAGCTTAATGATTCACTCTGTAGATCTTGGGACTTGCATGCTTCCCTAATCACATGAGCCAATTGCTTATGATAAATCTCTATATTATACACACACACACACACACACGCTAGTGGTTCTGTTTCTCTGGAAAGCCCTGATTAATACAAGCACCCACTCATATGTTTGTTCTGAAGAGTAAGTGGGCCAGTACATACAAAGCTCTTCAGCAGTGTCTGACAAATGGCAAGAGCTCAATAAACATTAGATATTATTTAGATAGTCATGGCTCAGTAGAACATTGTTATTTTAAATCTGGTTTGGAATGAAGTTCCCAAAGGGAAGTATGATGATAATAATTACCCTCTCCTAGTGTTTATAAAGTGGATCTCAGTCCACATGGTACCATCACATATTTATTCTCTTTTAAATAAGACAGAAAGAAAAAGAGTTATTTCATTCATATAAATTTCATGCAATAGATACTTACGGAGTATAACATAAAATGTTTCTTACTTAAAACTTAAATAAATCAAGTTTTTTGAATGAAAACATAATTTTGAATTTAAAATATTAGAATAGAATAATAGTGGATGAAAGCCAATTGTAGGAGGGAAAAAGAAACATGGCAGGGACAAAATAAAATCAAGTCATGACTAGGTCTTAAAAGTCACAAAATTAAAGAAAAATAGGTGTTGGTGCATAAAATTCTTGAACAAAATGGAGTCTAAGGAACCAGATTTACCCTCCTATCTGAAAAAACTGTGGAACTGGACAACATATATGGAACAATGGTTTCAGACATTGGACATCAGCCAATGCAAGTCCATGATCCTTGAAAGAAGGGAAGCAAATGAGGTGAGTGCTACAATGCACAGATTATTACAGAGACAGTTTCCAGTCCATGGGCAGGGAAATGCAGTCAGGTCCTGGATGCCTTCCTGAGCTGAGGAGATAGAGCTGGGAATCCAGGGAGGCCAAAGTGACCAGAGGTTGCCAAGTAGAGTACCAGAAAGGAGCGAGCCTCACAGTGTGAGAGAGAGAGATCTAGAGATTTGCGAAGGACTCCCTGGAGTCTGTACTGAGTAGCCTTTAGTACATGTCTGTGAGTAAACTACCCATGGCTAGAAAAGTAATAGCCCCCAGATAGAGGAAATAGTCACCAGAGTTCTAAGTAATTCATGTTTCTCATTACAGAGAGCAGAAAGTGTTTTAATAAAAAGGCTAGTGGGTAGAGTACTCAGAAGATCTTTCTTTGCCTTAGTAGTAGGGCAAAATCAGTCCTAGAATAAAGGTTGCCATAATCCCACCTAACAAAATTTAAAAGCCTCAAAAAGATCAAACTGTCTCTAAGTAACTTAACTGAATCTCAGAACAAAGTTCAAGAATATTTACCCAAATATAACCATACTTAGCACCCAAACAATAATTGCGATCTAATAAAAATCAGTAAGTATGCAAAGGAATAGGAACTCTTGAGCAGGAAAAAAATATCAATTACCAAAAGATGATATAAATGATAGAATTAGTAAACAAGGACACCATAATAGTTATTACACTTTGTTCCTTTTGTTTAGAAAGTATAGAAGGAAGAATGAGCAGGTAGAGACATGGAAGATACAAAATTACGCAAATCTAAATAATAGCTCTAAAACATGTTTTAAGTGACAAATGCACTTGATGTAATGAACAGATGATTAACTGTGATCAAAGAGAAAGTTTGTGAACTCAAAAGGAGCAAACCAACAGGCAGTATCAGGTTTGAATAGCCTGATATATGCATACTTATGGAATTGGAGACCCTGAAAGAGAGGTGATATGAGGGGGCAGAAAGTATTTGACGATATATTGTTTGAGATGTTTCCAAATCTATCAAGACAAAAGCACATAGTACTTTGGAATTTCAACAAACTCAAAGGACAAGATTCATGAAGAAAACTACATCAGAGAACATCACTAGTATAAATATATAGCTAGCTAACTTGCTAGATGACAAAGAGAAGGTGAATAAAAAGCAAACAAAATAAGTCAGACATGGAGATAATATAGAATTATAAAAATAAATAGTCGATTGTTAAAGAGGGAAAATCATTAAAAAAATCATAAGAAGTAACCATTTGTCAAAACATAGTCTGTGAAAGGAACAAAGCACAGTTGAAGCATGCAGAAAACAAATACCACATTGGTAGACTTGAACCCAACAACATGAAACATCACATTAAATGTTAACGGGATTAAAACCACTCCAACTAAAATGGAAAATATTGTCAGATTGAGTAAAAGACAAGAGTCTACTACATGCTGCTTACAAGAAGCATTCACTTTCAATGTTAAGATACAAATCGAACAAGAGTAAAGGACGGGTAACTATACACCATACCATTCCTAATTTAAGGAAGACCGGAGTGGCTATAGTAATATTAGATAAAATATATTTCAAAGCAAAGAGCCTTACCAGGGATAAAGAAAGCCATTTCCTCATGATAAAGGTGCCATTTCATCAAGAGGACATGACAATTCTAAACGTCTGTGCACCTAATGAAAGAGCTTTAAGCTTTAATATACATGAAATACTCAGAAGTGTAAGAAAAAAATAGACAAATCCTTAATTATTATTTATGGTTTCAACACCATTCTCTTAATGCTTAGTAAAAGTTGAAGGCAGAAAATCAGCTAAGGATATACAACACTACTGACCACTTGAATTTACTTGACAAATGGAACACCACCCAACAGAGAAACACATTCTACCTCACTCTGTCTTACCAAGTACCTTGGGATTACATTGTCAGAAAGGAAGGAAAGTTAATGAAGGGAAGGAAAAAGAGAGAATCCCTTGGATATTTACCTGACAGAAGAGCAATGGATTCAAATTTGTGATCACCCTTGGTAATCCTGAATTTTAAATACTTGGTGGTTGATAACTGACCAGAAACCCAAAACTTTGCTCTGCAATTTTTCCCTCTTGCCTTAACATACTGCAGAAGACTTATAATGGTTTTACCCATGCTGCTAGGATTGCCCATCAGCTTTACCCTCCCATTCTGCCACCAGAGTGATCATTCCACAGTGTAAATGGGATCATTGGTATCATCTCCTTTCCTAAAGCTCCTCAATGGGTCACAGATGCATTCAATATAAATGTCCTAGCATGATTTTAAGGATCTTCTCACACTGTTCGTATTTCGTACTTGAGTTTCATGATTTAATGAAAATTATCTCATGCAGCAGGGCTTATTCCTCATTCTTATTGGCATATGTTACCCCATCCTTGCTGTCATTATTATTGACTTGTCTGTCCAATACTAATACCTCCTTTAATTGTTCTTGATACTGAAATTTGGCTTCTATGGTCTTCCTGTGGGATCCCATAGCCCATGAGTATGTTACATACTCATCAATCTGTATTATAATTGCCTGTTTACTCATTTGTCTTTCCCACCAGACTATAAGTACCTAGAGGTTATAGACTGGTCTTCTTGATCAGCGCATACTGAAGCCCTATTCCATGTGGAAGGCACAAAATTGATACTGAGTAAATATTTTTAAAGTACACCTTAGCTATAACTACAGAAACTCTATGATCCTCTTTCTGGCAGAGGTAGGATAGCAGTTTATCTGAACAAAAATGCGTGAGTACCTTTGATATGGAAGGTGTGCTGCAATGAGTGGAGGTAATGGTCCAAATATTTCTGAAGACTGGTGACTGCAGAAGTCTTTGTGCAAATGTCTGTTTATGGGGCCTGAGAAGGGTGAAGTACACAGGATTTACAATGAGACTTTTAAAGGAAGACAATCCACATTTCAATGGACCCAAACTGCCTTAACCTTCCCACCAGCTTGACTAGACTGGAGATAAGTTTCTTCCTGCCCTTGGATTCCTCACCTCTCTTTCACTTGTCCTCACAGAATCCATATGTCCTAGTCACAGAGATCCCTCTTCTTCTTTTCTTAGAGCATTTACTCGAGGAAACTTGTTGTGAATTATTTCTCTACTCCTTTGAAATGTTCTTAAAAGCCTCTTGGCAGTTTCACAACCCAGGACTCACTCAAGGACCTGGGAGCCATTCTGTTCAAAGGTAATCATCAAGGAAGATAATATCCCCATCTCCCCAGACTCTTTGGGAGGATAACTTCAGAAAGGGTGCCTAGCTCCGAGTTGTAAAGCTACCTCCTATCATGAAGCTGGGAGAAAGTTTACTTGCTAAAACCACACACAACAATGCAGTAGTAGCCTTGACATATATAAAACAACTTTCCACATGGAAATAAAATCAGAGGAACATCCCAGCCTCATGGGTCTTATAGATCATTTGTAGCTTATCCTAGTACAAATTCTATTAACCACAGAGAAGAGAAGTTATCCTAGTAGACATTCTATAAACCACAGTAGAGAGAAGAGTTATCTCCTGTGGGAATTTCTGTTTCCTATCTAGTTAGATAATTCTCACAAGCAGATGACAGGAGAAAGGATACACAGTGTTAATAATAAACAAATATATATGTTGCTCAACTGCTCTGAATAAGAAATCAGAAGTATGGTGGTCTCTTGGCAGTTGGTTCTAGGGAACCACAGGAGTGACTGCACAGACGGTTTCTATCTAACTGAGCTCAAGGACCTGGAGTACATGTGTTCAGCTTTTGAATCACTTGATATGAATGTTCTCGTCCTTTCTTCAGCTATCAGTTTGTACAAGCCTGAAGAACTTTAAGAAACATTAATGAAAAACAGAGAGAAAATTAAGACAGACTATTTGGTCTCTGCGGTGTTTTATGCCTGGCTCACTTCACCCATACCCAGGCTCAACATTATTCAACGAAAAATTCTGCACTCAGAAGTGATCCTTATCCATGATATGAATATAAGTTAAACATCTTGAGAGAGTGCTTCATAAAACCAGAGAATCAGTATATTAATTTGCAGGGAGAGATAAACCAGGGTGCACCACTGAATTCCCTCCTGATACACAAGCTGTCAAAAAAGTCCAATTTTCCGGGCGGACAGATTAAGAACAATGAAAATTAGTTGTACATGACAAATATTCAATGTCATCAGGATTAAAAGAGATGTGCATTTCTTCATTCTTCTTACATAATAGATTAAAATGCGCAAAGACTAATGGATATTTCTTTTAACCTAAACCTCTGTGCATGGGCTTCACCAGCATTTGCCTCTTTGATTTGCCTTTTAGAACTTTCCATAGGTCATTAAGCACCATCAGTGACTGACACATTTATATTTTAGATATGCTCATTATAATGTATCAGGTAACTCTCACATCTCCCTGACAAGATAAAACAGTCTTGCTGTCATTTTTTTTGTTGTTGTTGCTGTTGCTTTGCCTTTAAGACGATGTTGTCTATCTTTTTGATATTACATTTTGTCTAAATTTACACTTGATATCTCAATGGGCAATCCATAGCCCTCTTTTCTAAGGATGTAGAGGATGTGTCTACACAGCTGATATTAAATTCCTCTATAACAGGAGCTAGGCTGTTTAAAAGAAAACTATTGACTCTCTTTTGAGAAATAGAACATTCCTCTGTCTATTCTTTGAGGAGACTTTGGATAAAATGTCAAATGCCTCTCCATTTTAAGAAATGGTCCATGTGTAGGAAATGACAAGTTACTGAATGTACAATTTTCAAAACTTGACGCCATTTAAAAAGTAAGACAATATTGGGCCCAGACAAATTTATATTTGTATAGCATTATTAACTGCTAGGATCACTTTCTCATCCCAGCTTGGATTTCTAAAAATTCCCTTTTGTGGATTAAAAAAAAAAAAAGAGTATAGAAATCATATGTTTAAAATATCCAACTTTCTGTGAGTTGGCAGAAGTAAAACGATGAGGAAAAAAGTTGAATAGAAGCTTTAAATTGTCACACGCCCTCCGGAGATGCATAGTGACCATGATGACAGGAGCTGGGTAAATACACACATGGACTGACAGACAAATGGGGCAAAATAAAATTTTTATTTCTAAAACACATCTTAACTAATGCGCTATTTTTTGATGAGCAATTTTTAATATCCTCATTTAAAACAACATTAGAGCCATTTTAAAAATTCATTAAGATTTCCAAACTATCAGTTAACTTATTTTAAGTGAAAAAGTACATAATTTGACCAATATGATCACTTTTGTAGTAGCAATTTGTTGTGTAATTGCAGACTCACTCAGTGACAAGGAACCTCAATAATCATCTGTGACGAGGAGAAATAGGTCCCCAGGATGTTGAGAAGGCATAACTTCTCCTGGATCTTCCTTGCCACCATTTAGAGCAAGGATCTGGCTTAGGAAAAGCTTTCAACTTACAAAGATGTCGAAGCAACAGAACCTCTAGTATTTCACCCCCTCTGCTTGAAAATGTAATTCTGGGGGCACTTGGGTGGCTCAGTTTGTTAAGCGTCTGCCTTCGGCTCAGGTCATGATCCCCGGGTCCTGGGATCGAGCCCCGCATCAGGTTTCCTGCTTAGCGGGAAACCTGCTTCTCCCTCTCCCACTCCCCCTGCTTGTGTTCCCTCTCTCGCTATATCTCTCTCTGTCAGTTAAATAAATAAAAATAAAATCTTAAAAAAAAAAGAGAGAAAATGTAATTCTGGAATTAACTTCCTTCGATCAAAAGCTGACTTCAAAATTCCACAATGTGTTTGTGTTGGTAAAAGTGCACATCAAAATTTACTTTTTAGATGAAGATAGCCCATTGTTTGGAGAAACACGTCCCCACAAACAACTGCTCTATGTGGCTATAAAACAGTAAGCGGGAATCTCTGCATGAGGGAGCTGTGGTCTTCAGCAGTGTGCTGGGCTCAGCGGGCTCCAGTCCCGGGAGCTCCTGCAAAGGGCACAGCCCAAACACCACCATGTTTGCTACCTGTCCACCTGATATAACTTGCTTGTGTTGTCCTCAAGATAGAGCAAAGTTTGCTAAACTAAAATGCTTTCGGGACGCCTGGGTGGCTCAGTCAGTTAAGCGTCTGCCTTTGGCTCAGGTCATAATCCCAGGGTCCTGGGATTGAGTCCCTAGTCGGGCTCCCTTATTGCTATTTTAGTACTAAAGGAAACAGTGGCCCTTCCTAAAACAGCACTTGTATTATATATTTACTTCACATGTAGATCTGCTACACCTATGAAATAGAAAAGTGCATTTTGCCCACTGCAAAAATGGGCAAGTGAGAGACCTAGTTCCTAAGGCAAAGGATATTTGAACAGATAATCCCTACATGTAGAGTTAAAATATCTAAATATGAAATTCTAAGTTATTTCTGGTAACACTCTGTAGGAGCTAGCAAGCATGGCTTTATATATAATTCATATTTCTATGAATTAATCTTCCCAAACCTTTATTAGCATCTGATTTTATAAAGCTATCATTCCAATCAACTGTTATTAAGTTGAGTTTAACAGAATAATTTAATATTGTACCCATTAATTTTAAGAATGATTAGAAAAACTGTATCCACTGATGTCAAATGTGAGTTTCTTTTATTTTTCTTCAATTTTGTTTTTTAATTTAATATAAAGATTTGAGTTACTCCAGGCAGAGATTTAATCAGTCAAATCCAGTCCTTGCTATCAAGAAATTTCGAGTTAACTGCCTGTGTAATGGGATGGTCACAGAGGTAGAAGGGAAACACCAATAACTATATTAGAAGAAGAATATCAGAAGAGCCAAAGGTGACATTTTATTAGGAACCCCAGGAGGAGGATGAGAAAACCGTTTGTGTCATAAGAGATGTCAGGATAGGTTTTCAGGTATTATGTAATAGCATCTTCTACAATTGATTTCTAATCACAAACAACCGAAAAGGAAACAATAAAGAGAAATTATTCAAGAGTCAAAAAGCATTTATTCTTGAATTTTCCTTTTTAAAAGAAATCTTGGGAAATCAACGCCAAATAAAAAAGTTCAGGAATCATTTCACATATTTCAAATTTTTGTTTTCATTCATTGAATTAAAAAATTTGTAATTGAATATCCAGAAAGCTACCCACATCACAGACTCCTGGTAGCCATAATCTTTGGAGAAGGAAGGACAAGATACCCCACTGACATGATAGCCTGCTTCCACACAAAACGATTCAGGACCAGGATGGTACATTCACAGGATCAATGTTGATCCAACCACCCTTAAAATCCATGTTCCTTCGAATCTATGCAGTCTATACCATCATCATTTTTAAAATTTATCTATTATATCCACCTAACTTATCAGATCATCAGATGTATTTCCTGGGGAGGATGTGATATTAAAAAAACAAAAAAACAAAAAAGAAGTAGACACAAATAAGTTTTTTTTTTCTTTAATGGCCTTATTGACATATAATGCACACACCATACAGTTCACCCATGTAAAGTGGGCAATCCAATGTTTTCAGTATATTCACATATGTGTGCACTCTCACCCCGTCAATTTTAGAATATTTTTATCACCTCAGAAAGAAGCCAAATACCCGTTATTTATCCTCCTTACCCCAATCTGCCATCACACTCAGCCTTAAACAGCTACTAATTTGCTATCTGTCTCTGTAGATTTGCCTGTATTAGGCATTTCATATGCTTGGATTGGTTATGACTCCATTTTATAGAGTAAAACACACATACATACACTCAAAAAGGTTGAGTAAGTTTCTGAATGTCACAAACCTCCCAACAGCATTAGGATTTGAAGGCAGACAATCTGATTCCAAAGCAATAAGATAATTGTTATGGCAGGTGCGAAAACATCATGTATATCATTGCACATCAACAAAAGATGGGCAGGAATGGAGATCAACTGAATAGAGCTGTTAAGGGGAGATTAGATGATGAGCAACTTGTATGTTCAAACTGTTTTCTCTCCCAAATTTTACCCATCTGATAAGTTTTGATTTTATTACTAATATAACTGATGTCAAAGCCCATGACAAATAATGAGTCTTTTTTTTCTTTCTTCAGGAATTACACTCTTCTAGAAAACCTGTAATACAATACAGTGAGTGAAATCAGAGCACTGACTACAAGTGTAGTAACATCATCTGACTCCTACAACAAAGGCAACCTTGTGTCAGATTGTTGTGGCATTTGTCTATCTGAGCCTCCAGTGCATGTCACTAACCATAGTAGATCATCCATAGGTAGATATGTTAAGAAGTTCTTTTCAAAATATTCAAATGGATTCATATGATAAAACACTACTTTTTGTTTTTAATTTGTTCTTCACATTTTCTTAATGACCTAGTTAAGAGAAATGTGCTTCTTACTTTATTTACCTTGTAATTTTAAATTCTTTTTTTTTTTTTTTTAAGAAGGGAGAGAAGGGACAGAGGGAGAGGGAAAGAGAGACTCTTAAGCAGACTCCATGCCCAGCACAGAGCCCAACACGGGGCTTGATCTCACAACCCCGAGATCATGACCTGAACCGAAACCAAAAGTCAGATGCTTAACCCACTGAGCCACCCAGGTGCCCCAGTAATTTTAAAGTCTTATGGGGAAGAAAAAGTGGGAAATAAATTTGCTCCTAGTTTCTACTTTTTCCTTACTTTCTTAGCTATTGGCTATGCTTTTAGGCATAAATCTTTGCTGCTTGATAAAAAAAATCACAGGTGTATATTTGCTACATAATTGTTTTTGTTCTAAAAATTTTTTTTTGCTTAAAAATGTATTTTTAGATTTGTTATTTAAACTACATAATTTTAAGAGTAACTGACACATGATTTATAATTTCAAAGAAAATGATCACAAAAGAGGAATTGTTTTAAAAATAAGTTTTATTTTTAGTATTTAAGAGGTCATAAGGATCAACCAGAATCTACTGCTTATATCATAGAGACATTTGCTATGATATTTGTTCTTTTCTTTCTCTTTGTTCTGTTTTAATACCAGGACTATTTGATGTTGAGGAGAGTAAGAAGAAAAATATATCTTAAAAGCCATTTAAAAATTATAATTTTGCAGTGGTAAGGAGTATTTACTTTTCTTTAAACTGGATCACCAGGGCATCCATGGAGCAGATGGTAATAGGCACTACCATCATTAATTTCTGTACTGGAACTATGCAGGGGGTAAATTATTTTTGGATAATTCAAAGTGTTTTCTTTCCAAAAAATATCTATGTACATGCAACTTGTTTGTTTATGGGAATTTCCTGATTAAATAAAATGCATTTATGCATAAATGTATTTATATGTATATATGTGTTTGTAACCACTGGGCTGGTCCTGGTTATGAAGGATAAAGATTATATAATAAAGAGATACAACTTTATAATGTGGAAATCATGGCTGATAATTTCCATCTTCCAAACTTGCTCATCATCTTTCATAAAGTGATCTATGGATCTAAGAAGGAAAGTTGTTCCTTTCTTTCTTTTTTTTAAAAGATTTTATTTATTTATCTGAGAGAGAGAGAAAGCAAGAAAGTGTGAGCACGAGCTGGGGGGGAGGGGGCAGAGGGAGAGGGAGAAGCAGACTCCCTGCTGAGCAGGGAGCCAAACATGGGGCTCAAACCTAGGACCCTGAAGATCACGACCTGAGCCAAAAGCAGACATTTAACCAACTGAACCACCCAGGCGCCCCAAGTTTCTGTCTTTATTATTCATACCAACCATCGATTTAAAAAAAACAAAAGAAGGAATTTTTTTAAAAGGTGCCAAATGACTGGAAATGGATAAGTTTTTAACAGGTTTCAGAAATGCAACAGAAATCATCCAGAATATATTGAGCATTAAACCATAAAACCCGAAGTTGTCACAGGACTATCTGCCCCATTTCCACCCTGATTATTCTAGAATAGTCTTGAAATTGCTGACTCTAAAGCATTAAAAATGTGAATAAAGAATCACTGGTTTATTATTTCTTTTTTTTTAAGATTTTATTTATTTAGTTGAAAGCAAGAGAGAGAGCACGAGAGGGGTGAGGGGCAGAAGGAGAAGCAAACTCCCCTCTGAGCAGGGAGCCCATGTGGGGCTTGATCCCATCACCCTGGGATCATGACCTAAGCCAAAGGCAGACACTTAACCGACTGAGCCACCCAGGTGCGCCACTAAAGCATTATTTTTAAGGATATTCTAGGGGGAGAAGAGTTACAAGATCAAATAATCTTGGGAAAACTATATTATATATACCTGTTTTGGAGAACAACGCAGATTAGCAAATGGTTGTGAAAAATCCAACCCAGCATTTCTTACAATTATTTTAACACTAAATCTGTTTTTTCCATGTTACAGAGATACAATTAATATGTCAGAACTGATCTTGTGTTTTGGGAAACAGTAATTTAAGATCCTTCAATCTGAAATCGTAAATCAAATGATGAGACAGTTTCTTAGAATACATTTCTAAATAAGAAAACGTGTGTGGATTGGATAATAGTGTAAAGTAACTTTGTGGATTTTGTACTTTATTCAAAATGTGTTCTTTTGAATAAATACAAATAGCAATGACTTAAAATAACCTGCTCTTCTTGAAATAAAAAGAGCATCATAAGGGAGCAACAAGTTAGTATAAAGGGAAAGAGAAAAGAGAAGAAAGAATGTTTTCCCAAACTAGGAAAAAATAAAAAAGGCGTTTCTCAGATGTTTTCAGACAAACAGCTTCACGTGTCCTCTCCAAGGCACCATTACAATAGCCCTGAGAGTATAGTAAAAAAGACAAAATCAGCGATCATTTTTAAACTAAATATCAGAATTCAGCATGGACTCGAAATTCCTGATTATCATGTGTGAGGGGAGAAGCCCGCTTCCTTTAATCTCAAACAACAGTCACACTCTCAGACTACAGAATCCTCTGAATGCGAACAGCAAGACTTGTCCCGAAAAAGAAAGGAAAACAAGTTGGCCCACGCCAGTTGTATATTTCCTTATTTATAATCCAGAGACTGTACTGAAGAGCCGTTCTCTCTTGGCAGAACACGTGGACTGAGCCAGCCAGAGTAGTCCCGGCATACTTTGGAACATATCTTCTATTTAGAGACTAGATCATCTTCAACACCACTAGGATAAGAAACAAATGAAGCGGCATCACAGGTACATCTTGAGATGAATAAGAAGCCTCAGGAAAGAAAAAACAAAAGAATCCCTTGAATACAGAGAGAGAGAGAGAGATATTAGGAGACCTGGAAACTAATGGTTAATGTGCTCCATATGACCCTTTTAGAAATACAAAGCATACTTCTCCTCAACAGTGGTCAGGAAACCCCCAAATCAAGAAAGAATGGCCCAGGCTGTTACCAGTAGATCTAGCACCTCAAATAGCCATCTACTTCCATATATATCTAAGAAAAAGAAGCTCTCAGTATTGATAGTTTAATGTAATCATAATAAGATAATGCTAATAAAACTGTTCATTAAAAAAAGAATGAGAATTGTTTCATAAATTATGTCTTCAAATCCCCACTGGGTTAATTTCATGATTGTCACATTAACACAGTGCTAATTCATCCCCAAGCATTTGAACAGTCAGTGCTAACATCTTTGGGTTGTTGCTGTAATTCCATGTGCCATGCACCTGTCTTTAGGCAGTATAATACACGTATAGGACATATACTTATAGGAGTCTGGGAACAGCATATTTTTATTGCCAAAGGTAATCATTATTCTTAGGATTCTTTTATTTATTTATTTTTAAGATTTTGCTTTTCTGTTTGGACTATTTTATCTTACTTCTGCAACAACTGTTACCAATCTACAAGTGCATGAGGTGATCTAGCTAAAGAATAACTATTTTTATTACTACCTGTTATGTCATGGGGTATCATGTTGCAATGGATTGTGGATTTCTACATCTTTTTAAAAATAGATATTAACTTACATATATGCTTTTATTAAACAAATGCAGATTTTTTTTACGCATTCAATAATTTGGAAGGCCTTATATTCTATGGTAGAACATAGAATTCTATGGTCTTAGTTATGGAGATCGTAGTTGAAATTTATCTAGCCCCACAAAATAATTTCTTCTGACAATTAGTCATTTCTTTGGATTTCTAAATAACATTGTTTGAGATATCTTCTCTCTAGGAAGATTTTTATTTCATAGAAATACTTTGTATTAAAGATACAAAATGTTGCTAAAATAGAGAAATGATATTACGGTTCCATTTCCATCTCAAAGACAGCGAGAAATAAATAAATAAATAAATAAATAAATAAATAAATAAATATGAAAATGGGTGTCCTTAATTCATTTGGAGCATAGCAGCAAATATTGCAGTATATTTTTAAGCTGAAAATGTCACAAACTATAAGTATTAATGTCCTTGCACTTTTTTTACAAATAAGGCTATTTTCGACCCTTAATGAGTGTCTGTTTGTGGATGTACAATTATTTTACATTTGTTTATATAAAGAATGAGGACAATGTATAAGTAGGTATCGTGTATAAAGAGTCCTCTGGCCTATTTGGCCAACCGGATTGGTCTGGAGATCCAAACTTCTGGCAAAAGATTATACTTGAATGTCTTTGTTAACACAAATGCAAATATTTAGTCCAAGGTAACTAAAACCAAGTCCAACAGAAGGCAAAGTAATGATTTTGGTAAATAACTTGGGCTAGCACAGAAAGGCAGGGAGGTCTACTTACATTACATAACTTATATAAATCACCTGCCCAACTTTCTCCAATTGTATGCACATCTGTTCAAATCCCAGTATTAGGCACCACATCATGGAGTGCTGTGTTGGCTTGGGGAAACTGGTTAAAAGCGAGAGGAATGGACACTTTTCCTACCTTCACCCTCTACAAGTCCCGTGAACTGATACAAATCACCTAATATCTCTAAAACTCCCATTTTGTATTGTTACAGGGAATAGCTTCCCAGCACTATTATGAAAACACACGCTGTATAATGCATGTGAAAATGCTGCAATCTTTAACTCTCTATACAAATGGAAGGTGTCTATAGTTTATTATGCCCATAAGGTACATGGTCTCAGTAAAATAGTTCTGGAAAAGGACTGCTTTCTTTAAGAACAAAAACTAGAACTAAATTTTAGAGAAAACATGGAGAATGAATAATTTACTTGCAGAATTATAGGACACTGTCTACAGAGCTTTGTGCAGCAATAATGGCTGTCAAAGTCGTTCCATTGTTGACCTCTGTCCCAGAATTCCAGTAAATTCCATTTGGTCTTATTATCTGTATTCATAAAGCAAAACCTTCCATTGCCCCACAAGCAATGTGACCCTTGGAAAACATGGATCATGACAACCTCTATGTTAGGGTTGCATTGATTTTTTTTTTTTTTCAGAGACGCAAAACACGTCTGGCTCCCTACCCCCGCAGCTGGTCCCTGCTATTTGCATTTGTCGCGTTTGAAACTGACGGCGGTACCTGTCGAAAGCCATCAGGGAACCGGAATCAAGGAAAACGCTTGATTATCCATATCAGGTCACAAAGTGCATTTATAATTTTGAAAATTGGTCTTTCACAAAAGAAATTTCTATTTAGTTAAATACGCCAAAATTATATGCCTCAGATGTATTGCGTACACATACGTTAGCAAAAGTCCAATTGCAGCATGTTTTCAGTAAAGATCATGCTTTCTTTTATAAAAGTAGAATCATTCTTTTTCCCTAGAAATTTTCTAAGACTAATCATTACCTGTTCATTTTATGTCAACAAACACAAATAACTTGGATCATGTTTGGCTAAGGTAGAATATGACAACCTCTTATTGGAGATATATATATATATATATATATATATGTAATGTATTTATATTTCAAAATTTTGCTTTTCATTAGGATAGATTTGTGGGCCTGAGCAACTTTTCTGCAGCTTTTGTAGCTACAGAGATTTTTGCTTCTACTTTTCCCACCCTGGTAGAGTACATCTGTCTACAACGATGTGTTGCTTTTTACTGGGTAATAGATATGTCCTGGGGCTAAGGAGTGTCTGACCCTCCCTCAGGGCAGAAAGCAATTCCTTCCACATGACCTGCGGGTATTTGTCTGAAGTCTGACGGAAGACATGTGCCCTGCCCACCATCCAGACACTTAAGACTGTACTTGACAGGAGGGAAAGATCCAGAAGAGAGTGGTATTCATGTGTATGTACCATCAATGTGGATATTTTAAATCTCCTGCACTGCCCCAGACTTCTCATGAGCATCCTTGGAAAAGAGCTTGTAGTTCTGGGCGCCTGGGTGGCTCAGTTGGTTAAGAGCTTGTAGTTCAATGCAAACTTCCTTTGTGTATGAGCTCCCAAGGGTTCTAGCTGTCAAGATAACCCACACATGACCTGTAACAATTCATTAACATTCTAGCAGTCTTTTTATCCATTTATATGGTGGTTATCTCTATTTCTTGCGCTCTGCCAAAGCTGAATCATTCCTAGTGTTCCCCTAGAGGGGATTGCCCGTTTTTAAAGTTCAGTCCACCTGTTTGCTTTGCGACCCCAAGATTCTGATGGGTTCAGAAGAAGTTAATGTTTTGTAGATTATCAGATTTTTTCTCATCGATACAGCGGGAGCAGGGCTCCCTTAGAGCTTGCTGTACCTTAAGCAGAAGCAGAATGTCACCAATGCTTCTTGGTATTTTTGTAAATTCTCTAACTTTAATAGTTCACCAGCTTTATGTTTGATGAAGTTATATAAAATCTTTAATTTTAAATTAACCATGTGTTTATTAACATTGCAAATTCACTTACTATTTCTAATACTTCATAGATTCCTTTGGATTTTCTGGACACTTAGGTGACTCAGTCAGTTAAGCATCGGGTTCTTGATTTGGACTCAGGTCATGATCTCAGGGTTGTGAGATGGAGCCCTGCATAGGCTCTGTGCTCAGCGGGGAGCCTGCTTAAGATTTTCTCTCTCCTCCCTCTCCCTTTGATCCTTGGCCCCCCACCCCATGCTCTCTCTCTCTCTAAAAAAACAACCAAAAAAAGAAGATTCCTTTGGATTTTCTAAAGATTTATTTATTTATTTTGGCAGGGAGGAGTAGAGGGAGAGGGACAGGGAAACTGAAGCAGGCTCCATGCTCACCGTGTAGCCTAAGACAGGGCTCGATTCCATGACCCTGAGACCACGACCTGAGCTAAAACGAAGAGTCAGACTCTTAACTGACTGAACCACCTGGGCACCCCTCCTTTGGTTCTAGAAGCAGAATGCTGTCATCTGCAAATAGTGACATTTTATATTTTCTTTCCAATTAGTAATCCCCTTTGTGCCTTTTTCTAGCCATATTATATTCTAATGCAATGTTGAAGAGAAATGAAGATAGTCCATATCTGTATCATTCCCCAATCTCAGGGATACAGTTTTCAATATATCACCATTAAGAGATATTAAGTATTATGCTACATATAGTTGTTAGCATATGCTCTTTCTCAGATTAGGGGCAGCTCCTTCTACTCTTTGCATGCATTTATCTTGATAAATACTGAATTTGTGTTGAATTTTATCACATGCATTTTCCCTGATCTAACAAATTGATCATGTGTTTTGCATTTTTCTCCGTATATTTCTCTGTTAATTTGGTGACTACATAATTGACTTAGGTCTTCTCAAACACCCTTACATTCCTGGAATAAACCACAGTTTAAAACAATTATTATTTTTATCATTTCTTATATTCCTGGATTTTATACATGAAAGAGATTGATCCTTAGTCTGCAATGTCCTTATCAGGTGTTGGTATCAAATCTGTCTATCTACCTATCTATCATCTACCTAAATCTATATCTACACAGGTGGAGAATGTCCATTTTCCATTCTTGTATAATGAAAGATTTGGAATACATTTGATATACCGACTTCAATAGTTGTAAATATTAATAAGAGGGGATCTGTCCTTGTTTATATATAGTTTTCCATTTGTAATAATTAAGTCAGATATGATCCTTGTGCTGCCAATCTATTTTTCAAAGATTTGAGAAAGTGTCTGCTGCCTCCAGTATGAAAGCAGCAACACAAAACTACAAGGAACGTGAAGAATCAAGGACACATGCTATAACCAAAAATAACAATATGCTCCTGTAACCCAGCTCAAAGGAAAGGAATTTTGCAATCCAGCTGATAAAAGATATAAAACAGCAGTTTTGAGAAACTCAAACACTGAAAGTCACAAGCAACAAGAACAAAAATCAACAAGGGAACTACATCGGCCAAAAAGCTTCTTCACAGCAATATAAACAATAAAAAAAGTGAAAAGGCAACCTATGGATTGGGAGAAAATATTTGCAAATGATATATTGCATAAAGGGTTAAAATTCAAAATATATCAAGAACTCATTCAACTCAATAAAGAAAAATAAAAGATCTGATTAAAAAATGACAGAAGACTTAAACAGATTTTTCCAAAGAAGACACATCCAAATGGCCAACAGGCATATGAAAAGATTCTCACTTATCACCAGGGAAATGCAAATCAAAATCAGAGTGAGGTACCACCTCATACCTGTTGGAATGGTGATCATCAAGAAGACAGATAATAGGTGTTGGCAAGCGAGGATGTGGAGAACAAGAAAGACTGTGCACTGTTGATGGGAACATAAATTGCTGCAGCCACGTTGGAAAACAGGATCTAGTTTCCTCAAAAAAGTAAAAATAAAACTACCATATTATCCAGGAATCCCACTTCTGGGTATAGATCAAAGGAAATGAAATCAGGATCTCAAAGAGGTATCTGCACTCCCATGTGCATTGCAGCATTATTCACAATAGTTGAGATATGGAAACAACTTAAATGTCTGTCAGTGAATGAATGGATCAAGAGGATGTGGTATATATATATATAGGTACAATGGAATATTATTCAGCCATGAGAAAGAAAGAAATCTGCCATTTGTGACAATATGGATGGACCTTGAGGGCATTATGCTAAGTGAGGTAAGTCAAACAGAGAAAGACAAATACTGTACACTATCACTAATAAGTGGAATCTAAAAAAGCTGAACTCTGGGGCACCTGGGTGGCTCAGTCGTTAAGCGTCTGCCTTCGGCTCAGGTCATGGTCCCAGGGTCCTGGGATCGAGCCCCGCATCGGGCTCCCTGCTCAGCGGGAAGCCTGCTTCTCCCTCTCCCACTCCCCCTGCTTGTGTTCCCTCTCTCGCTGTCTCTCTCTGTCAGATAAATAAATAAAATCTTAAAAAAAAAAAAAAAAAAAAAAAGCTGAACTCTGTAAAAGTAGAGTAGAGTGGTGGTTACTTGGAGTTGGGAGGTGGGGGAATTGGCAAAATATTTCTTAAGGGACAAACTTGCAACAAGTAGACAAATAAGTCCTGGAGATCTAACACACAACATAGAGATTACAGATGATACTGTATTATAAACTTTGAAGTTGCCAAGGGATTAAATTTTAGTCGTTCTCACCACAAAAAGAAATAATAATTATATAAGGCAATGGAGGTGTTAGATAACACTCCAGTGGTAATCATATGGTAATATAAATGTATCAATATAATATATTATAGCATATAAATGTATCAAATCAATGGGTTGTACACTTTAAACTGACACAATATTATATGTCAATTTTATCTCAATTAGAAAAAAAGTGACAGCTAAACAGACATCTGTAAAGTGATGTGAAATTGACAGTGGGGAGATACTAATATTGAAGGAACTCACTGATCCATACTCACATCACAGAAAGGGAGGCAGCCCAGTTGGACATAACGTTACCAAGTAGGAGATAATTAGAAGGACGCTCCACTGTCAGTGAAGTATCCTTAACAATAAACTGAATGTGGACTTGAATATATGTGGACTTGAATATATGAATATACATATACATATATGCCACATTTGTAATATATTTTCATTGCATAGATTCAAATTTGCCTCCCAGATTTTATTAAAATATTTTGTACTGTTTCCAATTTTATAATACACATAACCACATTTACTAAATTAAAATAAAAACTAATAATTCAAGTAAAGATATTTAAAAACTGCCATCTTTGACATGAGAAGGTTGAATTGCAAATTAAATTATTAGATTCGTTCATTCTGTTTTGATCAAAACTCATGCTCTTAAATGTAAAATTAGAGTAATTTGGTTGTATAAAATACAGTTAAGTTGAAGCCAATCATAATATAAAATATTTGTAGGCCCTCACATTGAAGATCACATTTATTATTATAAACCATAATTTAATACTTAGGCATACATTTTTTCAGTGACTGTTCCAACGGTGTTATAGAGTCAGGTCGATTTAGAATTGTTATGCCATTTTTACTGATATGAAAACTGAGGATAAAATATTTTCATTGTTGGAAGTCAAATCCTGGGCTCTTTTCATCACATGCTTTTTCTTGCTATTTCACTACCACCTATGATATAATAATATCTGCTCTTCCCCAAATAATAACATAATATAATAATATCTGCTCTGCTCCAAATAATATCTGTTGGGCTAGTTCTGCAAGCTGTAGCCTTAATCTAAGGAGCCCCCAGACTACTCTAGCAGCATGGAAGCTTCGCTCCTTCATTGCGTTATTAAACTTGCCAGAATTTGGAGCTACACACATAAAGGTCATCTTAGATTCATTACTTATTTGTGTGATCTCTCTCTCTCTTTTTTTACTTTTTTAAATTAAGCTTTTAATTTTAATTCCAGTGTAGTTAAAATACAGTAGTTTCAAGTGTACAATATAGTGATTTAATGCTTCTATATATTATTCAATGCTCGTCATGATAAGTGTTCTTCATTCCCATCACCTATTTCTCACATCCCCCACCCTCCTGCCCTCTGGTAACCATCTGTTTGTTCTCTATAGTTAAGAGTCTGTTCCTTCGTCTGCCTGTTTCTTTCTCTTTTTTTCCCCTTTGCTCATTTGTTTTGTTTCTTAAATTCCATATATGAGTGAAATCATATGGTATTTGTCTTTCCCTGACTGACTTATTTCACTTAGCATCATACCCTTGAGCTTCATCCATGTGGTTTATGTGATCTTGAAAAGCACATTTTATGCCACTTAGTTTTAAGTTTCATGTAAGTAAAATGGAGAGATATTTAGAAATTACATTAGAAAACATATGACTATTCTCTGTAAACTTTAGCAAATGCATATTATTGTTTTAAGTGGGTCTCAGTTTAGAGAATTAAGTGAATCTCAAAGGGGCAACACTATCGCACTTTCCTCCGGTCCTAACCAAGCCCAGACATGCCAACACTGGCCAGCAAAGTGAAGATTGGGGGTACTAATGAAGGTGAAGGAGAAATGTCATTACTTCCAACCACAGAATTCTGAATCAAAGCAATAGAATGATTAATTGTTTAATTTGAAATATCTTACAATGAAGGCTAAAGACCACGAGTATTTACGGTAATAAATAACACAAAGAAGTAAGAAATACAATTTGTGCTCTTTGCTTCTCTAAATGGTGCACCTCACCCTTGCCATTCCATTTGGTTCTCCAGTCCTCATTATGTGAATGTAAGAAATAAAAATAACCAATTTTTCTTCAGGCTTCTTGTGGAATTTCTGGACTAAAAAAAAATCTCTCTGATAAGATCTTATATATTATTCATCATGGAGGCATTAAAGAAAAAAAATCTTAAAACCTAGAAGTATACTAAAAACTGAGCCTTTCCCAATTATTATGTAAGCTTTGAACACACAAGAGAGTAATAATACGCATATATACAATCATACTAAAAAGAAATCTTCCAATCAAAATTTTACTTGGAAGTAATGGAGAGAGAGAAAATACATATTGATTCACTTCTACAATATCATAAATGCAAGATTACATCCATTGGCAGCATGAATTTAATAATTTCTAGTCATCAACCAAATTGTAAACGTAATTCAAACCTAACGATAATTTTTATAACACAATAAACCACGGCAACCTAATAGTTTAGAAAGTTAATTTAAAATTACTAACAAATACTGTATTTGCATTCTTTTTGTAAGTCTAAAACTATTCTAAAATAAAAAGCTGATTTACTAAGTCACTAAAAAAATGTATACACTTTCTGCCCTTCCAACCAAGACCTACTTTAAGCTAATCTTTGACTTTCAAATTTCAAATGTTAACTCCTTGTGGATGCTGGATATTTTTAGAAACAAATCTTATAGCCATGTTTCCTTTGCAGAAGTGTTGAATACAAGTAGTTTCATTACCAGAGTTTTTCTTTGCGGAATTTTTTTGGTGCCAGAGCTATTATCCTAAATGTGGGTATTGATGGTGCTACCCATGGAGTGAAAGCATTATAGCTACATAACTTTTAGATATTTTATATAAATCTTTGCTATAATGTCACTCCTGGCAACCAGCTGTGCTGTGATATGTCACAATGATGAATCATTAAACATGTAAAAATCTAAAGGACAGTTATATAAGAACCTGTATTAATAAACATAATTTTCACAAGTGCAAAATGAACATTTGCATATACTCTAAAACCTTCCAGATCATTTACTCCAAAGTTTCTAGTACAAGACCATATTTTAGAATCATAAGGATTTGTATGTGATATTTCACAGAGAAACAAATCCTGTCTTAAAACATATTTAAGACTGACGACTGTACAGTGTGTGATTATGTTTTAGCAAGGCCTAATGTAAGTACCTTGCAACATTACATGGGACTTCCAGTCTGGAGAAAATAGTGGAGACTCCTTTCTCCCTGCTCCTCCCTGTTAAGAGCAAATATAAACCCAGAAAATAATGCAAGAGACAACCAAAGTATAAATCTGCAGTGTAGAAAGAGGAAAGCAAATGGTTAGAGACATTAAGACTAGAGCAACATCATAGGAACAGAGCATCTTATAGCTGCCGCCCACAGAGGGAAGTGACCAGGGTCCAGCATTTCCACATGCCCCCAACAAGCACCAGAAGATGGACCAAGTAGTCTCATTCCTCCAGCAGTTCAGATGTGAATCCCATCAACAACACCAGGTGAGCCTGGCAGTAGGAGGAAGAAGGACTGATCAGAGGACCCTTTACAATGAATCCAGGGGAGGTTCGTTCCAAGCTAGACCACTGGGCCAGAGACTGCCCTCCTCATGGAGAGAAGACAAGCTTTTGGCAAGGGGTCCCACCACAAGTGCCTTCCAAAGAAGCACCGTTAATCTCTTGGGCAAGAAACTCTTTCCCCAGCTAGAGACAGGCAGCTTGGCCTGAGGAAGCCCCTTCTGGCCCCTGAGCAGGGCCCAGTGAGAGGCCCAAGGACACAGCACTGTATAAAACCAAAATTGCTCCTCAAAGTTTCCGATAATTAGATTGTCACTGGACCCACAGTTTGCAGCAATGGGTCAGGATCTAGGTACTATACCTCAACAGGGTGACCACACATTCAAATAAAATTTAAATTGGACCCAGAGCCTCCTTACACAATAGCTCAAATGTCCTGGGTACAATTAAAAACAAACAAACAAAAAATCTCAGCCATTGTAGCAAGAACCAGGAATGTCACAGGGTGAATAAAAGCACAACAAAAACAAAACAGTTAACTGATGCCAACACTGAGATGAATCAGATGTTGGAACTCTGACAAGGATTTTAAAGGAACCATCTAGAATTGTTTGAGCAACCAATTGCAAATGATCTTGAAAGAAATGAAGAAAGAGAAAATCTCAGCAAAAAAAAAAAAAAAGAAAGAAAAAAAAAAAACCCAAAATTGAAATTACAAAGAAGAACCAAATGAAAATTACAGAACTGAAAATTACTGAACTAATTTAAAAAAACAAAACAAAACTTGTTGGATTGGCTAATAGCAGAGTGGAAAAAACAAAGGAAAGACGAGGATGAAGGTAATAACATCAAAATAATTTCTCCAATCTGAATACAAAGAAAAACTAGACTGGGAAAGGAAAGGGAAGGGCAGAGCTTCAGACACCTGTGGGACAAAAGAACAAAAGATCCAGCTCATTAGAGTCCCAGAGGGAAAGTGGAAAGACATTGGGGTGAAAGTGTTCTAAGAAATAATGTTCAAAAACGTCCCAGATTTTGCAAAAGACATAAATCCACAAATTCAAGAAGCTGATTAAACCGTAAGTAATAAAAACTGCAAGAAGGCAACAGAAGAATTAGTGTAAGACATACGTACTGAAAAGGAAGAAATAAACTGTCCCTAATTGCAGATGTCATTGTTGTCTACAAAAATAGTCCTGGGGGGTAGGGGAGGAGGAGAAGAAGAAGAAAAGAAGGAAAGAAAGGGAAGGGAAGGGAAGGGAAGGGAAGGGAAGGGAAGGGAAGGGAAGGAAAGGAAAGGAAAGGAAAGGAAAGGAAAGGAAAGGAAAGGAAA